>NC_048574.1:48765991-49073988 GCF_013265735.2 Oncorhynchus mykiss
TATTTTCAGATAATAACTGAAGGTGAAGTTGGCTTTATGGCGCCGTAAATTAGCTCCTGGTTTTATCAGCATATTCGCAAGCTGTTTAACTAGCACACAGATGTCATAATAACGTCCTGAAGAATAACCTTGTTGTTCTAGCGACTGCTCTGCACTTCTATTACCCAGGGAGCTGTTTCTCCCTTCTTGTGAATCTTTAACTGTTTAGTGAGCGGCAGGCATCAGGGCCAGATGAATTTCTCCAGGCGTGACAGTCACACAAGCTATTATTCTCCCGTCTACTCCCATTCTCTTCTGGGCCTTTCGGCTATAAAAGGTTTTTTTCTCTCTCGTAATTCACCCACATTAGACTGCCTGCCCGCCTCCCCTCCCCTCCCCTCCTCCTCCCCAAATAACAGCTAAAAGAATGAGAGGCTAACAGAGGATATCTGGGACGGGACATTCGCAGGCATGCCACCACCTCTGATTGTGACGTCCATTTTTAGTGTGTGTTCACGTGAACACGAGCAGTGTGCAAACTTTGCAGCGGCAGGAAAGACAAACCGGTAGAAAAGCTTGAACTTGTCCATGATTAATGAAAATCAAATGCCAAGGAGAAAAGCCCCAACCCCCGTTTTGCTCTGAGGACTTCATTTGTACCATGGCAGTCCTGTAATAATTAAAGATAAATCCCAGATCTGAATGAAGTGCACTTAGCGTAATCCTACTGGAAACATCACAAATGGCTGGGCTTTCTGGGCCTGACACTTGACAGCGCTGGCCTGGCTTTAGATTCGGGTTGCCAGAGGGCTGCTAGACACTGGCTATTGTGAGAAGCTACTCAGAGAGGAGGGAAACAGGACTGCTTTTGTGGCCTGGTTAATTCTCCTTGTCCACTCCATGTGATGCTGCCCCCCCCCCCCCCCCCCCCCCCCCGTTCAAAACACCCTCTAAAAACACTTTCCAAACCAGGATCCCTTTGTGTATCCCTCCCCAGCCTATTCAGTGTGGATACCAACAGAATGGCTAGAATGGTTCTTTGTCCCTACTGGGTTAAAATATGTATTTGCCCGAGACTGATGTATAAAAACTCTCTCAGATCCATTCGTTTGCAGGGTACGGTAGAAATATACATATTATTTACTCTGCCCCCCCCCCCCCCCAAAAAAAGTAGGTTTGTAAATTGAAAATAGCAGCGCTAAAACTGAAACGCATCAATAATGATAAACAAAGTAATCATCACAAAACAAGGAGGGTTGGAAGAATGACGTGAAAGGACACGACTTTATCGCCGACCTTTTTCTTGCTGCCAATATCGCCACTGCCCAACTGTCTATCCTCCATAGCAAGCACATTCACCCCCACGTGGAGCGCTGCCCAGACACCTGCCTCGCTGACTGAAACCCAAGCCCCCCAGAGTCCCCGCGCTCCCACAGTGTGCTGCTAACACTCCAGGCCTAGCTTCTACCAGCACTCAGGAAATACAATATGACGAAGCCTGTCAAATAAGAACGGACCACACACTATTTAAACGCTACTGTCTGTACGCTAGGCCCTTTCAACTGGTCTCAGTAGGACGAAACTATACGGAGGTGGATGCTTCATCATTGTTCCAACCCTACTCTCTGTTTTATGTATATCACTGACCAACAGGTCCCCTCAGTGAACATAGAGAGCCCAGATAGCTCAGAGCAAAGCCCAGGCATGGTCAACATTTTTTGGGGGGCGTTATTTGATTAATGCTGAGAGCTGCAGTGTGTTTGGACAGGGTCGCGACCCCTGGGCATCAATTTAATCAAATCTCCCTTTTTCTCTGCTTACCCAGAGGAGGGGAAAAATGAATATAACCCCCTCTCTCTGTCACCTCCTCCCCCCCCCCCCCCTCGCTCTCTGTTCCAACTGAAATGCGTGTGCTCGTGTGTGTGTGTGTGTGTGTGTGTGTGTCCGGGGAGAGCGTGAGGTTTCACATCTCTCTTTGTTTATCCAGTGTTAAGTAATTAATTTTTGGTACACCCCCCCCACACACACACTCCCCTCTCTGCTGCCCACCAGGGAACAGATGACCTCATCTAGGCCAGAAGCCCTTATTCAGCTGGATATAATTTAGTCCTTCTCCCCTACACCGCTGCAAAAGTGACACTTCAGCTTAAAGACTTTGTCTCTCACCTCTTTGTGAATACATTAGAGTGAAAGGGATACATGCTAACGATCCCTGTTAATGATACGCTTATTTACCTTTACAGTGCTCGGACTCTGGACGTTATTTACTCTTTCCCCCATCCCTCTAGTGCTGAAGTCATCATATTTTTTAAGGAGCTGTGCAATATTAACATTCGTTGTTCCCTCTCTCCCTCTCAACCCCCCGCCTCCTCCCTTCCTCATCCTCGCCATTGTTTTTTCAACTTCAACGAGCCAATTACCCTGCTGGCCCAAACCAATTACTCTGTATTTGTTCAGGAGTTTTCGATGACGGTAAGTCTCTCTCTCTCTCTCTCTCTCTCTCCACATCCCTCTCTTTCTCTCTCTCTTCTCTCTCTATTAAATGGCGCTTCAGTGGCATGAATAGCATCTGCAATAATTACCCATGAACCCTTTGTTATACAATCAGTCAGGTGCAAAATACATTAACAATAGTCATTTTTATGGGGCTGAGTGAAAGGTCCACTCCCGCCCACTATCTTGCTGTGAAGTCTTAATAAGTGGTGTAACTCACAAAGCCATAGGGGTAAAGTTCAAGCTATTGCCTGCTTTTAATTATTAGAAGCTCGACAACCATTGTGTGAAGTGGTCACAGACCACACAGTCATTTGGAGGAGGACTGAAAAAGCTACAGAGATAGCAAGTGTGGTTGTATTTCCTGGCAGATTTGTGTGGCTACAGAGGATAGAGGCCAGGAGACCTAAGAAACATCCTTCGTGGCTGTTTATATTAACCGAGTCCGAGTCCTACCGCGACGCAGGTACGATTTGGACTTCTAAGCCCTTTTAAAACATTGTGGCGTTCGAGCGACAGACTTCTGGGTTGTACCTTCGGATCCGTATATTTCCTCTGCATCCGCTGGTACCATCCATTAGCCTGTGTGATTATCGGTGGCTGAGCTAGATGTGTCTTTCCTAGACAAGGGCGGAGACGTAATATAGGCCCAGCCCGGATCTTTTTCCAAAACAAACATCTTGTAGAGTGCGAATGGTTTGACCTACAAAATACTAAAAAATAGATATGAAAAGCTGAGACTAGGTAAGGGGTTCTTCTACATAGAAGATCCCAGGAAATCCCAGGACATAGTGTCTATGATACTGTAGTAAGCTCACACAGATGATGTCACAAACTCCACACTCCAAACACAGTTGTCACTGACTTGTTGGATATTCATTTCCCACTGAGCAAACAAGTTGTGTACACAATTCATATCAATTCATTTTTATCCGTTTTTTTTTCCTTTGGCTGACCTGGTTTTATTTTTGGACATTTGTCGATAAAACTCATGAACGCAACTGTTCATGTCAAACTGTTTTGTGTTCTACTTGTAGCCCTGGTTGTCCTGAAAAGAACATGGTAAAACACCTCATTGTGAAGCTCAATATAAGGGCTGGACATGCAGATAAATGAAAGTCAGATAAATGAAAACGCTGATTTTTGCCGGGGTCTCGGGACTGATAGGGTTAAGGGGCAGATGCAGAGGCAGGCCTGTCTCTGTTTCAATCTCACCTCCAGCCCAGTCTGCCTGCACGCCTTGGCTCAGACACACCAAGCCGTAGGGCATAGCGGGTCAGAGCTGTGAGTGACATGGCTGAGACCGTGGGACTAACACACACTCGCGCACACACACACACACACACACACACACACACACACACACACACACACACACACACACACACACACACACACACACACACACACACACACACACACACACACACACACACACACACACACACACACACACACACACACACACACACACACACACACACACACACACACACACACACACGACAAGATTAAATTCCTTAAAACGTGGGAGGTGGACTATACACATGACCCCTATTTAATTAAAATCACAGGAGTGGCCTCAAAGAGTGTCTTTTATCTTTCAGTGTGTTCATTTTGTGTCTGCAGTGCAGAGACGGAGAAAAAACTGAAACTGGTACAACAGGACTTTCAAAGTGAGTTATGATGTTGAGATAACTTCCTCCAGTGTGTGTCCTCAATTAGTCGTGGTTTTATTGAGCACGGTAAAACAGTGTGTACTTCAGTTAATAAACTCATATAGGTGTGTTATCCATTTACTAGGACAAATACCAAATGCATAAGCTACATACGACAACTACATAAAGTCAAATCACTCAGATGTTAAAGTTCAATAGATCGGACACATTTTGTAATGCATACATGATTCGATGTGTCTTATCAACACATTTTCATTTCGCTCGGTGTGTTTTCTGTGTCTTGGCAGCCGTGGACGAGGAGTCATAGCGAAGTCAAAGAAACTTGAGTCTGCAGACGGACTGAGACCGTTTGCTGTTTTTCAACACTCCGCTGCCAGACTTGAATCATTTCCCCAAACTAGTCTCACATTCGGGCCTACGCTCCGTAAGGAGACAGGATAGGATGTTTAATTAGCTTCTATAACATCTCGAGGGGAAAACAGGATGTTTTCAAACACAGTGTTGTTGGAGCAAAGAAAGGGTATTGTTTCAGCAGAGCAAATTGTTTGCACTGAGCACAGATGACAAGAAATAGGTACATTTAAGCTCAGAGGACAATAGAAGACAAGTCTTCCTATAATCAATCTGGGCTAGGACTATAGAAAAAGAGAAGAAAGTGAGTGCACACAACCGGCGTACTCAACATACCTAACAGCACCGCCATTGTACCACAGTGTGGTTAGAACAATTCTATAAACAATTAGGAGAATTGAACACAGAGTTAATAACATTAAGAAGCTGAACTTGCCACAGTGTCCAAGGCACACCTATAAAACTACAGCCTGTGTATTTATGATCGGTAAGATAACATGACATGTCCTGCTGTTGCTCTAACACCCTCGCTCTGCTTTCCATTGGTTAGACCAGGGTGCTTCAGTTAGTGAAAGAGAGGCAAATTCTGAACTCTGACCTTGGCTTGCCAAGACGACACATATCTATTACAATACTCGTTGTTGTGTGTATGAATGAATGAATGATCAACATAGATTTTGCACGTTCATTCATTATTTTATTGAATAACGCTTATTGTGAATCTAGAAGGTGCATTTGTGGTATATCTGTGTTTTTCTTTTCCAGGCCTGCACCAGCCCGAGACAGAAGGCCGATATGGAGGAGCTGCTGAATGGGATTTGGTCTAATTAATTTGGCCAGCATGTAGTGGAGACTGGTATAGGTATCTGACCTGCATCTCCACGTGTGTGTGTGTGTGTGTGTGTGTGTGTGTGTGTGTGTGTGTGTGTGTGTGTGTGTGTGTGTGTGTGTGTGTGTGTGTGTGTGCGCGTTGATGGGGTAGAGGTTGGTAGAGGAGAGGGGTGTGTGTATAAATCACCTCTGTCAAGTTTACCACTTACTTGAATTAAAACCAGACTGCTCCATAGAAGACAATTACTGGGAGAAGTGTGACAAAGCGAGGTATATTAAGCCCGACCAAATGTCATACAGAGCATTATCTGGTCGAGGAAGCATGTAACAAAATAAAAGACGCCGCCGGCCTAAACAGGGGTGACAGCGGTGGGTATTAAGAGTAGTGACACACCCTCCACTACACCCTCCACTACACACTACACTATACCCTTCACTACACACTCCACCACACCCTCCATACTCCACTCCACCCTCCACTACACCCTCCACTAAACACTCCACCCTTCACTAGACACTACAGTAGACACTACACTACACACTCCACTACACACTCCACTACACACTACACACTCCACTACACACTACACACTCCACTACACACTCCACTAGACACTACAGTAGACACTACACTACACACTCCACTAGACACTCCACTACACACTCCACTACACACTCCACTAGACACTACAGTAGACACTACACTACACACTCCACTAGACACTCCACTACACACTCCACTACACACTCCACTACACACTCCACTAGACACTACACTAGACACTCCACTACACACTACACACTCCACTACACACTCCACTAGACACTCCAGTACACATTCCACTAGACACTCCAGTACACACTCCACTAGACACTACACTACAAACTACACTACACACTCCACTACACACTCCACTACACACTCCACTAGACACTACACTAGACACTCCACTACACACTCCACTAGACACTCCAGTACACATTCCACTAGACACTCCAGTACACACTCCACTACAAACTACACTACAAACTACACTACACACTCCACTAGACACTCCACTAGACACTCCACTACACATTCCACTACACACTCCACTACACACTATACACTCCACTAGACACTCCACTACACACTCCACTAGACACCCCACTACACACTCCACTAGACACCCCACTACACACTCCACTAGACACTCCACTACACACTCCACTACACATTCCACTACACACTATACACTCCACTAGACACTCCACTAGACACTCCAGTAGACACTCCACTACACACTACACTAGACACTCCAGTAGACACTCCAGTAGACACTCCACTAGACACTCCAGTAGACACTCCACTACACACTACACTACACACTACACTACACACTACACTACACACTCCACTAGACACTCCACTAGACACTCCAGTAGACACTCCACTAGACACTCCAGTAGACACTCCAGTAGACACTCCACTACACACTCCACTACACACTCCACTACACACTCCACTAGACACTCCACTACACACTCCACTAGACACTCCACTACACACTCCAATAGACATTCCACTACACTACATACTCCACTAGACACTACACTACACTAGACACTCCACTACACACTCCACTAGACTAGACACTCCACTAGACACTCCACTACACACTCCACTAGACACTCCACTACACACTCCACTACACATTCCACTACACACTCCACTAGACATTCCATTACACACTATACACTCCACTACACACTCCACTAGACACTCCACTACACACTAGACTAGACACTCCACTAGACACTCCAGTAGACACTCCAGTAGACACTCCAGTACACACTCCACTAGACACTCCACTAGACACTCCACTACACACTCCACTAGACACTCCACTAGACACTCCACTACACACTCCACTACACACTCCACTAGACATTCCACTACACTACACACTCCACTAGACACTCCACTAGACACTCCACTACACACTCCAGTACACACTCCACTAGACACTCCAGTACACACTCCACTAGACACTCCACTAGACACTCCACTACACACTCCACTACACACTCCACTACACACTCCACTACACACTCCACTAGACACTCCACTACACACTCCACTACACACTCCACACTCCACTACACACTCCACTACACACTCCACTAGACACTCCACTAGACACTCCACTACACACTCCACTAGACACTCCACTAGACACTCCACTAGACACTCCACTAGACACTCCACTAGACACTCCACTAGACACTCCACTACACACTCCACTAGACACTACAGTAGACACTACACTACACACTCCACTAGACTCTCCACTACACACTCCACTAGACACTACACTACACACTCCACTAGACTCTCCACTACACACTCCACTACACACTCCACTAGACACTCCAGTAGACACTACACTACACACTCCACTAGACACTCCACTAGACACTTCAGTAGAAAAATTATGAGATGATCCAGTAGTATAAGATAATTAAATGAAGACAGAGGATCACACATTATGTTACAGTACATGATGTTACAGTACATAATGTTACAGTACATTCTGTTACAGTACAAGATGTTACAGTATATTCTCTTTCCGGGTGTCTAATCTAGAAGGCCTGAAATGTTGAAACACACAGGTTTAGCCTGACATGCAGTTATCAACGGTTTATTTATCCTAACTTTGTTCTCCCCCAATTGTTCTCCACCTACTTCCCTTTCTGCGTGTCGGTATTGTGTAATAACCTGAAGTGGTGTGTAAGGGTGCTTGTAAAGGATGTCAGTGATCTTACCTGATGGGAAGTGCACACGTGTTGGAGAGGATGGATCCGCACATGGAAGAGAGAAACAACAGAGCGGCATGTTAGTTTTAGCGCAGAAGTGGATTACTTTGAATTGTAATATAATTGTGTGTAAAGAGAGAGAGAGAGAGAGAAGAGATGGAGAAAAAGGCAAACACTTGATTATGAATGCAATCAACATAATTGCATTCATTCTCTGATCAGGCTTTAAACCATTTTCATATGGTTCCTCTCCTCTCCTGTCAGTCAATGAACTGTAAAATCTGGGATTTTTACACCATTGCTCTGAAATTCTAAGTATGTTATGTAGGAGCACCATTTACATAACTGCAGTTACTATTTACAGCAGATAAGATAGTAAAATGACCCTCTAGTCTAGACTTGTTCAACTGATTCAGAGACTAACACCAATACCCAGTTACACAACAGGAAGAAATCCCTTATTCTAACATCCAATATACAACTCAATGTTTCCTCCCCCACTAACCATTTCGTTCTACCGTCCCACAGTGCTTGTTGAGGCCAGAGGGCAGAAGCCCAGCACACCCTCAGAGTGCCCAAGCCAAGACCAAACCCCTTAGGTGACACTTAGGACCACTGACCCATGCAAGTGTTCTACATTTCAGACACACGCCAAATGGTGAACCTCTTAAGTCCTGCATGGTGAAAGGACTTCCACCAGCCAGACAGACGGAAAGAGAGAGAGAGAAAGAGGAGGAGAGAAAGGGAAAAAAGAGAACAAGACAGTGGACAAGAGAAAGAGTGTAAGACAGGGGATGTAAAAAGGGAGTGGACGGGAAGTAAGTCACGTGTCCAGAGCAGCGATGCTGTTCATTTCCTTGCTAAACAAATAAGGCCAGGGTGATACCCATCTCTGACAGTGAAGCCGAGGTTAGAATGTCAGACTTGGGGAGCAGGGTGGGCCTTTAACTGGAGGCCTCTATTCTGTCACTGACCCCGAGGGTGACGTCTCACTGAGCCTCCTCTCCGCCCCTGCACCCGCCAGCCTTACCTCGCACCGACACTGCCAGCCGGACAGCCCTCCCCGACAACATTCACCTTCGCCATCCATCACTCCACTCATCTCCACCTTCCATCTGACACGGACTTCCACTGGAGCGACTACACTTCACCCATTCCGTGTTCCCGTCTAACCACTCACTGAAGCTGGTCATTTGCTATGTGTTGATCAGCCAGCCGGCAACATGCCACGGCTGCAACAAATCAATTCCTTTATTCATTCATTGAAAACAAATGCTTTCAAACTGTCCACAAGGCCAGCCCCGCTTTCATGAGCGTAGAGTGAAACTGTTCCGAGTGACTAAACAAGAGAACTTTCCACAAGCAGCTAGTGTACAATGATTAAAACCCCGTTTCTAGAGTGACAGCATGAAAAGCGTCCATGGGATATTAATCTCATCACTTCTTTCATCGTTTTGACAAGGCTGTTGCCTAACAGCAAGGTTTAAAGAGACACCATCCAATTAGATGTCCGTGTTAGGAGAAAAATTATAGCACTCATCATTTTGAGAACTATTGTTGGAGCAGGAAAGCATAACAATGGTAGAGAAGTCCATGTGAAGGGAAACAGCCAGTGGATTGAGCTGCATGTGACAGGAGAGGCGTGGAGCTGTTCCAGCTGTCACTGGGCTAGCCTAGCTTCCCTTTGTGGAAGCTACGCTAATTCTGCCTTAGCCAGAACAATGTGGTGTCAGTACAAGGTGCCATCCCTGAGAGGAAACCAGCACTTTCTGCCTCTGCCGCTCTTTCGGCTAGGAGAAAATGCGGATTGGCTGACTGGCACTCATAGAGCGAGCGTTCTGTTACTTTACGTAGTAATTAAACACTCCGACAAGACATGCATGGAGCTGCTGACAGGCGCTCTGCCGTCGCCCACTGACAAGGTGGTCAGTGGGCATGATTCCTTCCGACGCTCGGCAAGTTCTGAAGGTTGTTATTAAGGCGGACCTGACAAAGCAGCTGAGGAACACACACACACACTCAAAAAGCACTTCATATTTTAAAAACTAAAAGGATGACTTGACAACGGTTTTGTTCAAACTAATTGGTGTGGTATTTTTTTGCCATGTAGTTTAAATGCTGGTTGTTCCTGGGTTTTGAGTGATCCCACCGCTGACGAGTTACCTCCCTTAGTTTTGTGTCTACAGGAGGAGAAAATGTTCAGAGTTGAATGCAAAGTAGAGACAGCAAAATAACACACAGAATCTGCCGTTCTTTTGTTCTAAGAATACCACCAAAATACATATCCAGCTGAACTGACACAGAGAAACAGAAAACACACACACGACGAAACTAACACACACAAGATAAAAATAGTCCAAACTCTACCAAAGGTGCGAGATACTATCAATCGCCCTGGACAACAGAATGATGGCTGGATTTCTGCTCCCTGTCCCCGTACTCTCATTTCCTTTTTTTTTTCCCAGATCGAATTCTTTAGTCTGCGTCCAATCAGGATATCCTGTTTAAAAAGAAAAACTATCACAACACAGTAATCATACCCCTACTCACACGTCCTTTACTGTAGGCCAGGCCACCTAGGCCAGCCCATCCATCCCTCTGCCTGTACCCTGACATAAGTCCCCTCCAGGGCTCTCCATTCCAGGGACACGGAGGAGGAAGAGACCATTACAGGTGACAAAGGATCTGCACCCACACCTCCGGAATGACTCCATTATTCATCACATGAGATGAGTCTACTTTTGATGTGCAAGGCTAGATAATGGCCTCTTGCACCTCCTTGAAGCTGCATGTCTCTTCCTCATAAGCTCACCTTGTCTTTGAGTACACTTTAACTGACTTGGAAATGTTTTCTGTTTCCCTGTTGTGTTGAACGTGGCTCTGGTGGGTAAAAAGGTGGGACACTCTGTTGGCATGACGCTGAGAGGGGCGACCATCTGGCGGCATCAGGGTGGGTTTTATGACTCTTCGTTGGAAAACAACCAGCCATGTCTTACTGTGTCCCTCTGAAACAGGAAGAACTGCCAGCCATACATGTCTTACTGTGTCCCTCTGAAACAGGAAGAACTGCCAGCCATACATGTCTTACTGTGTCCCTCTGAAACAGGAAGAACTGCCAGCCATACATGTCTTACTGTGTCCCTCTGAAACAGGAAGAACTACCAGCCATACATGTCTTACTGTGTCCCTCTGAAACAGGAAGAACTGCCAGCCATACATGTCTTACTGTGTCTTAGTGTGTCCCTCTGAAACAGGAAGAACTGCCAGCCATGTCTTACTGTGTCCCTCTGAAACAGGAAGAACTGCCAGCCATACATGTCTTACTGTGTCCCTCTGAAACAGGAAGAACTACCAGCAATAAATGTCTTACTGTGTCTTAGTGTGTCCCTCTGAAACAGGAAGAACTACCAGCAATACATGTCTTACTGTGTCCCTCTGAAACATGGCTAAGAGAGCATGGGGCTGCTGTCTGATAGAGTGGAGACGGACAGGGGTCGCCTAGCGCCCCGACAGCCCCAGGAAGTCCAGTCTTTTCATGTGGATTATTAATTTCAAAGCTAGTTGTTGTTTTTTTTCACGCTGGTTGCCAGGGTGCCACAGACATCTAGGCATTCCTCCAGACAACTGACACGTTGCCCAAAAGAAGAAGGACGCTTTTCAATTAAAGCACTCGACCAGACACAATGAGAAGGCCCAACCTCGTACACGCTTTTGTCCTCCCGTGGCATGAGCACATCAAACTGCACAAACACCAGCATACCAACATCAAACACCACCTACCAAGTATCACCCCACCAACATGGTCTAATACCAAAACTCCAGCAGCCGATCTTATAGGAACGCTTTTCAGAGCTTTTTCTATGTTACCCTTTACTCCATTGATAGGCTATCCAGAGCAATATGCACTCACGCACACAACACACACATTAATATTTCATATAAGAATGCACTATCACTTTTCCCAGAATCTGTGTAAACCTAAATTCATAATCAAGGCATGAGGGATAGCGGAGTCTGCACCCTTGAAAAATGAGCACTTTTAAATGTGAATGAGCAGGCATTGTGTAAAAGGGGAAGGGATAGCTAAATAGACAGAGAGACGAAGCGTGCGGAGGAGAGGGAAAGAGAGAGAGGGAGAGTTACTGCGGGTTTTTCAAAGGTGAACTCTATCTATATCTGTGAAAGGAGTGCGAGGAGCAGGGTAATAAAGAACGCGGGGCCTGACAAGGAAGGTCTGGGCGCAGGTGTTAAATCAGGCAGTATGGAGGGCAGCCGTATGCAGCCTCTGATTTATGGCCCCTTCCAACCCGTGTGTTTTAAACGTGACCTTGCGTATACACCAACCCTGACCTCCTTCTTCACTGGTCCATTTAAATACCTGCTGCAGTTCAGAAAGAGGGCCTTTTAATTCACACGCAACATTATACAAATCCGTCAAACCCGCGGCGCTTTACGACGCGGTTGTCCTTCAGCGTCAGATTGCCGATAGGTCTCGGCAACGTGAAGAATGGAACGAGACAAGTGGTGGCAAGAGATCTCACGGGAGATTCACATCCACAGCATTTTAACAGGAAGATTGGGTCACGTTTGTTTAGACTTTCGGGTTTTATAAACACCCGAGAAGAGAGGAAGAGATATGCAAAGAAAGGATGAGAGAGAGAGAGAGAGAGAGAGAGAGAGGGAGAGAGAGTAGTACTTGTCTTCAGGACTTGTTGTTGGCTGGTGTATGGTGTGGTTTGTGGGGAGGTTTTCAGTGTCCGGCCGCAGTGCAGACTGTGCCACTCAGATAATCTGGCAATGCAGATACCATCAGATCAGATAGACCCACCTCCTCCTTCCATAGAGCCACCACAGAAACTAACACAAACATCCAGACACAACATCTCTTACTATTGTTGAAGTTTTTTTTTCACTGTACACCAATGCCACTGACTATATTAGAATAAACTATGTACCAGCCCCCCCCCCCCCCCCCCCCCCCCGCCCCCCCACACACAAAAAAATCTAATATTCCAACACATTTCCATTCTCTTGTGTATCCTCACACACACACGTCATACACATACATAACCACACGCGCACAAGCACACAAGTACACACACACGGCTATAAACACAGTGGTCCGTGCTATTATGGTCCATGTAAAAGGCTACCGGGGGCTCGTAAAGGAAATGTGCCTGTGGTTGTGTTTTTGAGAATGGGGGCAGAGGGACGAGTTTTAATGCAGCGCAGGGACTACTGCTGTCTGTACGGGCCTCTGTGGTTGGCCTGGCTGCCGCCTGCCCCAGAGTATCCACCAATAGCCCGGCATCTCATTGACACCTGGGTCACGTCTCAGCCGCTGTGGCCAGTTACACCAGTGGGCCAGGGGTACTGCCTGCCCTGGCTAACTCCCTGCCGGACATGTTTACTGTAAATGGTTTATGGAGGCTGTCTCAGTCCTGTTAGAAATAAAGTAATGACGAATAGTAGAAAATTAACAGTTATCCTCAGCCCTGTGACGACCATTACAGAAATTGCATCTCTCTCTCTCTCTCTCTCTCTCTCTCTCTCTCTCTCTCTCTCTCTCTCTCTCTCTCTCTCTCTCTCTCTCTCTCTCTCTCTCTCTCTCTCTCTCTCTCTCTCTCTCTCTCTCTCTCTCTCTCTCTCTCTCTCTCTCTCTCTCTCTCTCCCTCTCTCTCTCTCTCTCTCTCTCCCCCCTCTCTCTCTCTCCCCCCTCTCTCTCTCTCCCCTCTCTCACTCTCTCTCTCTCTATATATATATTTATTATCAGTCTGCTGGAGGGTTTGTAATAATGCAACAACTTTAACGTTGAATCTAGTCAGTTTCTTCAGAAATCCCTTGTGGTTGAAAAACACCGAACATAGAAGATAGCAATGAACCATTGTCTGGTGAAATGACGGAAAGCAGATAAACAAAAAAAAAACAGAACTGCATTTGTACTGTGCACAGTTCTGAGGTAGAAGTTACGCTAGAGTACAGGCATGAACGGTACATTGCTTATTGAGTCCCCCCACCACAGCACCTCTGACAAGGGCATTTGTCAAAAACACAGCCAGTTGGACTCTCCACGTTATCCACTTCCAATGATTATGCTTCTTTGATTTCAATCACAGAAGTCCCGGCCAAACCGTCGAGCGCGTTATCTTCCGAATACAACTGGCAATGTAACGCCATCCATAAAGCCCAACCAGAGTGACAGTGGTTGGCTGATTGATTAAATGATTGAATGACAAATGGACTGACTTCTCATATCAACAACGCTGATAACAAAGCTCCGACACCTGTTAGATGGATGAGGAGGCAGAGGAGGTTAACACAGCCCAATTACCTGGTTCCCCTCCCTACTGTGTCTTCATCAGTCCCTGCCATGCCCATCACCACGTTGGGCTGAGACTAAGGCCGCCTGGGTCATACACACACCTCCATTAGTTCTGGGGACATTCACAGCGTCCCTAAAGCACAGCCTATGACAGTATCAGCCCTGCTGCCTTTCAACAGCCCTGTCTGTGTGTCTTTCGGAGGGCAAATAATTAAAGCACATTATTTACCTTCCTCGGAGAGAGCAGCTAGCTCACTCCTCCTCTCGCCCTCCTCCCCCTCCCCTCCCTCTCCCTCTCTCTCTCTCTCTCTCTCAGCATCTCTCCCCTTCTCCTCATTCTGTTTCCAGAGCTGTGACATATTGATGTCACCAATAATAAATCATTCCAATTTGTTCCTTCTCTGCCAACAAGAGCTTTAATCTTCATTTACGACTTACAAAAGTCTGTTTGGCGGAAGTGTCTGATAAAATACTCAATTACCATTTTTTTTTCTCCCCGACTGCACAATCCAATTGTTGTCCTGATATATAAAAATAAAAAAACACAGTCTTCCATCTCCACAAGATAAAGTATGAATAATTTCCCGGGAACAAATGTCAGAGGTGCGTGGAGAGGAGGGAATCTGGGCCTCGTGTGTGCGGTCATTAGGCTATAAAGATCCTGCCTGCTAGGCAGAGCTTGGCTGTGCTGTGAGACTGGCTTTCGTTTAAACGCCAGTGTCCAAATGGGCTCCCAATTGATCGGACTTGAGTGGAGGATCAGAGAATAAACATCAAGAGGCCTCTCCGCGGCCCGGTTCGAAGGTCACACATAGGGGGGGGGGGGGGGGGGGGGGGGGGGGGGGGAATAGAGTGCACTGAATTGAAGGCTCCCAAATCTTCTCCCGCGCCCTCCGAACAAATCAAAACCACCCTAGAGTTAGGAGCGGCGACATTACTTCAGGTTACTAATCATACATAAATGATGAGAAGCTTATAGCCTCTTGTCATCAAAACCAATGCTTGACAACATCATGCTAATGCCAACAAAAAAAAAATGGAATATTGTGTTCCATCTGTAATACTTGAATTCCTTCAGGCCGCCGAATTGAACAAGTCGAGGATTCAAAGCGCATCTCAATCATGGCTAAATTACAGTGCTCTGCAGAGCTATGAGAGATTGGTTATGAACACACAACCGCTGCCACCAATCATTATTACTGGGGTCCTCATTATCATCAATTTAACGATTGTGATGATTACTTCATTATTAACGTCTCTCGGCTTGAGACTTGAAGATCGTCAACGAGTGAGCGTAGTTGATAGTGGGAGCGAGGGAGAGAGAGAGAGAGAGAGAGAGAGAGAGAGAGAGAGAGAGAGAGAGAGAGAGAGAGAGAGAGAGAGAGAGAGAGAGAGGGAGAGAGAGACCCGAGGAGAGTGGAGGGATCACAGCGTGCCGGAGGAATGGCGTTCCATAAGCGAGTGTCAGGACTGGTGCACACGCTGAAAAATTAAACCAATTAGGAGTGCCGTTTGGAGCCATTCGACTCACATTCCTCTCCAAGTCACTGAACAGCAGAGGGAGAGAAAGACAGAGGGAGAGAGATAGAGAGTGCTTGAGCAAACCACTCTATTCTGTCATGCTTGGTGAAGAGCAGAGGAGAAGAAAAACACCGCTGTCTTGAAGGGATTAAAAGCAATCTATATCCACATAAATCATTGATTAAATGAATCATGAAATTAATATGTAAATTGTGTGTTTAACCTCTATTTATATACCACTGTCTGTCATCGTAGCGTAAATCTAAAACTAATTGCAATTTCTCAGCATACCGAGAAAGTGTGCGACAGACATGCGGGAGGAAGGCGGAAGGGGGGCTGAGGAAGAGGAAAAACAGAGTGGTAAAAGTCTGACATATTTATTAACTAAATGTTCAACTACATCAACTCACTCATTAACAGCCATTGAAGGGGAGCGGTGGGGGAAATGATGGCTATGGTGCCGTCTCAGCAGTTCTCGAGGAAGACAAGACTCTAAAGTGGACAGGGACCACCTGCTTGAACAACACACACACACACTTTCCCACATACCCACCCACACACACACATTTTAAATACTTTATTTGAATCCATAAAATACATTACATTAAGAAGGATTCAAACATTTCAAAGGTCTTGGATACAAGGACACTTAAGGATGCAAAAAAGCATCTTCTCTACATAGCTAGGCTGCCCATAACAGCAGAAACAGAGCAGTACTCCTCCGCCAGTTGCTTTGCTCTAGTCTCAGGCAGGCCCGGCACACACACAAATGTGTGCACACACACACACAGTCAATCCTGTTTCCTTAGCTAGGTACAAATGCTTGAGATAGTGAGATCCGCTACTCTGGGCCCCCGGTTGTCCCGTCCCTGACACGAGCTGCCTCTGATTGGGGAAGAGGTTGATTGACGGGTTCTTTGGCCCCTCTTGCCCCAGAATGACATAAAGCAAAGGCGGGGCCGGAGCGGGACAGGACAGCCCTCCATGGATGGGTCTGATTTACGGTCCGGTGCAAAGCCAGAGCAGCCGGAGTGATCTTTCAATAAAACATCAAAAACCTGACCCTGCCATTACCCACAAGGCCCTGCTGCGGCAGGGAGAGTGTCACAGGACATCTGTCATGAGCCTCGGCTGTCGTCATGGAAAGAAGCATCTTCTTCACATACTATTTTATTTCACTGTCTTCTCTTACAGAACTGGGCTGGTAAAGTCAATGTAAGGGAACATGAACCTGCAACTCCCTGGTCTTTCCTGTTATGCTCTGAAATAATGATTTACACCACAGAATACCATCAATTTGTATTATTCTTTAGGAATTATATTATACATTTGTTTGAATGCAGGGTTCAAAAAACAATAATTGAGGTGGATATCCAACAAAATTAGACAGCTGGATTACTTGAGGATTCCTCTCATGATACATTAACACAATCACAAGAAAGATTGTGGAACATATATATATTTTTTGCCTTTACCTCCCTTCTCTCACCTCATTTGCTCACATCGTATATAGACTTGTTTATACTGTATTATTGACTGTATGTTTGTTTTACTCCATGTGTAACACTGTTGTTGTACGTGTCGAACTGCTTTGCTTTATCTTGGCCAGGTCGCAGTTGTAAATGAGAACTTGTTCTCAACTTGCCTACCTGGTTAAATAAAGGTGAAATAAAAATAAATGAATAAATATACATTCATACTTCCACAAACACACAGGGGTAAAAAACAGAGGACAGCGAGGCACGAAACAACATTGGACGTTGCGACACAGTGCACAGAGAGACACAGGAATACACTCGACACCGTAACCCTTGACCTCACACACACATAGACAAACAGACACACACACACCTCCTATTTGATATGTTATCCAAGGCAGACACGACGCTGAAGGAGATTATTGTAATTGTGCCTTCAAAGGAAAGCAATAAAGCGTTCTGCATTCTCTCCCCCCTGTTTCACTAATTCACTTCATTCCATTTTAACTACCTGGAACAATTTGGTGAGACATTACCCTGTAATGAAACCTCACTGGGCCTGATTGTTTTCATAAAAGGGTGCCCTCCTCCCCAACCTTACCCACCCCAGCCAACACACACACACACACACAAACGTACGCACACACACAGACAGACACACACACACAGACACACACACACGCACACACACAGACACACACACACACACACACACACACACACATGCACACACACACACAGACACACACACACACACACACACTGACCTCTCCAAAGAAAGGCTTTCAGTGAGATAAAAGCGTGTAGCTGATCAGGTTACATTGTGGGGATATCTTCACTGAGAGGCCTAGTTCTATTCAGGCTGCCGCCCACCTCCGAGGGGGAGGGGGACTGCTGTTTAGACTGCAGAACAGGGGCAGGTGTGGAACTGTGTGATGACGTGAAGCTACCTCACAATACATTAGTGAAATGGCACCCATATTCTCTCAACATTGAGGTGGAAGGTAAGAGTATCCTACTGATACTGCATCTGCAATTGAGTATCGTTTGTGAAAGCGTTGTATATTGTGTGTGTGTGTGTGTGTGTGTGTGTGTGTGTGTGTGTGTGTGTGTGTTTGTTTGTTTGTTTGTTTGCATGTGTGTGTGAGAGAGAGCGTGTTTAGAGTATACACAGACTTCCCAAAGTTACAACCTCCTTGGCTGGTATTATCGGGGAGTGGTGTGGGAGTGCTGTGAAGTCTCTATCGGATTGGCTGCAGCCCCATCCCAACACTCATCTTCTCCGGGGCTATTAAAGACAAGGAAGTCACAACAGCAAATAAACATCTAAATAACCTGCTTCATTAGTGGTTCCAATTTAAAGCGTTACTAACATTTCTCCTGCATGGTTTCAATCACGCAGGGGCCCCTGTTTCTCCTCTCATTAAAAAGACCTTCCTTCATTCTGCAGGGAATCACACAGTGGCACAGAAACAAACATGGAGAACACAAGGAGTCCGGGTGAACTTCCATCAAGCATTCTCATTCCCTGCCCTTGTGGGGTGGTCGGGTAGCATCGGGGAGGTGGGGGGCTTCCAGTCATGATGCTGTACACGGACAAGATGAGCGCTGGAAGGATTTGATACAGAGATCTTAACCAGATCGTGAAATGTACAGTACAGAAGCAGCATGGAGACATGCAGCAGAGACAGATTACTCCTGACTAAACCAGAAAGACACACGCTTCCTCTCAGCTCCACTCTGATCTGACTGAAGCCATTTAAAAACTGCCTCTGTCAAGAAGAGACAAAAGAGAGAGAGGCAAGGTCACCTACCCAGCGCAGTAGAAAGGGAGAGTGGGGGGGGGGGGGGGGGGGGTTGTATCTGTCACCCTCACCTCTAAATCAACAGCCTGCACCAATACATTCCTGGTCGGTAATTAAAAGCAGGCTGGGCCCCGGCCCACGTTATCAACTCATCAAGTTCACTGCTCATCTAGAATAACAGATCCACATCTGCAGTCATTACAGCGCAGGAGATAAATCAATCCTCCAGCCTTCTGCTTTAAAGGCTTCTCCTCGCCGGCCCCGTTGCCTTTTAAAAGACTGCCGCCCCGATATATTTATTTCCCACAGACACCCGACAGTCTATTTACTGTAGGCAAATGGAAACGCGCACACTACCTTGTAATGGCCCCCCACCAAAGAGGAGGGAGAAAAAGAGCGTGTTGTGAGGTGGTTCTGGGGAAGACGGATGGGTCTCAGTTAAAAGGCGGAGTAACAGCCTTCCTTTAAGCCGCCCATATAGACCCCCCCTAAACACTCCTTTAAATAAAATAGGGATGGATAAAAAAAAAAAAACTAATTGGACTAGGCCCAGTGTTGCCTTTTGTAGGAGTTATAGAGGAGTCTCTTGTTTGGGTGGGAGGTGGGGAGCGTCAGGGAGTTCAGTAGTGCAGTAGGTTCACCTTACAGAGCAAAGATAAGATCTCTCCCTGCAATCACTCCAGTAGCTGAAAGCCCTTAGTCACATTTCAGTCACTGCACAGACAATAGCGGACACTGACCACAAAGACTACGCCACATAACAAACTGACGTATCTCCCCCTTCAAGGCACTAATGCTGTCATTAGCGGAAAACACAGAGGAGAGTTTTGGTTACATTTCAGGATGTTTAAAGATGTGTGTTTAGGAGAAGGGTATCCGCCTCATAAGTTAAATTCCAAGATGTGGTTGGTGTTGCGGTTGAAGTGCTTTGAAACAGGCTTCCGGATGGATCAAGCCATGTGTTTTCACCGGGCCAGCCGGGCCGGCCCAGGCAGGGCACTCTCAGTGAGTAATTGGACCCAGGCTTCTCTGGGTAGATGGGGGATAAATCCCTCAAGGATCCCGCAAGAACATGAAAACTGGCAATGATGTCATCACATACCCAGAGCTACTCTTGATCTAACCCGAACCAAAAGAGGCACACCGAGCACGTTTTTCACTCCTCCTCCCTACCTCCATCCCTCTCTACCTCCCTCTTTCATTCTTACCTTCTGTCCTTTCGATATTCTAGCCCCTGACACTACTTTCTCCCCACCTGTGTGATTTGGGTGATCAGCAGGATCAGGAAATGTTCACAAATCAGGTTTTCCGGACCACTTTTGTCCACTGTCAATCAGAGCAACAAATCAGGCATTCCATTTCCTCATGCTTCCATATTGGTATGTTTAGTAGATGCATACAGTGCTACGCACACACACACACACACACGCGAGGTGACTTACTTCCTCTCTGAAGGTCACAGGTCAACATCAAACATAACACATCACACGTGCTCTTAGGGAGCAGGACGACAAAGAGGACGCAACACCTAGCAATAATCAAGATGAAAAAGGGACGGGGTCACCGTGACATTTACGATTCACAATTCAGTCATCGGATCTAAATTCTGCCGCTGATTGAAAACATATCGTGGTCCTCTCCATGGGTTCCCATGGCCAGACTGACAGTGTTTCTGTGGGAGGGGGCGCGGGGGCTGCTGCTCTTCAGGTGACCCTGTCAACGGAGACGTGGAGCCCTGCAGTACAGGAGGTAGGACCCTGGGTTATTGCCTCCAGATGTCAGAGGTTCATGAGACAAATGTAAACACAGATACACAGAGGGAGGGAGGCACAGGGCTTTTGCGTTTTGTTCGGATTATCTGTTGTTTATATATATATATATATGTATATAAAATATATTTATAGAGAGAGAGAGAGAGAGAGAGAGAGAGAGAGAGAGAGAGAGAGAGAGAGAACTCAGAGCGAGAGCTTTGGGGGCTCTGTTGCTGTCCTGAGTCTGCATGGCTACCATTATTATTCTCGCTTCCTCTCATCCAGAGTCAGCTGCTTAGGGGCCACCAGCTGCTAGGCACGGAGGGGAAAAAGAGCACACACCGCTAAACACATCATCAAATATTCATCTGTGTAATTGGGACGCTCGTTCGCATTTCTTCAACTGCATTGAGTTGCAGCAGCAGAGCACTGCACCGCACGCCTCGGTCTGTCTGCGTCCACACCAGCACGTCCAACAGCTCTGTGTCAAAGGAAATCATCTGAGCAGGAACGCAATTAATCAAAACTGCAAAAAAAAAAAAAAAAAAAAAAAAAAAAAAAACGATTAAAGATTAAGGGTCTTAAGTATCAAGCTCGTAAAATGTCTTACAAAACTCCACTAATGAGCCCACAACTCCAAGCACACAATAGAGAGAGAGAGAGAGAGAGAGAGAGAGAGAGAGAGAGAGAGAGAGAGAGAGAGAGAGAGAGAGAGAGAGAGAGAGAGAGAGAGAGAGAGAGAGAGAGAGAGAGAGAGAGAGAGAGAGAGAGAGAGGGGGATAGGAAAACACCAGCTTTTCCCGGTACAAACTACTGTGCCGATTTTAACGTCACATTCAATTTTCTGCTCCCTGCTTCTCCCGTATCCCCGTCCAAAAACAACCATTTAAAACATCACTCCTAATTAGATGATTAGTGCTTGGAAGGGCAGGAGATGAGTCATTTGCATAATTCAATCATAAAAGTTAGAGATACATATTTCTATGTTCGTTTGTACAATTATCTCGGCTGTCCTGGGGCTGTGATATTAAAGTGATTAAACAATACTCCTGCACGGAGCCTAGTGTCCTCCATTAAAGCACTGCTAGAGGCAAACCCAAAATTAATTTTAGGAGACAATCAATTTTATTCTACATGACTGTAATAAATATAGCCCGGCTGCAGATGTGTCATTAAGCCCAGGAAGGAGATCTGCCCAAAGTCAAAATGACACCAGTGGGCTCAGGTTTTTTTCTGGTCTCCTACATTAGGTAGAGAAGGTGGATGTCATTTCTCCCCCAGCCAAAGACTTGACAGGCCTCTTCCATCTGTCACATTTACCCCCCCCACCCACCCCCACCCCTCCAACATACACCACCCACAACATACTGCACCACACACCACACACACATGAAAACACATCGACATACAAACACATGCACATATAAACAGATAGGCACAGACATATCTCTCACATGCGTCTCACATCAAGTCCTCATAAATGCTGACGCTCTCAGCTCTCCACCTCTCCACCCTCAGCAGGCTCAGGCCAATTCAACTGCATATTCACCTTCTATTCATTGTCTGGAAAAACTACAAAGAACATTTTACAATGTAAAAAATATATATCATTATGAAACTCGTGTACTATATAGTAGCAGAAACAAATATTATTAGTGACAGCTCGTGATTATGACTACTACTTCTGAAGCAACGCTCCAATAACAGTGCACGAGGTCCATGTGTGGAGACCGTAGTAACACTTTTCCATCCTAATTGACCTCATGTGTCTTTGCTTTGCCTCTAATTCATTGGTTACGCATAGGACTAGTTATTAAAGGGCTGTGGCTTGGAACAGGGGCGCGCCAACATTCATGAGATATCGCATGGCCACAGGTTGTTTTAAAAGACCTCGGGAAGCGTTCTCTCAGACACACCACGCACTCTCTCTCTCTCTCTCTCTCTCTCTCTCACACTCTCTCTCTCTCTCACACACTCTCTCTCTCACACACTCTCTCTCTCTCTCACTCACTCACTCACTCGCGGCAAGCTAACCCCAGTCATAAAACTATCTGAGTATTTCAACCACTGCTTTTACAATGGAGTGCCATAAATCTCTCATGGGGAAAGGTCGGGATGTTGTAATGTTCACAGAAAAGTTTTTTTGAAAGGACATGGGGGGGGGGGGGGGGGGGTATGACTAAATTATTTTCTCAATTAACCCAATAATAATGATCATATTTCATTAATTATTTTACCTTAAAAAAAAAAAAAAAACATTTTTTAAATGGGTGCCAGAGAGTTTAAGCATGTCTTCACAGACACAACTAATATCTTAAACTGAATAATGGAACTATTACTATAGCTACATTAGTCAAGTAGGGGACTACCAGGAAGCCCTGCAGCCAGACCATTACACAGTGAATACTTTCCCCCCCCCCCCCTATTATCTAGACTAATGTGAGTGTCCTGCGTAACTCTGCAGCAACTGTAGGCCCAGTACAGCCCACGTCTCCTGTGTGTGAAAGTGGAGCCACCGCAGCCTGCACCGGGCAGCTGTCTGGCTGTCGGTCAGTCGGAAATAAAACACTCACACACTCAGAGCCCGCAGTCAGGCATCAAAACACCGACACGCGCACGCACACACACACACACACACACACACACACACACACACACACACACACAGAGAAACCAAAAACATGACCACACAAAGGCACATGCATGCATGATCAGGAGAGAGACATGAACAGGGGGCCATGCTTAAATGCCATCTAAACAGAAAAACAAAAAGCACTCATTCACTATTTCATGAGGCTGGTCTCTCCAGAGCGCAGAGCTTTGACAGCGCTTGGTGGCCACTCTTCACATCAAGCGGGGTTAATTTATTATTTAAAGTAGAAAGGCCAGTGGGAGCAGATATGTAATAAAATCAAGCTAAAAAAGAAGCCGGTGTATAATTTATGGCTGACATTAAGGAGCGGCGGTGGTTCTAGAGTGACAATCTTACTGCTGATTGAGGAGATTAGAGGAGACGGGGGTGTCTTGGGTGGCGTGCTCGACCGGGGGTACCGCTGCCCAGGGCTAGGCTACAGGCAGGGAGCTGTCCATATGGACCAGTGAGACTGGCCAACACACACTGACAACCGCACCTCCACACACACACACACACGCACACACACACACGCACACACACGCGCACGCACACACACACACGCACACACAAACTTAGGCAGATGACGAAAATGAAGCTGGAGCACACACAAGTTTTTGTACTTCAACATGCAGTTTAGGACACAGTGGGGCCCAGGCTACAGAACCACACACACAAAAAAGAATGTATTGATTCATAAAGACAGACACCAGCAAAGGAAAAGACAGTGGTTTGGCCAAGGTATGTCAACTCATCCACTATTATTTCAATTAAGAATAGAGCTGACCAAGAAATTCAGACCATCACATTTAACCACACAGATTACCATCATGCAGAAAATCAGATCTGTAAAAAAATTATTAGGAAACCTTAAGTGGTGATAAAATGTGCAGCTGGGATGTGTAATGTTTAAATTGCATTAGTTTGTCTTGTTATGCGATGTAAGATCTGACCTCCGGGCATCCCGGGGAATTAAAGCAATACTTTCTAGATTAATGACTTTCAAATAAGGAAAGAAGAAGCTCATTCCGTTTGGCATTCTAAAAACTGATAAGCTTATCATTAATTATGATTCAAGTGAACTTTTCATTGATTTCTAACCAAAATGTATGATTAGGGGTGATGGGTTGATGCCTCACTGAGCCTCGAGGAGCCTATTTCATCTCGTTTAGAAGAGTAATGTTTAAAAGACCTCTGCTCTCTCCTCAGCAGCTATCTCCTGTCCCTCACAGTCATCTGCATTCGGTTCAAAAAATTGTAAATGGCTAATCCAATACACCTTAAGAGAGAGAAGAAACGCTCGCCCGTAAACAGAGAGTGGAAAAACAGCGCAGATGTTCATCTCTAATGTAATTTCCATTCAATTTCCTAAGTGCATTCCCCAAGTGCAAACTAGTTTAGCGTTATGTTTAGCTTGCAAATTATTTTTAATAAATAATGAACGCAATGAAAACCCGGAGATCAATTGCAGCTGAGATATCATAAAAGGAGCCCTCTAAGTGCTGCCTTTGCTGATTTGAACATTTTTCCCGTTTTCAAATTGCCCGTGTCAGTGCTAAAGGTTCTGTCGAGAAGTTTTGATGACTATCCTGGTATCTCCCGATGAGTCTATCCCCTATTCCCGTTCACAGGCTTCCTGCGTCCACGGGCCGGGTAATACAAGGATATGCGCACGTTTTCCTTCCCTCCCTTTCTCCTCACTTCGACAAAATAAAAGGAGGCGGGATAGGCCTGTTTGCACACATTAGTTACAACCCATCTGGTGGTGGGACGGTGGATGATGTTTAAATCTGACTATAAAAACAGCGTTCCGATGAGCGCGCAGGCGGGTTAGCTGTAAAGCACCAAGGCCGGGGCGCAAATTCAATTCTCTTGCAGCCTATTGCTGAGGCAATTTCATTACCAGTCAGCGGCTGCAATGTTTGTGAAGTGAGCGGTAGGGCTACATAGCCAACACTATAAACTTCCACACTGCAGTGTATTATTGACCAGTTAACTTGTAATCCAAAATGTAAAAAAAAGAATGCAACTGAATAGGCTAATATTTAAATATATCACTCTGGCTTCCACTATCTTTCTTTCTCTCTCTCTCTCTCTCTCGTGGGTAGATGTGAGTGCGACAGATTGATTTAGCTCAAAAGTCGAACCTAATAATAGATCCAGAGGATTGTATGGGGAGGGGGTGGCTAAAAGGTTAATTACCGAATCTTGCCCAAACTGACCATCTGGAAATACTAACATCTTCCCGCCTCCCCCTCTCCCACCATCCCTCTGCCTCTCCCCATCTCTCAGTGATCGCTCTGCAAAATATCATCAATATTCCTCACCAAACATAACCCCGACAGAGATGATCTCCAATTGAAAGTGTGTGTGTCAGTGTGTGTGTGTGTGTGTGTGTGTGTGTGTGTGTGTGTGTAGCCTAGCTCTGTGTTGAGGACATATTTTACACATTGTTTTATCCTCTCCATGCGCTCCATACTATAATATTAAACTCATTTCCTGACAACTGGATGTTTCATTGAAAAGTAGGCCTATATCAGGTATGGGTAAGACCGACGTTTTAAAATCATACATTTAACTTTTTAAAGTATGTCAAATAAAGTAGACAAATAGCCTCTTGCAAATACTGATTTTAGTTAACTTGGATGCAGTCAAAGTGAGAGACTGCCTTTGAAAACCTTGAAATGTCTTATAATTATCTGCACAAAAAAAATAGAAGTCAATAGCCTGCCCTATAGGCTTCCTCCTACTGGACAATTGTCGACTTTATCTGTAATCAATACCGCTCCCATCAAAATATGTCAGACTTGGCTTAACTGACAAGTCTCACCCGATTGACACATGACGCGGAAATGCGTCAGAAATGTAAGCATATTTGATTTCACTGTCATGGTCAAGATGCTATATAACGATTTGTTGACATGTTGTGAAATAGAAAACAAGCCAAAAAAGTAAATTTAGACTGAATAATTAATGAAGAGGGAATGAAATCATATGGTTGGAAAATATTACTTGTTATAAGGTATTTTTGCTGATATTTTCCGAGTGAATAACTTCAGTGTGTGTTGTGACAGCGGGACACACAATATGAAAACTTATCTACAAATGTATTAGTCTTTTGCTTTATTATTAATAGTCTATATTATTATTATTCTATCGTTACTTAATTCCAATCATCAGTTGTGCCTTCTCTTACAGCAACCCTGACGCGCATAGGAGGGTCCAGCTTCTTATCAAGATAACTTTTTGTCATGTTTATTTTCACATGTGAAAATCCTGTCTTTGTATTGAATTGTCAGCCTCCTCTTTTGTCGTGCATAATCAACATGCCCTATTGTCGCTGTAGCCGGGGGAGCTGTGCTGGAGAGAAAAAAAGTTGCAATTATGTTCAACTAGACAATGAAGCAAAAAAAACCCTGAGGTTCGGGAATGCTAAAGGTCTTAGGGAAGGAGGGCACTGGTCCCTTTTTTTGTTATTTTCCTCCAATGACATTGTATGCGAACACTAATGCATCTGTCATGATAACAAGCTAAGAATAACATCTAGACATCAAACCAAGCAGAGAATCTATCCGAGGTGATTCATTCAGATCTGTCCCATTGATTTATTAAACACACAAGCAACATCTGCAGCCGCAGCCAGCACCGTGCGCGGGTTGAAGATCAATTGGTGGGGGAAAGGGAGAGGAGAAATGACTCAAAACATTTTTTATTTTTTTTATTTTTTTGCGTGGTTTGTCCCGCTTTAACTGACACAGAAATATGTATTTATTATTCAGTGACAGAAATAAAATATAAAAACCGTGCGTCACCATGCTGTAAATCAATATTCATGCATGAATGATTATAAAGCGACCAAATGACAAGTGTAGCCAGCCTCATTAGGTGAAATCCACATATTAAACTTCTCTCATCACCCTTACTTGTATGTCTATTTTCTCACTGGCAGTGGGCCTAATGGAGAGACACAAATGTCCGTTTAATTTACAGTCATTTAGCAACGGAGAAGCGGACACAAATGTTTGGCTGCTCATGGCAATGATATGTAAAGTACTCATATAAACTCCCAGTCAGTTAGATTTTAGGATTTTAACTGAAGGAGCTGGATTTCAGATACGACAAAAACATTTCCTCTACTGCTCTTGAAAGACACTGGAATTGCATACTCCCGTCCTCACGGTTATCAAGAATAGTGAGACTTTTCTTTGACAAACTATAAGAGTACAACTCTTCTCACTGAAAGTCCCAAATAAATATTCTAAACGGACGATCATGCAGTAGGCTTCATGTCGCCATGAAGCTTGATAGGGAAAGTATGTTGCAGCACACTGAAGGTGACAAAAGTGGGCTACACCAGTTTGACAACAGAATATTCTTTATGGGACAGTGAAAGGGACATATTCCTAATGTAGGCCAAACACTTTGACAAGTATTCTTATTCTGAACAATCATGTTGAGTTCTACAGAATTAGATGAGGTGCTATGGAATGAAAAGTTATTTTCCTCTTTGCAAAATAATGTGGAAAATACATGATCTCTAGTGCTTTTGCATAAATGATTCATCAATGAGCTGCTGCTAGGGGGGTTAAACGTGGTTGCTTTAGGCGGATGGCTGATAGGTGTGTGTGTGGGGGAGGTAGAAGTTATGAACAACTAAACTACTTTTCTCATACTTCTCTGTCTATAAAACGGATAAGGAACAATTGTAGCCTATACTTATATAGATAGATAGGTCAGTGTGTGTATGTGTGTGTGTGTGTGTGTGTGTGTGTGTGTGTGTGTGTGTGTGTGTGTGTGTGTGTTTGAGAGAGAGAGTGAAGTGGTACAGAAGTTGTCAATGACTGAACTAACTTTGCACAATACTTTGATGCTTAGTAATAATATAGCATCCTAACTATCATTTTTCTAATGAAGGTATTATTTATTTATTTCAGCGCAGGTAACATTCAAATGTTTATGCTCTGCTTTCGGGGTTTCGGAGTGAAACGGGTAATTGAGAAATGAAGTGACCGAAACACACGCAACTAACCTGGCATTGGTGCAGTCGTTGTAGAGCGCCTCGAAGTCCTTGCGGGTGATGAGTTTGCAGCGATTCACCCCGGGCTGAATAGCCCCAAGCCCCCGCAGAATCCGAACCTGCTCAACCGTGCACACGACGGGGCATATATCCAGCCGCTTCAGCTTGGTGTAGACGGTGTGCAGACCCCCGACCAGATGTTTCAGGAAGAGGTCGAAGACCTGCGGCAGGCAGATGAGTTCTTGACCGTCCACGTTGAACGAGGCTACCTTGACCCCGTGCACCTCAACCATTTTGCACTCGTTATTACCGCTTGTGCCGTTTCCATTTCCTCCTCCACCGCCTCCTCCGCTGCTGATGAAAGAGTTGATCAAGCTGCTTGTCAGTCTCGGGGACTCGGCTGGGCTTGTATACAGCGGATCGGAGCGGAATAAACTGCCAGACCCCGGATTAGATGTTGGGGAAAGCACCGGCGGAGTTGCTGACACGGCCATAGTTTCTTAAGTTTCTTATTTTCCTCACTCTCTGTCTCACCTTTTACGTTTTGTTTCTACTTCTCGCTCAATCTTTTCTCTTGCTGTTTCACATGCACTCTCGCTCCCGTCGGATAGTCGGCAATGGGCAACTAACTACCTATCTCACAAGTGCGGTGGCTAGAATGAGAACCATCTGATTCACTGTTTCAATTAGCCAGCCCACTGAGAACTCGAGTGGCAGCTCCAACCACCAACGAGAAGCACACCAGCTTACGCGCGAGCATCCTATTGGTCCTTTGAGCATGATTGGCAGGTCTCCTAGTTGGAGGGTCTGGTTTCTGTTGACAGCCACCCCGTTACTCGAGAATAACTTCTTACTGACTTTTGGGGTTCATTCTATACAATTAAGACCTGAATTCAAGTGTTTTACTCTTATTGATACACACCCTAAAATATGTGAAGTTTGATAGGCAAACGTTATAGTCACGAACGACATCGTTATTGTACTATAATAATGTCCTACATGTAGATCTATTGTAAATAATACAATATGATAATTAGCATTAATATTAGGATTAACCTTATAGTCATAGTAATTACGATTGTTGTAATACAAGTAAATGCTATTGTTATTGTAGGCTAGCCCTTCTACAGTAATACCCACTCCAAGGCCAACACCACGAGGCCTGAACCTTAATGGAATGTGGGACGTAGCATGTTTGGGATTGCCTACTGGTTGAACACAGAGACATATATTTACACGTGGCTCTGGCTGAAGACCTATTCTGGTTACTGCAGAGTTAGTTAGTAGTTCCATTGGCGTTATTATCATTGACATTGATGGGCACACAATTCCCATGGACGCTTGCTTCCTGATCAAGGATAAGAGGACATACGTGTGTCTGTGCGCCTGCTGATCTGTTCAACAAAGAGCATCAGGGGGAGAAAAAAAACAAACAATGTGTGGATAATACTTGATTTGCAAAAAACGTTTAAAAAAAGGTAACAAATCTGTGGTACAAAACTCAAAATACTTCAACTCCCATGCAGAGAAATTAACAGGTTGATACATTTACATGTTTATGTTCATGTTTTTAATCAATGTGATACAATCGAGGACATCTTTGGTCATTTATTTGCTTTCAAACAACTTGCCCACGTATCAATAAACTGTCATTGACCAGCTGTCTGACAGCCCTTTCACCTGGGCGGTGTTAACTTTATCACCAGTAGTGCATTATCACAGTCCCCAAATCCAGAACAAATTCAAGAACGCGAACAGTATTATATATAGAGCCCTTATTGCATGGAACTCCCTTCCATCTCATATTGCTCAAATAAACCTCAAACCTGGTTTCGAAAAACAGATAAAGCAACACCTCGTGGCACAACGCCTCTCCCCTATTTGACCTAGATCGTCTGTGTCTATGCATTGATATGTAGGCTACGTGTGCCTTTAAAAAAAATGTATGTAGTTCTGTCTCTGAGCTGTTTTGTGTGGACCCCAGGAATAGTAGCTGCTGCTTTTGCAACAGCTAATGGGGGATCCTAATAAAAATACCAAAATACTAAATACCAAAAATACCAAAAATATGCTGTCACTTTAAACCATGCATGTGCCTTTGCCTATTGAGTCCCAGTTTGGTTTCGGTGGATTCATACGGATACAGTAACACAGGCGCCTCTCCAGAGGCCAGATGCCCTCACTGCAGTCCTGCCAGGGCCAAATTAACTACACAGATTATCCACACAACTGCCACAATGTAACCACGGGGTTACATTGTATAAGGTAAAAACATATTCGTTTACAGTGAGTGGTATGACCCTGGTCAAAACTATTGTTCAGATTGTTGTAAAAAAAACAGTAATTATATAGAGCCAGACTGACCAACCAGTACATTAGATTTTTTTTTTTTTTAATTTTTTTTTAACCCAAAACAGGCTCACAGTGGTATAAAACATATTTTCTTGCTAAAAGAATAAGGGTCGTTTAAATCTCTTCTACCAAAAGCCAAAAGAGTCAAAGTTAACTTGATATTTTTTTGCGGACAGTCAGAGCCAACATTTGGCTACCTACTAGGTGTCTGACTCTAAGAGCAGATGTCTTATGCCACACATTGTATTTCACTACACCTCACCTCAATAGTCATCACCAGGGACCATGCAGACTTGTTGGTTTCATGTTAGGCTACTGAATACATTTTTTTTTTTAGTTTGACCTCACTAATACGGAACACGTCGCAAATAACTAAGGCACTGGCACACCTGGACCTATTCTCAGGCAGATGGCAGTATTTCAAATGAAAATCTTCATGTTGGTTAAAAAAAGAGTCTGAGAAATTAATACAGGAATAATACTTAACCTTTGGGCTCTTCCATTCTAGTAGGGAAGATTAATATTGTAATGAGTGCTTAAATGCCATGCACATTTTTTTTTTGCAAGTACCTGGTTAAATTAAAAAGCTAGGTAGCAATCCGGAAATTAGAAACATATTTTACCTGGGTTTCAATTGCACCTTGCTCCTTCATCTTCTATTTAATCTTAATGATTGCCTGATTAGCATAGCCAGCCAGCTAGCAAAGCTACCAGCTCCAGCCTCAAACCACTCCCCGAGCAGCGGCTTAATGTCTCCCCCTCTATGCAAAGTGACAACTCATTCCTCATAGAGTAAATGTATATAATGATGCCCTCCCACCCTCTCAGCACACAGTGATGGACTGCTGCATTGGAACATTGTACAGAGTAATCTCCTCTTTTAAGGGCAGGCTCTCAAACTGGTTAAAGAGCACTTATTTCCCAGTTTTTCAGATTTTGAGTTGTTCTAACACTTAACAGCCTGGTGATATCAATTGTGAGAAAATCTCTTCTCGTATCAATTGTCGTTCTGCCAACACATTTAATCCTAAACATTTGACAATTTTTGGAATTTGTATGATATAAAATATATAGTTTAACATTTTTTGTGACAACGACAAAAAAGAGGGTTGACATTAGGATATCAATAACAATTTGTTTCGATATTTTGTGCTTAAAAAGTGGCACCATCTTAATCCCATAACCTTCATGTTGCTCTGCAATTATTGATCAAAATCATTTGTCACTGACATTCTTTCTCAGAATCATTTTGCATTCAGACATATTTTGTTATGCATTATTTGACGTGACAAAAATGACAAGAATTAATACTGCTAACTGTACTGTAACTACACTTAGAATACACTGTAATGAATGTGGACGAATCATGAATCCCTATAAAGTTCCTTTAGTGGATGGCAATTGTACTTGGTTGCTGTAGGAAGAATACATCCATTCCTGTATGCTTGCCATTATAGTCTATGCACCATGCAGACTGCAGACAAAGCGGTTGTGTGAAAGACAGGAGACGGAGAAAAGGAGAGAGAGAGAGAGAGCGAGAGAGAGAGAGAGAGAGAGAGAGAGAGAGAGAGAGAGAGAGAGAATGACTGCCTCATCTCAATTTTGCATCCTTCCTTAGAGTTATTGTAATGTGAAATATTGCAGTGGGGCCAGATACAGAACACCATCTCCCTTCGGAATAATGAAATGTTTTTATTAATGCAAGCATCACACAAATCAATAACAACAATATATTACTGGTGATTGTAATTGAATGTTTTCCTAATTTTACTGTCACTTGTGATAGATACTCATGCCCATTACAGCGTTTCAAATTCATTACACTTTCTTGTCTCTTGCTGGATTGAATGTTACAGGAGTCAAGTAATCCATTTGGGCTGTGACATGTGCCAAAAAGCTGATGGACTCTTAATTTAAATAAAATATCGCTCCTTAATTCTACTTAAAAGGACAAGCTTGTTACTTGAGTGTGGGTGCCATGCTTAATTTTTTCAAGAAGGCCCACATTGATGATATAATGACACTTCCGCTATGCTTGCTGCCAAATGAAGGGTGACTGATCCCTGAAGTAAGACTGTCACTCTTTTCTCTGCCTTGGGATGTGGTTTGGTCTATAAAGCTGAATCACTGAGCCTGAATACTTGTCACAACCATTTTGGCATCTTGAAAGTCATCTTGCTATATTTGTAATCACATTGTAATTACATTTATTTATATTTTTCTATGTGTTCATTTGATGTACTAATTGTAAGTTGTTCCCCACATATTTTCCCCAAGTTGAAAAGAAAGAAGAACAAAAAGTTCAGCTTTATTAGAGCTGATAGAATTCAAGCCAAATCTTTGAATAAGCCCTTCGAATACTGGTTGCATTTTCAGGATTTACATATAACCACAGCCCTTAATCATATGATTCCACTTGGTTGTCTGTCCAGTTCTGAGAGAACTTGAAATCCAAGTCTCTTTCATTGACTATACCACTATTCACAGCACCCTCAACACCTGTCAAGTTGCACTGCTCTGGTTAACTTGGTTCTCCATATCGTATCCCTTCAAGTAGAAGGAACAGGAGGACGAATGGCCTAAGAAACCTTCATACCCCCCCCCTCCAAATAATCCACTGATAGAATGAAACAGAGCCAATCAGACACTCTTTAAAATGCATGAGCCATGATAAAGAGTTAGCCGCATCTCTAACGGTTCTCTGAAGCAACAATCAAAGGAAGCGGAACACATAGAAGTGAACAGGGAAAGGTGTGGGCACTTGGAAGATAAAGAGTTCTTGATTTTCTCAGAAAGCAAGGCAGTGCTTGCTGCATTGATGGTCTTTTGTAAGACAGCCAGGAAAACCGCCTCTGAACATACCCCTAAATGGCACAGGATGAAACTGTTCCAACCATTTCAAACCACACAGGTTTTTTCTTTTAATTCTACTTGGATTAAAAAAAGAAGCATATCCCGTGAGAGTAAGCAAGTGACACCAAGACACCCCTGCATCACAAAACTTGAGACAAACACTCCTGTTAAAAGCTTCAACATTGTGGTTCAAATTTAATAGGGAAAAGAGGGGGGGGGGGGGGGAATGCTTGTTTTCAGCCATCTGTCAGGGCTGTTTTAAGTTATATGAGATTTTTGAAAAGGAGACCGGTGATGATCAATTGATGATTCCTCTAAACCAATAAACACCTGTCTGCATAGCTTGGCCCAGCAAACAACAGGGATAGCTGCAAACACTACCTAATGAGCAAGTCTCAATATTCTCGAGGACCCCTCTCTGCTTGGTGACATAGTAGGTTACTGCCCAAAACCTTATACGGGATGGGAACAAAAGTTAGTGAAGTTTCTACAGCACAATGCCTGGTTAGCACAAACAAATAGCTGCTGCCCATAATGTTGAACAGTACTTGAGACAAGTATATTGTCTGGGTCTGGAATGCATGATGCATCTCATGCTTTTATGACAAAACAAGTGTCCTATCAATGTAATTAAAAACGTCACTCATTTAAAACCATGACTCACTTGAATGAAATAATGAACATGGAGATGACCTCCTCTTGTGTAGAATTAAACAATGTTTTTAGAAGTACCCTCAAGTCTGGATTTTTTTTAAACTGCAGGGCTTTTAGAAACCACTTAAAACCACAAAAGGCAACCGATGATAATGAATCCAATTGGTCAAACTACCCACTGGGCACGCACTGGTTGAATCAATGTTTGTTCCATGTAATTTCAATTAAATTACATTGAATTAACGTGGAATAGACCTTGAATTGACGCCTGTGCCGTGGGTAATGTGTACTACTGTCTACAGCCCTTGGCTAACTGTATGCCAGGTGCAGCTTATATCATCAGGTTAGTTTGACCTCTTGTTCTTTCAATGTCTTGAACCAGGAAATAGACACAGTGTACATTCATTTAAACGGCATTTAAAGGGAAATTACAACCCTCATAATAACTCTTTTAAATGCATGTTCGTTTTCGAAACAACACTCAATCCATCATTACCTTTACAACCAGCACATCACTCAACAAGCAATCAGCCCAACCCACTGAAGTTTACAGCATACATTAACAGGATTGCAGGCTAAGCAGCAGTCAAGCACCGGACGTTTGTGAAGCTTACCTCATTCTGGCTGAGATGGAGAAAGGAAAGAAAGATAATGATGAAAATCTTTACAAATATATACTTTACCTGAGTTCAGTCCAGTATTTGTCCGTTGGCTGAAACAGTTCCTATACGCAGAATCGGGTCATTGCCATGGTCTGCCATTGACAGTAGTGATGCCAGCTCTTGGCAAATGTGGCTAGTGGGGTATACCATCTACAGTTGTCGACCAGGAGAAGTACAGTGCCTTGCGAAAGTATTCGGCCCCCTTGAACTTTGCGACCTTTTGCCACATTTCAGGCTTCAAACATAAAGATATAAAACTGTATTTTTTTGTGAAGAATCAACAACAAGTGGGACACAATCATGAAGTGGAACGACATTTATTGGATATTTCAAACTTTTTTAACAAATCAAAAACTGAAAAATTGGGCGTGCAAAATTATTCAGCCCCTTTACTTTCAGTGCAGCAAACTCTCTCCAGAAGTTCAGTGAGGATCTCTGAATGATCCAATGTTGACCTAAATGACTAATGATGATAAATACAATCCACCTGTGTGTAATCAAGTCTCCGTATAAATGCACCTGCACTGTGATAGTCTCAGAGGTCCGTTAAAAGCGCAGAGAGCATCATGAAGAACAAGGAACACACCAGGCAGGTCCGAGATACTGTTGTGAAGAAGTTTAAAGCCGGATTTGGATACAAAAATATTTCCCAAGCTTTAAACATCCCAAGGAGTACTGTGCAAGCGATAATATTGAAATGGAAGGAGTATCAGACCACTGCAAATCTACCAAGACCTGGCCGTCCCTCTAAACTTTCAGCTCATACAAGGAGAAGACTGATCAGAGATGCAGCCAAGAGGCCCATGATCACTCTGGATGAACTGCAGAGATCTACAGCTGAGGTGGGAGACTCTGTCCATAGGACAACAATCAGTCGTATATTGCACAAATCTGGCCTTTATGTGGCAAGAAGAAAGCCATTTCTTAAAGATATCCATAAAAAGTGCCGTTTAAAGTTTGCCACAAGCCACCTGGGAGACACACCAAACATGTGGAAGAAGGTGCTCTGGTCAGATGAAACCAAAATCGAACTTTTTGGCAACAATGCAAAACGTTATGTTTGGTGTAAAAGCAACACAGCTGAACACACCATCCCCACTGTCAAACATGGTGGTGGCAGCATCATGGTTTGGGCCTGCTTTTCTTCAGCAGGGACAGGGAAGATGGTTAAAATTGATGGGAAGATGGATGGAGCCAAATACAGGACCATTCTGGAAGAAGACCTGAGACTGGGACGGAGATTTGTCTTCCAACAAGACAATGATCCAAAACATAAAGCAAAATCTACAATGGAATGGTTCAAAAATAAACATATCCAGGTGTTAGAATGGCCAAGTCAAAGTCCAGACCTGAATCCAATCGAGAATCTGTGGAAAGAACTGAAAACTGCTGTTCACAAATGCTCTCCATCCAACCTCACAGCTCGAGCTGTTTTGCAAGGAGGAATGGGAAAAAATTTCAGTCTCTCGATGTGCAAAACTGATAGAGACATACCCCAAGCGACTTACAGCTGTAATCGCAGCAAAAGGTGGCGCTACAAAGTATTAACTTAAGGGGGCTGAATAATTTTGCACGCCCAATTTTTCAGTTTTTGATTTGTTAAAAAAGTTTGAAATATCCAATAAATGTCCTTCCACTTCATGATTGTGTCCCACTTGTTGTTGATTCGTCACAAAAAAAATACAGTTTTATATCTTTATGTTTGAAGCCTGAAATGTGGCAAAAGGTCGCAAAGTTCAAGGGGGCCGAATAATGTATGCCCGGTTGAGCCTAGGTTACTCTTTACTGAGCTCGTCATTATATTTGGTTGGCCGTCCTGTGAATGGCTTGTGTCCGGAGTGTATGCTTGATGAAACGGTGGAGCATGTGTTGTTGTATTGTTGTAAGTATGTGAAGAGAGGGAAAGATTGATGTGTATGGGTTAATTGAGGTTGGACGGGGTTGGGGAGGTTTGAAAGGGATTTTTGGAATGGGGGAGTGTTTGATGGAAGTTAGTATGGCTTTTTTAAAATTGAACTTAGTAGAAAATAATTAGGGAGATGGATTGAGATGTTTGTGTTAGTTTTCTTTTTCTCCTAATGTAATGTGAACCGTGATTGACCACATACTCCAGCACAGTAGGTGGCGGCATGCACCTTTAACGTTTCTTTGCATGAAGAAGAAGAAGAAGAAGGAGAAGAAGAAGAAGAAGAAGGAAATGAAGGAGAAGAAGAAGGAAATGAAGAAGGAAAAGAAGAAGGAAAAGAAGGAGAAGAAGCAGAAGAAGGAGAAGAAGAAGAAGAAGAAGAAGAAGAAGAAGAAGAAGAAGGAGAAGAAGGTTATGCAGCAACCACCAGTGCACAAAGATGATCATATGTATAATCATATTCTGACCATTTCAGAATGTTGCCTTTTTATTCTCATGCATATTGCAAATCCCTCAGAAGCCTGTCTCAGTTTGATCATTTTGTTTAGGGATAACTCTAGTTGGGCAAATCGTATATATATACCTGAACAAAACAAGCATTGTTCAGGTTTGCTTGTTAAAAAACAGGATAGCACTAAAAAAGATACACAAACAGGTTCTTATAACTCCGACAATAAAACAGACTTGCGACTAAAGTGTGACCATGCTTTCACAGACCATGCTTTCACAGGCTTTCCTGGTTGATTTACAACTGAACAAAAGCAGTGACAAATCATTTCAGGATGAAAGAAAAAAGAGAAAACAGCTATCCACTGCATTTAAAAATAAACAGTGAATAGAATTACAACTTCATTCAAAAGAAAATCACCTTAAGACTGCTTAGACTACAAAAAGGTGTCTCCAAACACATGAAAACAACTGAAAAACAAAATGACCTTATTGCAGTGTCATAGCCCTAACCTACAAAGCAATAAACATTTGGATTGTGTCGACCAGTGTCAATCAGCACTGATACAAATAGCCTACCTTATCAGAAAACTCCAACCACACCAAAAACATTTCTTCAAAACAGCATAGTCACAAAATGGTTACCCTGGCTCAGAAGTAGACTTGCACAGTAACAACACAGCCTTCAGGGACAATGGTAAGGGATGCGATTATCTGGCCCGGGTTGCCCCGGTGGGAGGAGTTTGCACCGGGGGAAAAGGCCTCCCGGGCGTGAACCAGCGGCCACTTTCGTGGCCGATGGCGAAGTTGGCTCACAACAAAGTCACATAGATTAAGCATGTGGAGTAATAGGATTCTGTGTTTTCAGATGCAAAATGTATTGCTTTTGATAAAAAAAATATGTAATCTGCCTTCCCAATGAAAACTAGTTAGAGAATTTCAACATACTGTATATTTTATGGAAAAAATATTTTGTATGTTTCTGAACGATTGTTGACAACATGACCGAGTGGTATAGATTACTGTTCGATTTGAGAAGGGCGCTCTTCCCTTATCGCTTTTGCCCATTCATGTCACGGGCTGGTCCATAGACCGCTGCACCACAACTCAGTTTAATCGAACTCCCTCAAACTCTAATCTGGCCAGGTGGGTCTGGGGTGCTTTTATATGTTGTACATGTTCCCCACCAATTAGGGTCCCCTGGGAAACATGGACCAAAACTAAGATACCTCTTACCCTATATGAATGCCTGAGATATTAGGGATTGATGGAAAGTTTTAGGACCACTGGAGGTGTTCATCAATGCTGATGCAGTGTATCTTGTTGTTATTTATGTTATCACCTTAATCTCCCATTGCCTACTATATTATGGAATATTGGATGTTGAAGGTACGGTGTTTCTATTTTAGTTTACTTATAGTTCCATCTTTACTAATATGATATTACTCATGTTTATTATTTAAGAGAAAATACATGGGATACTTTTTGATTTAATCATTGTGTGTGTGTGTACACACGCGCACGTACATGTGACGTCACAGCTATTCTGTCACATGATACAGTGCTCACCATGGCGGCTGACAACCTACCATCCGAATTTGATGTTATCATACTCGGGACAGGTAATAAACTATTGTTGGTTTGCCAGTGTGTGTGTACTTTCAACCTGTTTCTTGATAACTGTCCCCCTGAAATTGGGGAGGGTGCAAGAATATTGTCTAAAGGTTTCATCCAAAACTGTGAAACGGCTGATAGCGTTTGTTGCTAACGCTAGCCGCTTGTTGTTGACGTTAGCAGCTAGCTAGGGAGTTACCTTGCTAATTAGGAGCACGGAATATCTAACATGTATACCTGTACCATTTGAATATAAAACGGCTAGCTAGCTATAGCCTTAGCAATTCGTGTCATTTTCTGAACGCGTAAAAAATATGTGTGTGTGTTATAAGCTCACCATTTCAACATCGATAGCTATAGTAGCTAACTTTGACAACGTCATCAGCTTCCTTGATGGCAACGTCTGTGTGAATGTTAGCTATCAGCTATCTGAATTCTTGCTATCTTGTCCATGTTTGATGTGAAGAGCTAGTTAACTAACTTTAACCCCAACAACCAACGTTTGCACATGGTACAAAAGGTAAAATATAGAGCCAAACAGCTAGCATTAGTAAAGGCATCTCTCTAACTTAACTTACTGCTTGCTCTCAGTTGAGAGAAGCATGCACTGTCATTGTGACTAGCCTGGGCTACTGTTGGGTAGCGAACGCTAAATCTATGTTTAGCCAATGAAATGTAGAACTGTTTGTGTCCAACCACCACATACAGTATATTTTCCTATCTACCTGTTTATAAATGCTAACTAGACAATACAGGATATGAAATGTAAGATGTCATTATCAGGTTCTTCAGAATAGAAATTGCTTGATCAAATGTTCAGACAAAGATGAGTCTAATGTGATGCTATCTTACACATTCTGCACCTAGCTAATTGTAATTCTACATAATTATTTTGTAACTAAAACGTCTAAATGCGTATTTCTCAAATCCTTAACACATCCATGACTGTTTCAGGGTTGGGTATTTTACTTTCTAAATGTAATCCGTTAGGCCTACAGTTACCAGTTATCTGTCCAAAATTGTAATCAGTAATGTAACTTTTTGATTGACCAAACTCTGTAACGTAATCTGATTACTTTGTTACTTTTTGATAATTTTCTCTTTAAGACGTCTGCATGCTTCCCATCATATATTATGTTTTTTCCTCTGTTAATGCACACACACAAAAAAATATTGAGGCAAGCCAAAGTTTGGTAGCTGAAGTCTTTACCCCTTGGTCAACAGTATGGATTCTTCAATTAAGTGTTTGTTGTCATTCAATGAGAGACTCATTGAAACTAATTTTCATGCAAATTGTTTCACTTGAGAAATACTACCCCACACCTCATGGTTATCTAAGATTAATTTGTACTATTTTGAGGAAATGTATACTGGCTACGGCATCTCAAGAGGGACACTATTGCCGCTTTTTTCTTGTTTTCCAAGCACCGGTCTTTTAAGGGAGTATGCAAGGCACAGACTTTCACTTCACCTAGCGGAGTTCTGTTAGGAGCAAACAGCTTGATGTGCAGATGACATTAAAAGAAGACAAAAATGATCTAACAAACGCATTTGTTGTGTCATCATGGTCTCTGGCTTGTGGACAGACTCACTCAGGTGGAACATATTTACAGCTTCTTTTTAATGCTGAATTGAATGTAATTGAGTAAACAGAAAGGTGTCATAGTGTATTTTTCTCAAACATCCTTTCTAAAATTAAAAGTAATCCGAAAAGTAATCATCTAGTTTTTCAAAGGTATCTGTAATCCAATTACAATATGTTTTGCTGGTTACGTAACTAATTAGTTAGTTTTTTTGTAATCAGATTACATGTCACCGATTACATGTAATCAATTGTAATTACCACTGTAATTCACTATAGGCCAGTTGGCCTACTCTTTGATGAATCCACAGCACTGGTTTCATTCAATGTTCTGGCAAGACAATGCAATGGTTTGTCTTCATTCAGAATGATGACCTGGGCTTACCAATAAGAATCTAGCCCCAATAATAGCACAGGAAAGGATACAGGTGCTCTAATTCATTATGTTCAGAAATCAGTCCATGCACAGACCTGGTTCAAGGCACAGAACTGATGCCAGCAGGGGATCCACTGTAGGAGCTCACCAGTGCTGGGATTTGCTATGCAATGGAGGAGGAAAATAAATATTAAAAATGACAGCTCAGATGCCTATTGCTATAATTCAGCACTATGATTGATGGTGTGCAAATTGAATATCTCTGGCCCACTTCTGGTTTTGCTGGTGCAAAACTTCAAGCCAGCTGGTCCCCATACTGTGGGTGACAACACTGCACTGATGACCCAGTCTATTTCTGTGCAGGCAGTGTTCTGTGTCAAGGTTGGTCAGACAAGCATTTTTTCCCCCAGGTTCCCCAGCCTCTGTCTTTGTGTTGGGTCTGTGTGCAATAGGTGGCCGTGGACAAGGAACAGTTGTTTATGAATATAGTGGCCCCCTAATGACACCTGTTTTCCATCTGCTGGCCCTTCACCTGTGTGAGGCAGGGTGTTCCTGTTGGTTGCACCCCGTCAGTCCCCTGTTCACACACCTCTGACGCTCACCAGGGGGTGACACAGGGGACCTCTGGTCTACGTGGCTAGTTCTCTTTTGGACATCTGCGAGTTTGATGTATGAAAGTCTCTTAAAGGGGGTCTAGCCAATTGTAGGCCTAATTCTCTGCTTTACAAATATTTTGTCAATTTGTTTTTGTAATTTAAACAATTTGACCTTGAAATAATTTTCATCAGCATAGCACCCCTGGGCCATTGCAGATCTTTTGTCCAGTCGTTAGATTAATATCCCTTAAATAGCCTACGTTTGACATTTTATTCGCTTATCATACGCCCATATCCAGACTAGTGAGTGTATCCACAGTAGTGAGTGCATACGTTTTCTGACTTTTTTTTTGTTGTTGCACTGGTCCTCCGTGGGAATCGAACCCACAAGCCTGGCGTTGCAAGCGCCATTCTCTACCAACTGAGCCACACGGGACCTTTATTTTGAAATGTTCGACAACAGCCAAGTGAGCTAGATGGGAGGTAGCAAGTCAGCACAGGTAAAACCTACAAGGACGTTCTACAAGCTAGCCTAAGTGGAATGGTATCATGGCAAATCGATTGTGTTCCCGGGACAGCAGTGACAGAGATTCACAATTATTCCCGTTCTCATAGTGGAACTGGTCTTGTGCAGAGTCTTAATAGAGAGGCAATAAAGCAAACGGAGCCGGCATCTTGCTGAGCCGTTCCCTGCTGTTGTGTTAATGTAACTATCCATCTTGGTAGGACCTCCAGTCACTGCCATGAAGGGCCTCCATTAGCAGGACATGTGATTATGGAACTGAGCCAACAATCTCCAGCTTTACTAGTTGACACATCTCTGACTTGCACTTAGACTTCTTGCTTTGTCGTCAGGTTTAAAACGACAACAAATTGTCTGGTAAAATAACGCACAAGTTGATTTTTGACACCCACAATCTCAGATTGTTCTGAAATCGTTTGTTGTTAGAAACCGATAAATTTAGCATTCCTGCAGCATTATTTTGTTTGAAAAAATGTGATCTCTGAGAAATTAAGCTAATTGAATGCACCCAAATTGCGTTTTTTTTTAATAGGATTCATAAAAAATGTAATAATTATAGTACCTAACATCTGATTTGTACCAAACTTTTTTTCTAACTATGAGTATGACATGAGGAATCCAAAGAAAGGGTTGTCTTTTGACCATGGACCCCCTACCACAATTCCACCCCAACAACGAGTATGTAGTATCAGTTCTCTGTCTTGACAAGTAGTATGGAATTGCGGCTCAAATGATTGTTAATCCTATGTAATGAATTTTGTGACTTTATTTTTCCTGTTCATAGACATTACATCCTGATAGTACCAGGTTCCGACCACTAGATGGTAAAAGTTTGAAGAATGATCAATGCTAAAGGGATAGTTCACCCAAAATACAAAATAACATTGGTTTCCAGTTTGAGTTATGACAGCAATCCATGCTTTGGTTTTGTTGGGCACTGTTTCTAATGCTAACTTTTTAGCATTTGTGTCACAAAATGGAAATCAAATTATAAAAAGATTTCACCTTTTTATTTTCGGCCTGGCAGGCTAATGTGTTTCGGCATTTATGCCTTCACCAGAGCATCTAGCATTGGATTGCATTGGATTTGTGCCACAAATGCTAAAAAGTTAGCATTTGAAACTAGGGGTGTGACAAAAAAAAACAAGACGCAAATTCACAATTCAGATATGGTGCTGCGTACAACCGCTAGGGGTCAGTGTAGTTCAATCTACAGCAGTCCTGGCTACTTACCAGACAGCGCTCACTTTATTGCTGTTTCCCCACCCACTCAACAACAATGGTATTAATGCAGTTTTAGGTTCTCTGTTGTGTTCCTCTCCTTTTATGTTTTCAGTTGTCAGTACATGGGACTTCATGTCCCACTTCTCATCAATGTGATCGCTTGTTGCAGTGATGTACCACAGTGTGTTCATAGACGTCTACAATCTGTTGTCACGTGTGGTGTTTGAGCGCTCGTACTTTGTACTTGCAGAGCAATCATTGTACAATTTCTCCATCAGGGCCATCACGTTTTTTCTTCTGGTTCCAGATATGCCATTAGGGTATTGAAACTGGCATCCTCTACAATTGACAATGGCTGCATATCAACTGCAATCATTTCTGTAATAAGTGCTGTGATTTTTCTCCCTGTGTCCTTTATCGCACTGCTGCCAGCAACGTGTTGGGTCTCACGGTGCCTCCCTTTCAGCATTGCACCTGTACTGCCACTGTAGCTCAGTTCCACCTAGCAAATTGGGGGGTTCTTAAGAAAATAATCACCTAATAGCAGGAACAGCACCATCTAGTGGTCAGAACCTGGTTATATCAGGATGATAGGATGGGACATAAATGAGACAGAAGCTGTTGGGTTTATCTGAACAGGGGGGGGGGGGGGGGGGGGGGGGGGGGGGGGGGGGGAACTATAACAAATTTACTGAGAATACATTGCATAGGATGAAGAAACAATACTTCCGAGCCGCAGCACCATACTACTTGTCAGACATAGAAAACTGAAACTATATTCTGGTCGTTGGGGTGGGATTGGCATGGTGTGTGGGGGGATCCGTGGGTAGCTTCTGACCACTTCTTTGGATTCCTCATGTCTTACTCATTGTTAAAAAAAAAGTTTGGTCCAAATCAGATGTTGGGTGCTAAAATTATTGAATATTATATGAATCCTATACATTTAAAATGGCCAATTTGGGATGCAATCAATTAGCTTAATTTGTCAGAGATCAAATGATATTTCAGCAAAATAATGTTTCCGGGAATGCTTATCTTAATTTCAGAGCAATCTGAGATGGTGAGTGTCATAGTTTGTAGAAATTACACGGAACGTCCCAAACACAAAACACAATGGCGATTCAAGTCACTGGGTCATCATCTTCTTGTATTGTAAGCTAGATGTTAAAACAAGATGGGCCTACCGCACAGGGTAAGAAAGTCTATCAACTATGAAGACTTCACAGTTAAGACTGAATAGAATGGCCGGATTTCATTTTAATCCCATTTTAACGGTGTGCGTGCATGTGTGTGTGCGTATACGAGTGACAAGAGAAGAGGATGTGACGGGGTGGTGTTGACTGAAGTGCCTTCCCATCCTGCTCTGTCTGCTGAGGGCTTGCTAGTTTCTTTTTGCCTTCCCAAGCGCTCTCAGCCCGACTATAAATAACACGTCAAATGACTTTCAAGGTGGAGAGAGAATCCATTTTGGAATGTTCTCTGAAATGAAGAGTGATTTATGATTACATACAATTCCTGCTGAAAGCATTTTGGCTTTGCTCGGTCATCAAAGTCCTGCCGGCCCCCTATCTATTATTTATCGTGAGGCCTGTCTGTGTGGCATCAGTGCTTTATGGCAGGTAATGTTTGTCTTTAGCAAACATGATGTGGAAAAATCAATACCGGACCCGATAAATGGCATTAAAAGATGGCATCGGAGGTTATTTACAGTTTTTAAAAACATCTCAAGAATGGCCTGGTGGTTAGAGATACAACTATGTCGTTTTTTTTTAACGCGGTGTAGTTCATTGAGAGAGTGTATTTTATACTTAAGTGTCCACTTAAATCTTTCTTTGTGCTGTCCCAACATTGATACGATTGGACACTGGCTACCTATACTTCATGTTCTTGCATAATCCTCGGTGATGCTTGCAGCTGTGTTCATCTTTGGCAGCCTATATGCCTAATGTCGAAATGGTGAGGACACAAATGGACAGAGTAGCATATGTGGAATGAGAGCGTACAGTGCCAAGGTGAAACTGCATAAGCCTCTGGCTTTCCGTTGTGACTGAGAGATGCTCTCTGTTAAATGACACAGGGAGAGGTTTGGAAGTGGCGGCATGTACATGAGAATAAATCACTTTCCCATTGTGTGTGCGAGATGGGACAGTGCAAGGCCAGATGAGAAAGAAGAGCGATGGAGAGACCAGGATGCCTTGGTGGCTTAATGGAGTTGTTTTCTGGGCTCTAACTGTGGCACTGCCTCTCAATCTCGCTTACCCTAACCCCTATCTCTGTGGTGTGACTCCTCTGCCCTGGCCCTTTTTACCTTTTTGTCTTCTCCAGGAAACGGAAACCTCCGGAATGAATTAGGATCTTTCTCTCGGCTAAATGAATACCAGGTGGATTTTTTTTTCTTCTTGATGTGCTCTTCATGACAGAGGATAGCGCTTTCTTTCCCCTCGGGGCAGGAGCCATTTGTGCCGTGGAAAATGTAGTGCTATTCAAATGGAACTCTTCATTTTATTTGATGCCTATTGTTCATGAACCTTGTTCAACTGCCAACACCACTAGCACTCCAAATGCCCTAAGAGTCTCACTCTAGACATTTCTTTCCCATTTGACAATAGAATAAGCAATACACTAAAATAAATACTCATCACTTCCCGATTCAGCAGGCAGGTTGAAAAAAATATATATCTTAAATTAAATTTAAACTATTCCATTCAGACAAAAGCCACGTGGAAATAATGGGTTGAATGGCTTCGTCTTGGGCTTGACAATGTGTCTCCTGTCTCTGTTCCTTTTCAGGCCTGTCTGAGTCTGTTATTGCAGCGGCATGCTCCCGTGTTGGACAGAGGGTCTTGCACGTTGACAGGTGAGTCTGAGGGGGGTGAGGTGGGTGGGTAATGGTATGTTGGATTGCACTGGGGTGAGATGGTGCTCTGGTTAGGCGTTCATTCTGTGTGATTATTTTAGATACATATTCCAAAATAGCCTATTTTTTAAAAAGTACATTCTGGGGTGAATATTTTGTCAAATTGGTTCATTTTAAAGTTACTGGTGCATGATTGTGTATAAGGCATGAACCAAGACATGACTTCAATTCTTGCTTGCAATGTATGCTCCATCCTACAGGAGAAACTACTATGCTGGAAACTGGGCCAGTTTCACATTCAATGGACTGCTGTCCTGGATCGAGGAGTACAAAGTGAGTTTAGCTGTGTTTGCTATTATCTTTTGAAATGTAACACATCATCACAAAGCATCACATTAACTGATTCAACCAATGTGACTAACTGGAGGTGTGAATATAAAATGGTCCGCCTGCTCTGACCTTTTTTTAAAGAAGATAATGTGTTAACTGTGATCGTCCTGAGGGTTCTTGTGAGAGGCCTGGGTAATGGCTTCACGTTGGCCCTACAGGCCGTGCGCGTGCAATATATTGTGTGCCCATTTGGATGTCACACATTTTCTGTAGCTCTGGCCTGTCTCCTGTGTCAGCAGGCTGGCCAGAGTGAGGAGGCTATACGGGAGGACTGGAAGGAGAAGCTGGAGGAGGGAGAGGAGGCCCTGGCGCTCAGCTCTATGGACACATCCATCTCCAACCTGGAAGTATTCTGCTACGCCAGGTACCACTGAAGACAACCGGTCCACACCCACACACAGGGGACAAACCTCTGCCCCACCTCTCCATTATTCTCATTTTCAAACAGTCTCCTTGATGAGGGCTTCATTTAGAATAAAGCACTACAGAAAACTCTACAGGAATTAGCTTACACGGCACTGCCAATGGCCATTTATAGTTTTGTTTCGACACCTACACACCTGTTTAATGTCCTACTAACCTGCTTTGTGTTGTTGGCAGTGAGGAACCTGAGGAGGAGGAGGTGAATGAGGCTGCGGCTGCAGCCTGGTCCGTCCCTCAAACACCAGACTCAGAGGGGGAGGTAGAGAGGTGTCTGCTCGAGAGCAGTTCTGTGGAGGAGGAAGAGCCAGTGGTGGCCGGTGATGAGGCGTCTCCAGCCTCTAGACCTGATGCTGGGGCAGAGCAGACCCAACCGGAGGGGCAGGAGAGAGAGATGCCCAGCCAGACAGAGGAGACTCAGGGGGAGGCGCAGCAGGCCAGCCCCTCTCCAGCTGAGAGGCAACCAGAGCCCAAGAAAAAGATCACCTATACCAAGATTGTTAAGGAGGGACGGAGGTTCAACATTGACCTTGTGTCTAAGGTTGGTACAGTATATTGAGGTGTTAAAAGATTTGAGGGGCAATGCTCCAAATGAACACATTGTTCTGTGTAAGTGTATTTGTCCCTGTAACCTAATGTTTAATTAAGGCTAGACCATTTTAAATGATGCAGCTAAATGCATTCTGTTGCTTATTTGTTCAATTGTGACCGTCCCCAGCTTATGTTCTCTCGTGGCTCACTGGTGGACCTCCTCATCAAGTCCAACGTCAGCCGATACGCAGAGTTTAAAAACGTTACCCGCATCCTCACCTACCGTAACGGGAAGGTGGAACAGGTAGAGAACACACACACACACACACAGATGCAGAACTGTGATGTAAGATCTGTCAGATTTAAGTGACTTTCCGATTAATGTCAGATTAATGCTGTGGCACAAACAGCTTTTTAATCTCTGCTGAACAACATTTTTACATTATCTTCAATGTGTTTACGTTTGATTTACTGAGTGGTGGTTATGACCATCGGTTTTTAATTTGAGTACTTCAATCACTCTGCTCAAGATAGCTGTCCCATGTTTGACCCCACACACTCTCACTCCCCCCCCCCCCCCCGCCTTTTTTATTTTTTACGCCTCCCTCACAATTACTTTCTCTCTCCCTCCCTCCCTGGCTGTCTGCAGGTGCCCTGCTCCAGGGCTGATGTTTTTGGCAGCAAGCAGCTGACAGTGGTGGAGAAAAGGATGCTGATGAAGTTCCTCACCTTTTGCCTGGACTTTGAGCAGCACCAAGAGGAATACCAGGGTAGGAACCCCTCTCCCCTACCCCTGGTGATTTTTCTCCAGTCCTCTACCCCCAATGTTCTCTCCCTATCCCAGTCCTTTACCCCTGGTACTCTCTTTTCAGCGCTCTCTCTCCCTATCTCAGTCCTCTATCCCTCACTCCTCTACTTTCTCAGAATGGCGCTACAATGGATAGCAGCCGTTTTACAGGCTCCGGTCCAAATCTACTTTTGCGTTGATCTGAACTGTTTTTTTGTACATAATGTTTCCGCCATTGTTTCCTATGACCGGAAATTGATTCTGGACATCAGAACACCAGTCACTAACCACGATTTGGATGAAGATTACTACTTCAAAGAGTTGGAGGCGCAGGACTTACTGCTCACCCCGGACCAGGCCACAGTCATCGAGACTCTAAAAAGGTGGCGTAAGAGAGGCTGACGTGCGGGCACCCTGACGAAACTAAGTCGACGAGTACATAAACCGCCTCCACCCTCCATTCTATTGGTGAATGTACAATCACTGGAGAATAAACTGGATATGCGCCATTCGAGATTATCATATCAACGTGACCTGAAGAACCTTAATATCCTATGTTTCTCGGAGTGGTGACTGAACAAGGACATGAATAATATGCATCTAGCAGATTTTTATTTTCGTCTGGAGGACAGAATGGCATCGTTGGGTGAACTCAAGGGGAGAGGTGTGTCTCTCTTTGGAGGACGTTTTAAGGTTCTGAGTCGCATGATAAACTGTAGACGATATTATTTACCAAAAAAGTTTTAAATCCATCATACCTAATTTCTACCAGCATGTCAGCTGAGGTGAAAAAAACCTCTAGATTGCCTTTACTCCACGGATAGAAACACATATAAAGCTCTCTCTCACCCTCCATTTGACAAATCTGACCATAATGCTATCCTCCTCATTCCTGCTTACAAGCAAAAACTCAAACAGGAAGTACCAGTGACGCGCTCAATACAGAAGTGGTCCGATGAATCTGATGCTCAGCTACAGGACTGTTTCGCTAGCGCAGACTGGAATATGTTCTGGGATTAATCCGATAACATTGAGTAGTTTACCACATCAGTCATCGACTTCATTAATAAGTGCATCGACGATGTCATCCCCACGGTGACCGTATGTACATATCCCAACCAGAAGCCATGGACTACAGGCAACATCCGAACTGCGCTAAAGGGGAGAGCTGCCGCTTTCAAGGAGCGGGACACTAATCTGGACGCTTATAAGAGATCCTGTTATGTCCTCCAACGAACCATCAAACAGGCAAAGCATCAATACAGAACTAGGATCGAATCATACTACACCGGCTCTGACGCTCGTTGGATGTGGCAGGGCTTGCAAACTATCACGGATTATAAAGGGAAATCCAGCCGCAAGCTGCCCAGAGACGCAAGTCTACCAGAGGAGCTAAATGCCTTCTAAGCTCCCTTCTAGGCAAGAAACAATGAACCATGCATGAGAGTACCAGCTGTTCCAGACAACTGTGTGATCACGCTCTCCGTAGCCGACGGGAGTACGATTTTTAAACACATTAACATTCACACAGGGCCAGATGGATTACCAGGATGCGTACTCTGAGCATGAGCTGACCAGCTGGCAAGTGTCTTCACTGACATTTTCAACCTCTCCCTGACCCAGTCAGTAATACCAACATGTTTCAAGCAGACTACCATAGTCCCTGTGCCCAAGAACGCCAAGGTAACCTGTCTAAATGACTATTGCCACCTTGGCACTCACATCTGTAGCCATGAAATGCTTTGAAAGGCTGGTCTCAACACCATCATCCCAGACACCAAGGACCCACTCCAATTTTCATACTACCCCAACAGATGACGCAATCTCTATTTCACTCCAAACTGCCCTTTCCCACCTGGCCAAAGAAACACCTATGTGAGAATGCTGTTCATTGACTAAAGCTAAGGTAAGTTCCCTGGGACTGAACACCTCCCTCTGCAACTGGATCCTGTACTTTATGATGGGCTACCCCAGATCGTATGGGTAGACAAACGCATCTGTCACGCTGACCCTCAACACGGGGGCCCCTCAGGGGTGCGTGCTTAGTCACCTCCTGTAATCCCTGTTTACCCATGACTGAGAGGCTGCGCACGACTCCAACAACATCATTAAGTTTACCGACGACACAATGGTGGTAGGCCTGACCACCGGTGATGAATAGACCTGGCAGTGTGATGCCAGGACAACAACCTCTCCCTCAACAAGACAAAGGAGATGATCGTGGACTACAGGAAACAGAGGGCCGAGCACGCCCCATTCACCTCGGGGCTGTGGTGGAGCGGGTCGAGAGCTTCAAGTTCCTCTGTGTCCACATCACTAAGGATCTATCATGGTCCACACACCAACAAAGTCGTTAAGAGGGCACAACAACCCCTCTTCTCCAGGAGGCTGAAAAGATTTGGCATGGGTCTTCAGATCCTCAAAATGTTCTACAGCTGCACCATTGAGAGCATCTTGACAGGCTTGCATCACTGCTTGGTATATGGCAACTGCTTGTCATCCGATTGCAAAAACTACAGAGGGTAGTGCGTATGGCCCAGTACATCACTGAGGCCAAGCTCCCTGCAATTCAGGACCTCTATACCAGGTGGTGTCAGATGAAGGCCTTAGAATTGTCAGACTTCAGCCACTCAATTCATAGACGGTTTTCTCTGCAACCGTACAGCAAGCCGTACCAATGCACCAAGTCTGGAACCAACAGGACCCTGATCAGCTTCTACCCCCAAGCCATAAGACTGCAAAATAGTTAGTCCGGGTAGCTATTTGGCTAATTATCTGCATTCACCCTTTTTGCACAAATGTCTTTTACCCATCACATACGCTGCTACTACTGTTTATCTGCCACTTTATTCCTAGTTTCTAGTTTCTACCTGTATCTACCTCAGTTACCTCGTATCCCTTGCAAATCAACTCTGTACTTGTACCCCGTGTGTATAGTCAAGTTATCATTACTCGTTGTGTGTTTATTGTTACTTTTATTATTACGTGTTTTCGTTTTCTACACTGAACAAAAATATCAACGCAACAATTTCAATGATTTTACAGAGTTACAGTTCATATGAGGAAATCAGTCAATTGAAATAAATTAGGTCCTAATCTATGGATTCAACATGACTGGGAACAGAAATATGAAGATGTTGGTCACAGATATCTTAAAAATAATAATAAGTAGGGGGCATTATTCAGAAAACCAGTCAGTATCAGGTGTGACCACCATTTGCCTCATGCAGCGCGACACATCTTCTCATAGTTGATCAGGCTGTTGATTGTGGAATGCTGTCCCACTCGTCTTCAATAGCAGTGCGAAGTTGCGAGAGCATGCAGATGAGCTTCCCTGGAACAGTATCTGACAGTATCTGACAGTTTGTGCAGAAATGATTTGGTTGTGCAAACCCATCAGCTGTCTGGGTGGCTGGTCTCAGACGATCCCGCAGGTGAAAAAGCCGGATGTGGAGGTCCTGGGCTGCCGCGATTACACGTGGTCTATGGTCGGTTGGACGTACTGCCAAATTCTTTAAAATGACATTGTAGGTGGCTTGTGCTAGAGAAATTAACATTCAATTATCTGGCAACAGCTCTGGTGGACATTCCTGCAGTCAGTATGCCAATTGCACGCTCCCTCAACTTGAGACATATGTGGCATTGTGTTGTGTAACAAAACTGCACATTTTAGAATAGCCTTTTATTGTCCGCAGCACAATGTGATGATCATGCCGTTTTAATCAGCTTCTTGATATGCCACACTTCAGGTGCATGTATTATCTTGGCGAAGGAGAAGTGCTCACAAACAGCGACGTAATCTCATTTTTGCCCAACATATGAGAGAAATAAGCTTTTTTTGTGTATGGACAACCTCTGGGATCTTTTATTTCAGCTCATGAAACATGGGACTAAGATGTTACATGTTGCGTTTATATTTTTGTTCAGTGTAGAACCTTTTTATTTTCTTTCTCTCTGCATTGTTAAGGGCCTGTAAGTAAGCATTTCACTTACGTAACTCTAAACCTGTCGTTTATGAAGCATGTGACAAATAACATTTGGTTTGATGAATTGATCTCTCTCCATCTTAGGCCTCTCCCTCACTCCTACCTTCTCTCCTCTCCAGACTTCTCGGAGCATTCCTTCTGGGACTTCCTGCAGACCAAGAAGCTGACGGAGAACCTGCAGCATTTCATCCTTCACTCCATTGCCATGGTGATCCCGGAGGTGGGCACGGTGGAAGGCCTGAGAGCCACGCAGCACTTCCTGCGTTGTCTGGGGCGCTACGGCAACACGCCTTTCCTGTTCCCCCTCTACGGCCTGGGGGAGATCCCTCAGTGCTTCTGCAGGTCAGTGGTTCCTCATGTCTGGGTTTACCTCACACCACTGGTTCATTGATGATGAGTCTATCCTACTGTGCATAACAAAATGTCCACACGACTATAAAGTCACTGAATTCCAACTATGTGTTTGGATTGGGGGCCAGACCTATTTTGACAGGGTACTAGAGATGGGAGGTGATCTTTGTGATTAGGGGGATGGCGATGAGACCTGGGTTTGTGCTCTGACTTCGAGGCTCTCTGCTCCGCTGGGCTCTCTGGATGGCAGCTTTTAGCACTGCAGGTCTTCAGGGAGCTCTCCTGTGAAACTGTAGCACTTAGAGCCGAGTGAGCTTCAGGATGTGTCCCCCACGGCTGCTGCTCATACTGGGCCATGGCGGCTCACAGCCAGGCAATGGGAGAACAGCTCCCCAATGGCCGTGGATGCAGCTGGATATAGCCTAGCCTTGAACACTTGTCTCGGGGTTACGCATATGACGGCCTGCCTGCCTGCCTGCATTTCCATCCTCTGAATGGGAGATATCCACACCATGGAGGTGTGTTGAGCTGAATGCATGGGTGCCAACATCCCGAGCGGAGCTGCACATACGACAGAGCAGCCTTGACCCTGGAGATGGAAGGTAATGTTATTTTGCAGCTGCAGTGCTGTCATAGTCAGTGCCATGCATCTGCGATGCAAGCCATTTGCATCCGACTAAATCCACCACGGAGATTGGCTGCACACCTCGCGGTACAGAGGCGTTATAACACAGACCGGGTTTTAACCTTAAATTAGTCATGTTGGAAATGAGGGCAATATGTGCTTGAGCTGTGAAATGCATTTATTCCCTGAGAAACTGGTTTTGGTTGAAGCAATTATTGCAGAATTGTTGCTTTATTATAATAAACTTTTTTTGTTCTAGTTATTCATAGACAATTATGAATACATAGTTGGAGCAACAGAATGGAGCCATGTCTTGCTCGTCTGCTTTTACCTGTCAGAGTACATGTAGAGACATAACTCCAACATGTAAGAGATGGAGGTTGGATTCATCTTCTACCTGACTTTTAGAATTTTAATAAAGGTTCCTCTGCTCGAGGCTCAGTCATTTGCATATTTGATTTTCCCACTCCTTCCCCCTAATCTACTCCTCCGACGTTCAGATAAGCAAGGTAAAGAGCCGACACATGATCACACCTGTCTGTCGCCGCACAAATCTCTGTCTCTCTCCCTCTTAGTGGCAGTGAATCTGTTGTTAATGCATACTGGATTGCCATGTCTTTATTTTTGTTCTACAGGTGGTAACAGTTGGAATTGAGCTGTTACTTTAAACTCCCTAGTTTTTAAAATATTTTTGGGAATAAAAACGTAACGCCTCACCTTGAGCTCAAACCCTGACTCTGTTGGTCTGTAGTCGGTCATTTTTGTTCTCAGTGTCTCCTCCCAAACAGTGTAGGTAGCGAAGGTTCCAACGTTTGTGTTTTTGGAACGTTAGAACGGTGAAGAGGTGGATGGAGAGAACAAGAAGAAGAAGCAGTAGAAAATGTCTGAAAGTGATGAACAAAAGAAGCGGGGTAGGGAGTCCGAGGTAGAAAAAGTATTTGAGAGCGGTGTGAGTGAGGGGTGGAAGGGAGGCGGGATCATCCATCAATGTGATACCTGCCTTGCAGGTGATGGATGGATAGATGGCCGTGCAAACTCAATAATGCTCACTCTCTCAGGTTATTCACAGATCAGCGAGCAGCACTGCTAATAAAGTGATGAAATGCTTTTGTGTCCTTGCCTGGATTATTCCTCAAGTTTTGACAGGGAAGACTCTTTTTAATTTCTAAATAACCTTTGGCGCTTTGACTGCAGTAGTCCGTCTTCTGTCTCTGTCCCTCGCACCGTTCTATGGCGTGTGACCGCGGGGGGTGGGGGGAGTTAGACCTCCATTCATTTACCCTGAAAAAGAATTTGGCCGTGACACCCTTTGATTTGCATGCCGTGTTGCCACGCTCCAATCAGACAGCAGAGTCCGAATGAAACAGATTGAGAGGATGGGGAAATGCATTAATTAGTGCAGATGATTGTCTGTTGAGCATTCAGTCACAGATCATATTTCCTCATCTTTTTTTTCCCCCACTCATGGAGCAATAAACATCTAATTTATTCGGATCCAACAGGATTTAATTTTGTGCAGAAGGCCTCGCCAGGCGGCATGGTGCTTTGTTTTCTTTTAATTATTGGCCAACCATTAGCCCCCCACTCTGCCTCCCAGCTCCCCAGATTACAGCACAATCTTCCAGCAATGATTTTGACAGGTAAGTGCTCTGTGTACGCACTGTAATTTTGTTTGTTTAGCGTGTCCTGGACATGGTGAGGATTTATTGTCCACGTCCGTGACTGCCGGTAAAACCCCCTGAAAAGCATCTGAAATCCTCCCAGGACCCTTTTAAAACCTCCCACCCTTTTTCTCCTGCTTGGCCGTGGTGGAAGAATGTATGCATCTACAGAACCCTCTCTTCCACCGGGTCTTCTAAGGGTTGAGTCCGGGCTTAGTTCAGCACTGGAACATCTACAGGAGACCCATAGGGAGTTTCAGGAGACCCAAAGTGAGCTTGAAGCACACGGTATTGCTAAGCAGTGCTCCTCAATACACCCACTCTCTCGTCCACTTTACAGATTTATCTCTGAACTGTAAAGGAACCCGAATGTATCATTTTTCAAGCATTTCTCCATCGGAGGAGGAGGTATGCACAGCACTTGCTGGCCCTACAGGTTTGTCAAAGGTTGAGAGAAACACCCCCGGACGTCAATGTCATGACTATGAGATGAGAAGTCTAGCGAACACTGCAGCGATTCAAGACCTAGAGGTGGACACGTCCAGTGTAAACTTGTAAATGCGTTCTCTGCCATCGTCTAAGGTATGGGATTGAGTTGTCAAGAAAATGAGAACTGCCAGCCCTTTTTCTTAGGCTGTTCTATTTATTTCTGCCTTGCTTGAGATACTGCAGCTAGAGCCTCGAGCTTATTTCTGCTCTTGTTACATTACCTTTTAATTACAGAAATAACTAGTTGGAGGCAGTTGTTTTGTATGAGAGGGGAGAGGAGGGTTGTCGAAGATTTATTTTGGATGTGACCTTCTCCACACTAGCTACAGCTGTAATCAGTGGAATTAATAGCGTAATCAAATTATACACAAACTCATAAATCATCGCCGAGCGCACTGTCACGGAGTTCGGCTATTAATGGCCCCTATTGTTTTGCCACCGTATTAAAAAATCACGTCCCCTGATTCCCGCCTTGATAGGAACTGAAATGCCATTTAGAGGCTATAAAGACCGGGGGCTCAGAGGGGTCCCAGATTTTCACAACTGTTAATTTAGCAGCGATGCAGAGTGATGTCGCAGATGCCAAAGGGGGGGGGGGGCAGGCGAGTCAGGGCCGGCCGCGCTTCAACGGCGCCTTTTCAGCCGGGGGATGGCATCATTGGGACAGACAGCGGCCAGTTAATTAGAGTAATATCAGCTTAAACGTCTGTCAGTTAGGGTTAATGACATCAAAAGGGGTTCCCTGGCGTCTGAATGGGGTTCTGTAGAGGCCATGCGATGGGCCTGGATGATTGCCTGTGAGTTTTATTCTCTTGATGTTTTATTAAGATGCCATGTCTGGTAATTCATCTATGGGGCAGGTACAAACCTTTTTTTAGGAGCAACGGTGGTGGTTGTCTGTGAGGTAGGCGTGTCTTGGTCCCTCCTCTCCATTCCTCCCTCTGTTTTCTCTCGACCTGCTCTCCCCGGTCCGTCACAGCTGGCAGAGCTCCCTTAAACCCCAGCCATCTCTCTCCGTTATTCCCACTGTGTTGAAAGAGCCCGTGCCAGGCTCATAGACCTGTGCTGTGCTGACCTGTATGCAGCTGCGTCTCTGTGGGTGGGAGCGCACATTAACCTGGCCAAAGCGCACAGTCTGCACTGTGTTCGCCACTGTTTTACTTCAAAGTAATTCAACCCAAGTACACTTGATTTTTGCAAAGTTTTGCCAAAGCAAGGATCATCCACAGTTTTTATATGTAATTGTCACCATCATTAAGTTGTTTGAGGTGATTTGAAAAAAGTTACATTTATTTGTCAAATACACATTTTAGAGTATTTTTATAATGCATTGCAGTGAATATCCTATATGTTTATTCACTGACTGGCCACTGTCTTAAAGGACTTGTCTCTTTTGTGTATTCTTCTCAGGATGTGTGCTGTCTTTGGAGGGATCTATTGTCTTCGCCACTCAGTTCAGTGTCTGGTTCTGGACAAGGAGTCCGGCAAGTGAGTATTCCATCGGCAATTCACCACAACACACACACCAGTCCTCTCCCCTCCCCCTCCACAATAAAGAAGTGTGAGAACAAAAAAAAAGTGAGAACAAAGCAGTAAAAGAGAGATGGATTTGTGTTCAGGGCTGAGATAACAAAAAAGCTGCCCTGTTCTTGTCAAGCCCCTTTGTTCCAGCCCTCCAATCAGGGAGCAACCTCGATTAGAAGTAATTTGTGTATGTGGTCCTCCAAAACAAGGAAAGAAGACGGGGTCCGGAATATAGATACGAAATTAATTCTCTGGGAGACGGGAGAACCAAACCCCCCCACCCCCCACCTGAAGCAGCCAAGCTCGGAAGACAAATCACAGGCCCTGCCACTTGGGCTGGCGATGAGTGATGCTGGTTTTTCCTCGTGGCCTTACCTCCACTAATTGATTTTCATCTGAAGACAAAAAAGCCCTCTGTTACTGCCTCTTAAAAAATGAGAGTTCATCTCCAGTCTCCCTTGATTAATCTGCGCTGATAATGTGCGTCAGGCCCTACTAGAAAGCCCTTTTAATGAGTTTCAAAGGTAGATTGTTGTCATAAACTAGGTTAGATTAGTTTTTTTTTTTGGAAGGCTCGATATTGAGATTCTTTCATCTTGGTGGTGGGTGACCCTGGGGGCCAGGAATCTTGTGGTGGAGCAGTGTCGTGAGGAGTAATACTGTATATGCTCTCTCTCTCTCGCTCTAATACTCGGCCCAAAGACTGAAACTCCCAGCCCCTATCTCTACAGCCGGTCTCTGATGTTGGCCATTGGGGAAATACTGCCTTCTGGGACCTCAGACTGGAAAGTGCAGTTCCTTTGATAATGTGTTCCTCTTTGTGAAAAATGCTAATGGTACTCAAGTCTTTGGTTCCGGCTTTCTTTTTCATTTGACGTATCCACGTGCAGCCGGTTGGGATTTCCTAGAGTGCTCGTGGTTCATGGTTTTTATCTACTTACTACCCAGCGCTCTGCGACGCCTAATGCACACGCCACACACTGACTGGTCCCCTCTAGTCAAAGCGCAATTTTTAACACATTGAAATGTGCAAAGTCAATGGCAAGCGCTAAGGCACAGACCCGAGTCAGAACCAGCCCCAGTCTCTCCTAGTTTTCTGTGTGAACGGCGTTTCAGGTTGGAGCTGATCCAATGCCATGTCAGTTAGCGCTAGAGAGAAGTCCATAAACGAGCGGTGAGGCGTGGCCGAGAGGGCCCGCGCCGTTCTCCACGTGCGCCGCACAGGTGTCTACTCTGCTCCTTGTTCCAAGGCAAGCCTAATACATCATCAGTGGGGGAAAAAGTTTTGCGAAGGTGGAAAAAACTGGCAAGGTGTCTGCCAGGCTGAACAATGATTTTAATTTCCCCGGCGTCATAAATTACCTCCTTATGTCTCCTCTTATTACATACATAAAGCTGAAAAGGGTAGAGGGAGATTAATAATGCAGCACCAGCAGTGGATGATGTGACCTAACATCCCAGCTGCCACTCGTCTGTCCTGTCCTGGACCTGCTCCTCCACACTACTACAGCAGACACCTGCACCGTCTGTCCTGTCTGTCCTGTCTGTCCTGTCTGTCCTGCCTGTCTGCCTGTATCTCCTGACTCCACTGACCAGCCGCTTCACTCCTGTCACTATCCATCCCTTAGTCTTAATGCGCTTTGATCCTAGTCACTTCCAACAGAGGAGAACTTGCCTGTGACAGTCATGTCCGGTAAGTCATGCGGGGGGGGGTTAGTTTGTTTCACTTGGCCGAAGTAAAGAGTTCCTTCCAGTTGAGATGTTTATCAAAGTCGTAACTGTTCATGGCTGTGTATAAGGCTGTGACCGTGATTGCTATGTGTGTGACTTGCGTGCTTTATGAACACTGTTTATGAACTACAGTTCTGATCAATAAAGCCTGCCGTGGCCTTGTGGGTAGAGGGACGGTAATCATACTATTAGATGTTAGTTCCAAGCTGGACCTTTTTTTATGTCTCGGCTCAGGTTATGCCTCCAGGTGTGCGGATAACAGGGGATATACATTTAGTGTTGAAGCACATTTACTTGATCATCCTATTTAAGATCGAAAATATTAGTTATGTTTATTTAGATATATTGCACTCGTGAAGGTACTTTCCTGGATGCGTTTTTTTTTTTGCTTCAAAAAACCGTGGGTGTTCTCTCAGGGATGTGAAGGTTGTGGCCTGTATCCCGTCTCCTATATCCTATATCCCACTCCATTGGTTTAGGATTGATTTGAACTGCCAGCTCCCACTGCCAAGCCCCCTCCTAGTAAATAAATCTTCATTTACATAAACAGTCCATCCTGCAGTCAATCTCTCCTAGGTGAGGATTATTCGGAGGGGTGCGGTTTGGAGGGGGGTGGGAGCGAGCGTTTTGGAGTGCCGCTTGCCTTCTCCTTTATTGTGTTGTGAAAGTCCATTTCAAGGATGTCACCCCAAGCCCATTAGTTTGGATAATGAGCCCTATAAAGCACATTTATAACTCTTGACATAACAAGCAGACAGATTCCCCACCGTTCCCCCTCTGTCGGAGAGGAGCAACGCAGGAAGGTCACACTGCTGCTGCCCAGGACTGGGGGCTCAGAGGCTCGCCTCCCCTCATCCTGCCTCTCCTAGCCTCACCTCGCTCGCACTGGCTAACTCACAGATTGCACCAATCTGGCCAATGTTTTGGGTTCTGTTTTGTGCTTGCATTGTTTGGACAAAAAAAAAAGAGTATTCAACTCTGGCTTTTCTTACAAAGATTAATGAATCAGCCCAGGCCATTTGTATTTGTTTCGACGGTGGTGCATTGAGAAGCTGCCAAAACAATCCTTCTCTTTTGTGCTGGACTATAGGCTGTAATGTTCTGAGGCACAGATGCCAACTGTTTTCCCTTTCTTGACAAAGGTCATTAATTAATACCATCTCATGAAGCATACAGCTCAGGTCGGTAAAGGTGTTTGGTATAACAATGGAGTGTTTATTTTTGTGTTGGCCATTTTTTTTTTCTCCCCGGACTAAAGGTCCCGACGCTTCTGATCATGTTCTGCGCATGTTTATTTGTTTATTCTCTACTTTACGCACACGTCTCTGCTCTACTGGGGCAGCAGGTAGCCTAGCGCTGGGCCAGTAAACGAAAGGTTGCTGGATCAAATCCCCGAGCTGACAAGGTTAACAAAATCTGTCGTTTTGCCCCTGAACAAGGCAGCACTGTTCCCTGTAAATAAGAATCTGTTTTTAACTGACTTGGGTAGTTAAATAAAGGTTCAATTTAAATTGAAATAAAAAATACTCGTAGAGAACAGGCTACTCTGGGGAATGGTTCTCAATTAATAATAAATAATGAAGTTCGATCAAAGCTGAATCAATGTCTACAAGATCACACAATGACAGAATATAACGTTACTGTAATAAAAAAACACCACTACATTTTTTCCTTTCATATGGCCAAAACGGCGCGCACCACTAGGCAAAATACACAGGGAGGCTATGTTAGTTTGTTCAAGGTGAAATTTCACAATTTTTCAAACAGCACCACCCCAACATCAACATATGTGAAAATGGCTTTTCTATGTTTTGTAGTAAAAAAAAATATATAGAGGAAAACAAGTGTTTCCAATGACATCAACCAATTAGCGGGCAATTTCTACTCGTAATTAGTTAAAATCGTGACGCACATTGATGACATCATTAGTGTATCTCCCCCCCACAAAACATAGAAATGCGTCATTTTCACATTTGTTGATGCTGGAGGTGATGAATATGAAGTAGACATTTAGAGAAATGTCCCTTTAACACAATATGCTAAAACGTGCTCACTGTACATCATTCAAAACAACACTCTACGCTACTTCACTGTATAACTCTAAATGCATATCCCCATGAAACCGATTTGAGATCAAATGGATGGTATGTAGATGCTGCATGGCCGTTTCACTGGTAAAACTTAGAAGAATTATCATTCATGATTGACTGTGGGAAATGTGAAGGGAAGGAGACCAAAGAAATGTGTCCGTAATGTATAGGTAAAGAAACGCATGCACAGAACTTGATCCGAACATGCGCAGAAGCTTTGGGACCTTTCTAATCCGGGGGGTCAGGGACAAGTCGTATCCGACACCACTCAATAAATGCAAATCAAAACCGCATCTGCAGACTTAGGCAACATATTTATGGCATACTCCTGAGGACCTGTAATACGCCCACGCCATTCTGTTCACGGGTGGACTCATAAGTCCCTGCTGTTAAATCCGTGGGGCGGGTTTAGGGTCATGAAATATTGTGTGGATGAAGGGCGGCTGGTAGGTGGTGGGCGGGTTGAATAAAGAGAAAACGATGCATTAAAAAAAAATCCAGAAATGTATAGTTTTAGTGCAATTCATATCTGTAGGCTACATTTGGAGTTTTTTCTTTCATTATTTTTTTTATCTGGCATTCGTGTGTAAGCCTAAGCTTTAGGGCCTAACTGTATGAGTGCCAAATACACGCCAATCACCAAATGCTTTTGGGTCTTTTGGGCAGAAAAAGTTAGTCGTCCCACTGAGGCAAATAAGACAAATTGGGAACTGTACATTTTCTCTATTTGCGGGTTAGAATCGGGTGCAGGCCTCCGATTTTCACTGGCATACAACTGAGTGAACAAAACATTAGGAACGCCTTCCTAATATTGAGTTGGGCCCTCAGAACAGCCTCAATTTGTCGGGGCATGGACTCTACAAGGTGTCGAAAGCGTTCCACTGGGAACCATGTTGACTCCAATGCTTCCCGCAGTTGTCTCGATGGCTGGATGTCCTTTGGGTGGTGGACCACTCTTGATACACACGGGAAACTGTTGAGCATGAAAAACCCAGCATCGTTGCAGTTCTTGACACACTCAAACCGGTGTGCCTGGCACTTGTTACCCCGTTCAAAGGCACTTCAATCTTTTGTCTTGCCCATTCACCCGCTGAATGGCACACATACACAATCCATGTCTCAATTGTCTCAAGACTTAAAAATCCTTCTTTAACTTGTCTCCTCCCCTTCATCTGCACTGATTGAAATGGATTTAACAAGTGACATCAATAAGGGATCACAGCTTTCAACTAGATTCACCTTGTCACTCCATGTGATGGAAAGAGTTTGTACACTCCGTGTTTAGTCGGGCAGTTGCAGATGGGTTATTAGCAGGTGCGGGTGACATACTTAATATGAAATAATTTAAAAAGTTATGAATTAATTTTAAATAATTATAAGAAACTATTTCACTCATATTGTAATTAATATTTTTCATAAAAATCTGGAAACACTGGACAGTTACTTTTTTAATGTTTTTTTTCTTCCCCTTGTTTAAGGTGCAAAGCTGTGATTGACACTCATGGTCAGAGAATTAGCTGCAGTCACTTTGTGGTGGAGGATGGCTACATCGGGGCAGACCAGAGGAAGAACACGGATTCCAGGTGAGAGTGGCTCCCAATACTCCTCCTCAGCACCTTCTCTACCTAGCCATTGATACTGGTCTCACCTACAGTTTCAGGCAGCACATTAATTTAGTGAGAACAGTGCATAGCCTCCATAGAGGTGACATTTCTCGTGAAGTCAACTTGCGAGAAGGGGTCTCTGTGCCGATAACGGGGGGATCTTTCCTCAGGTCTTTTGTGCGGTAGGACAGTTTCAGTGGTGTCATGGTGAAAGGGCTGATTATCCCAGACACTCCACAGACCTGGCTGCAGGTGACTGGGCTTTGCTTTGCTTTGCTTTGCTTTGCTCTGCTTTGCTCTGCTTTGCTCTGCTTTGCTTTGCTCTGCTCTGCTTTGCTCTGCTTTGCTCTGCTTTGCTCTGCTTTGCTCTGCTCTGCTTTGCTCTGCTTTGCTCTGCTCTGCTTTGCTCTGCTTTGCTTTGCTCTGCTTTGCTTTGCTTTGCTTTGCTCTGCTCTGCTCTGCTTTGCTTTGCTCTGCTTTGCTTTGCTCTGCTCTGCTCTGTTCTGCTTTGCTTTGCTCTGCTCTGCTCTGCTTTGCTCTGCTTTGCTTTGCTTTGCTTTGCTCTGCTCTGCTTTGCTCTGCTCTGCTCTGCTTTGCTTTGCTCTGCTCTGCTTTGCTCTGCTCTGCTCTGCTCTGCTCTGCTCTGCTTTGCTCTGCTTTGCTTTGCTTTGCTCTGCTTTGCTCTGCTTTGCTTTGCTCTGCTCTGCTTTGCTTTGCTCTGCTTTGCTTTGCTTTGCTCTGCTCTGCTTTGCTTTGGTTTGCTCTGCTTTGCTCTGCTCTGCTTTGCTTTGCTCTGCTCTGCTTTGCTTTGCTTTGCTCTGCTCTGCTTTGCTCTGCTTTGCTCTGCTCTGCTTTGCTTTGCTCTGCTTTGCTTTGCTTTGCTTTGCTCTGCTCTGCTTTGCTTTGGTTTGCTCTGCTCTGCTTTGCTTTGCTTTGCTCTGCTCTGCTTTGCTTTGCTTTGCTCTGCTTTGCTTTGCTTTGCTCTGCTCTGCTTTGCTCTGCTTTGCTCTGCTCTGCTTTGCTTTGCTCTGCTCTGCTTTGCTTTGCTCTGCTTTGCTCTGCTCTGCTTTGCTTTGCTCTGCTCTGCTTTGCTTTGCTTTGCTCTGCTTTGCTTTGGTTTGCTCTGCTTTGCTTTGGTTTGCTCTGCTTTGCTTTGCTCTGCTCTGCTTTGCTTTGGTTTGCTCTGCTTTGCTTTGGTTTGCTCTGCTTTGCTTTGGTTTGCTCTGCTCTGCTCTGCTTTGCTTTGCTCTGCTCTGCTTTGCTTTGGTTTGCTCTGCTTTGCTTTGGTTTGCTCTGCTTTGCTTTGGTTTGCTCTGCTCTGCTCTGCTCTGCTTTGCTCTGCTCTGCTTTGCTCTGCTTTGCTCTGCTCTGCTTTGCTCTGCTTTGCTCTGCTCTGCTCTGCTCTGCTCTGCTCTGCTTTGCTTTGCTCTGCTCTGCTCTGCTTTGCTTTGGTTTGCTCTGCTCTGCTCTGCTCTGCTCTGCTCTGCTCTGCTTTGCTCTGCTCTGCTCTGCTTTGCTCTGCTCTGCTCTGCTTTGCTTTGCTCTGCTCTGCTTTGCTTTGCTTTGCTTAGCTCTGCTCTGCTCTGCTCTGCTTTGCTCTGCTCTGTTCTGCTTTGCTCTGCTCGCCACACCGCTGCCTGCCTCCGTCAATGGAGACCTTGACATTTACACCACTGACCCCAATTAAAGCATGACTAATGCTCTTAAAGACAGCAGCGCAGAATGACTGGGCCGGGCCCGGCCAGAACCAACCCGGCCACTGTTCTGTTGTAGCATGGCCCAGACTGGACTGTCTCACAGCCAAAATCTACCGCAACCCCCCCCCCCCCCCCAAAAAAAAACAAGAAAGGAAAACAGTGCTGTAATAATCTAATAATATTGGTGCTGCTGTATTTTTTTTCTCTCTTACTGTTGTGCCCCCCCTGCCCCTTCCTCGCTTTCATCCATCCTCTCTCTTTTCACAGGCAGATATCCAGAGCGGTCCTCATCACAGACCGGTCAATTCTGCCATCCGATTCTGAACAGCAGGTTGTTCTGTTCTCCATATGGCTCGTCCCCTATCCTGTGTCCCACACAAAGAGATGTTTTGACATATTCAAAGGGACCCCCCCCCCCCCCTTACAAGCACAAAATACATTTAAATGCTATTCAGATGTCCAGTGTGGCTTAGCGGTATTCCTGCCGAGCCTGCACTTTTTTTGCTACTCCTGTTGTTTTGCATTACATTATATTTTATGCTCTATCACATTTGTATAGATTCTTGGTCCGCGTTCAAGTTCTCAGCGCAGAAACAGCAAAACATCAAAGCTAATTTGGGAGATCACTACAATAGTTCTGACGTGCGGCTGTCTACCGTTTTAAGATCTCCAAATAAATTGCGGAAAAAGTAACCAGTTCAATGAAAGCCCCCCCCTAATGCTGTTTGTTGTGACTGGTTTGGAATTTGATAAACTAATCCTACCGGCTGGAGAATGGGAATTGACATGCTAGCATTAGGTACGCTAATTTGAGTGCCAGTCTTCGATATGGATATGAAAAACATGGAATAATGGCATAGAACACGTTGAATGAAATCTGATCAATCCAATTCCCCTAATGTGTCTGCATAAAGAGAATATATCCATTGAATTTTCATCCCTTCTTTCATGGCACAAGTTTTTTTCTTTTTTTTCTCCCCGGCTGAATTTCGGCTTTGAATATCACTCACAAAGGACAGAGGGAAAACCGTGTGTAATTTCTGCTCATTAGGTAGTGGGGAGAATATGAAATTAATTTCTGTGTCTTGACACAGTGTGGAAATGGAATATTACATGACTGTGTGACAAAACGTAATTAAATATGGTCTCTTTTGTAATTAGCTGTTGGATGGTCCTGTGGAATGACAGTGTGGACCGAGGCAGATACAAGGGGGAGATTGGCCCTGGCTGTCTCTGTCCCCTGCTTTTCCCCTCATGGGAGAAACTGACTTTCCTTCCTTAAATTTGTCCACTTGATTAAAAAGGAGTGATTTCACTCCTGCTCCAGCCAGAAAGGACATTATAATAACATCCAGGGGATTCATATAAAAGGATTACAGGGATCCCATTACTTAGAACTGCAGTTTGGTAATAGGCTTTAGGATTGTCTTGCACACTTCATTAGGGCTGTGTGTGTGAGTGCCTTACGGAAGCACTGCACTTTGTGTGGTTCAACTCTCTGTCGGTCTGTCTAACGTACCTGTCTGTCTAACGTACCTGTCTTGTCTCTATATGCACTGTAGATCTCCCTGGTCACTGTGCCTCCCGTGGAGCCTGGTGGTCCCCTGGTCCGTATCATAGAGCTCTGCTCTTCCACCATGACCTGCATGCTAGACACCTGTGAGTCCAGCTGCACCCCGGCCACTCACCCCTCTCACCCACCCACTGCCCGGGACAGGGGATAAGGGGGGGGGGGGGGGGTCGTATTAGGCAGCGCCATCTACATAGAGGGCCGTTGTTTTAGAAAGGTAATTCCATGATGCTTAGAGGAGGCAGTTCTGGCGGACTAGCTGACATCAGGGTTGTAAGGCAGACTAGAATTAATAGAGGAAATGAGACTGAAAACCAAGATTGAGAGAAGTGGGGTGAGTGAATGATTGCGTCTCTGAACATTCCATCTCCTGTGTGTGTACAGAGCTTTGGGTCAAACTGCTGCTGCTTTACCGGGTCACTGAATCAGTCGTTCAGACAGCTGGAAATATGACCCGGTTTTCCCTTTGAATTGTGGCTCCAGTATCAACGACGACGATGATGATGATTCCATCGTTAACCGTAGTGTTATTTATGAGTGTTATTGTTTTTAGCAATCCCGGTATTATTTCCCAGTCAGTCATCATACTTAGATAGATGAGCAATGGTGACAGCTGCCCAGTGACCATCTCCATCTCCATAGGGGAGCTGGGGTGGGCGAGAGGGGAGTAATCAGCAGAAGTCCACTCCCTCACTCTAGGAATAGAGTCTGGAATGATGGAATTGTGAAGTGGAGCCATTGCTCCTACTGTTTGTGTGTGTGTGTGTGTGTGTGTGAGAGAGAGAGAGGATGGAGATGGATAGCTGTAGCATCCCTTAAGTAATGTAGTTCTACCTGAGTGGATCAGTTGCAATCATAAGATGATGATGAGCTTGACAGGCCTGCGACACACACACACACATAAGGTAAACCATTCATCTGCATTGAATGATACTTGCAGAGTTTACAGTCTACAGAATATCTATTTATACTGGTGAATATATACCAGGCCAATCTGATCCGAGTGTCTTCCTCAAGGGCAGCTTGGCTTCCTGGGATTTGAACTAGCAACCCAATGGGAACAATGGTGTTTTGCCATTTTCAAATGGAAATTTGGCCATGAAATTAGCTGTCTTAACAGTAAAGTCTTCTCTCCCTGGCTACTTTAAAACTTAAAGGCCTGAAGACAGCAGATATGCATCCTGATTCTCCATCTGCTAGCTTAGTTTCCCACAGAACGAGCAGCAAGTGTCTCAGTGGACAGCCCTGCTGTACAACAGTGTAATCCTCCCAACTCTCCTGGTCTTTTTTGTTTGGGCCCTGAGCTGACAGAGTGGAGGGCCTCCAGAGTCCCAGTGTGAGTAGAGTGTCACATACGTCCTCTGAGCAGCATCTCCATGGACCCTCTGGCCAATGACGCACCTCTCATCCCACTGGGGAGGCCTGTATCCTCCATTCACCCTCTATACCCCCCCCCCCCCCCCCCCCCCCTCCAGCCAGCACGGCACAGTCAGGAGCTATCTTGTTCCCATTGCTGTTGTTGCTCCTTTTGAACCCCCCCCCAAAAAAACCTGTCAACCTGCGAGAAAGAACAAAAAGGAGAGGAGATGGAGCCCTACAGTTGTCTTGAGCTCTTGGGATTGCCCAGGATCCTACTCTCTGGATCCCAGCGCTGCCACCGTTAACATGGTGTTCACAATACCGCCCTGCAGGAGCGGGGCTGAACGCTTTGAAGATGAAACCACCTCTTCCCCCCTCGGAGGTCCAAACTCCATGCATCCAAAGCCCAGCTCCCTCCAACCCCATCCTCTCTGGGCACTTTTCATGGAACAGTCCCAGCCATGCTGCGGAGGAGACACTGACATGGCCTTGCTGTGCAGTGTGTTAAGGAATAGGTTGTTCGGGAACTGACTGTGGAGAGTAATTAGACAATGTTCCATCTCTTTAGGGAAGGTCCCGCTCACATGCTACAGGATAGACGGGCTGATGTGAACTTGGAGGACAACAGCTGCTAAATGACGCAACAATGATATTTTGCTTGGCTAATTGACACCGTGTGTGTGTGTGTGTTCTTCGTCTACCTCCCTCACACAGATCTGGTGCACCTGACATGTTCCTCTGCCTCTGGCTCCGCCCAAGAAGACCTAGCTCCTGTGGTGTCCAGGCTCTTCCACACACCAGCTAGTCCTGGAGAGGAACCTGCAGAAGGTACAGTAGGAAATGCTCACCTGACCCCCCCCCCCCCCCCCTCCCTTTTTTTTTATACCCTCAAATATCCATCTAACCTCTCTTCCCCTCTCCTGGCTTGATTTTACATACCACCACCTTCACACATCACTGTCACTACTTGATTCAAAATAATGTGCTCAGATGTTCTAAGTACCTCATTCCTAAAGAAGAAAGATCAGGCTAGTTTGTAGTTGGGTGAGAATGCGCTGACATTTGTCGGGGTTTGCTTGGAGACGTCATCAGTAATAGAGATGATTGATATTGATGGCTGCGTGCCAAACTGGCGTTAGGCCGTTGTCCCAATGATTCCCATTACCTTCTGTCAGGCTCGGCTTGGTTCCTTGATGGCGAATTAGCACACGACCTCGGACGGAACCTCCTCTTATTACGCCGAATTATAGATATACTGCTTCAACATGTTCCTCTAGAGATGTTTCCCTGGACCTACTTTATGTCCTTTAGGGTTCTCACATGGAGCTGTGTTGTTTTTTGTCAACATTTTCTTTCATTTAACGCACAGAACATGAGTATGGATCTTTTTGAGCATGGATTAAATGAAGTATATCAGTTGATCATCTTGGCCTCCTTGGGTGCTTCCTTTTTGTGAGTAGCCGACCTTTTGAAGCTCGACAGATCATTTTTTTCCCTCTCACACACCGGCCACCATTCATTCTAGCCTGAGCGCAAACCCTCATGCTGGCTTTCTACCTACAGAACAGAATTGGGCACAGTATTTACTTAGCAAGGAATGGAGTGGAAATGTAATGTTTAATTAGCTCCAGCATCCCATTTGGCCTGGACTCATAACTTATGAATCTGTCTCCCTCATGGGGAACAAATTTGCCTCGAGAAGCAATAACTTTTGCCATTTTGGATTTGAAACCATTTATTGCTACTTAATGCAGATAAATCTAATATGTTGGAGTAGTCAGTTGTGTTTTTACCGAGGCGGGGATCGGTTTTGTCCGTGGTAGGTTATGGCTTTTCTCAAACCTCGTTGAGGTCAGTTAAAATAGCAGCTCCATTCTGTCCGAAACCAACACAGAGATCCACAAGCCATTTGTTGTTTTATTGCTGTTTCTCTACGGCTGTGAGACAAGGTCATCACGAAAGTGACAGGCGTGATTGAGATCCCTCTCCTTTTCTCCTCTCTTTCTCTGACATCCTCATTCCCTTTTCACCACCACATCTATTTTCTGACTCATCATCTCTCTCTTTTTCTGCTCCCCCTTTTTAAAAAAAAATCTCTCTCCCTTTCACCCCGTCTCTGTCTCTGTTCCTTCATTTTGCTTTCTCCCTGCTTGTGTGTACACACGAGTCTCTCAGGTGGTAGGCCAGCGCCGTGCAGTGCAGTGTGGGGCTGTGCTCTGTGACGCCACCCTTTTTATCACAGGAATGAGGTAGTAGTATTTTAATTAAAATGTCAGAACAAATACTGTGAGAGTTATTGAGGATGAATCACTAGATAAGGGGAGCAGTGGGCCAGAACAGGTCAAAGAGACAAAGTCACCTGGCTGGCTGGCGGCTCCTCATTCATCCACTGGGTAGGAGGTGTGGTGCTGCAGGGGGGGGGGGATTGGTGAGGGACATGGAGCGGAGGGGTGCACAGCAGAGGCTCTGGGGGGGTGGAGGTTGCAGAAGGTTAGGGGTAGGGCTGGAGCAGTCGGGGGCAGGTGCACATCTGGCAGGTGCACATCTATGAGCAGGATGAGGACAGGTTGGATTGGGCTATCTCCTACTCTAGATGATCCCACTGGCTCCTACTCTAGATGATCCCACTGGCTCCTCCTCTAGATGATCCCACTGGCTCCTCCTCTAGATGATCCCACTGGCTCCTCCTCTAGATGATCCCACTGGCTCCTCCTCTAGATGGTCCCACTGGCTCCTCCTTTAGATGATCCCACTGGCTCCTCCTCTAGATGATCCCACTGGCTCCTACTCTAGATGATCCCACTGGCTCCTACTCTAGATGATCCCACTGGCTCCTACTCTAGATGATCCCACTGGCTCCTACTCTAGATGATCCCACTGGCTCCTACTCTAGAGGATCCCACTGGCTCCTAGTCTAGATGATCCTGCTCTAGCCACTTCATTGGAAAATGAGTTTGAACCAATGCAGCGTTGTGAAATCCGGTGTTTTTAAAGAACGAATGCATTCCAGAAGAGACTGTGTGTTGATGTGTGGTGGCAGGCCGCCCAAGCAGAGAGCCAGTGGGTGTTAGAGGTGGCTGATATTTGGGGGTGTTAAGCTCCAGGCATGTACAGGGCCCCGTCAGGAGCACAGCTCTATGCTAATCTGACATTTCTCACATCTGTGACAGGGCTGTGTGGAAAAACTAAACAATGATGTCTAAGACGTCGTTGGTGTGTATTTGGTCAGGTGTGTGTGTGTGTGTGTGTAGGTGTTGTTTGTGTATTTGGTCAGGTGTGTGTAGGTGTCGTTGTTTGTGTATTTGGTCAGGTGTGTGTGTCGTTGTTTGTGTATTTGGTCAGGTGTGTGTGTAGGTGTCGTTGTTTGTGTATTTGGTCAGGTGTGTGTGTGTGTAGGTGTCGTTGTTTGTGTGTAGGTGTCGTTGTTTGTGTATTTGGTCAGGTGTATGTGTGTAGGTGTCGTTGTTTGTGTATTTGGTCAGGTGTATGGGTGTAGGTGTCGTTGTGTTAGTGTGTATTTGGTCAGGTGTATGGGTGTAGGTGTCGTTGTGTTAGAGTGTATTTGGTCAGGTGTGGGTGTAGGTGTCGTTGTGTTGGTGTGTATTTGGTCAGGTGTGTCTATTTGGTCAGGTGTGTAGGTGTCGTCGTTGTTTGTGTTGGTGTGTATTTGGTCAGATGTGTGTAGGTGTTATTGTTGGTGTGTATTTGGTCAGGTGTGTGTAGGTGTTATTGTTGGTGTGTATTTGGTCAGGTGTGTAGGCGTCGTCGTTGTTTGTTGGTGTGTATGAGGTCAGGTGTGTGTGTGGTCAGGTGTGTGTGTGTGTGTGGTCAGGTGTGTGTGTGTGTGTGTGTGTGTGTGTGGTCAGGTGTGTGTGTGTGTGTGTGTGGTCAGGTGTGTATGAGGTCAGGTGTGTGTGTGGTCAGGTGTGTGTGTGGTCAGGTGTGTGTGTGTGTGTGGTCAGGTGTGTGTGTGTGTGTGTGTGTGTGTGTGGTCAGGTGTGTGTGTGTGTGTGGTCAGGTGTGTGTGTGTGTGTGTGTGTGTGTGTGTGTAGGTGTATGGAGAAGATGCGTGGATGGACAGGGGTGTATGTGGTCAGGTGTATGGAGAGGATGTGTGGATGGACAGGGGTGTATGTGGTCAGGTGTATGGAGAGGATGTGTGGATGGACAGGGGTGTATGTGGTCAGGTGTATGGAGAGGATGTGTGGATGGACAGGGGTGTATGTTGAGGTTGGGTGTATGTGGTCAGGTGTATGGAGAAGATGTGTGGATGGACAGAGGTGTATGTGGTCAGGTGTATGGAGAAGATGTGTGGATGGACAGAGGTGTATGTGGTCAGATGTATGGAGAGGATGTGTGGATGGACAGGGGTGTATGTGGTCAGATGTATGGAGAAGATGTGTGGATGGACAGGGGTGTATGTGGTCAGATGTATGGAGAGGATGTGTGGATGGACAGGGGTGTATGTGGTCAGATGTATGGAGAAGATGTGTGGATGGACAGGGGTGTATGTGGTCAGGTGTATGGAGAGGATGTGTGGATGGACAGGGGTGTATGTTGAGGTTGGGTGTATGTGGTCAGGTGAATGGAGAAGATGTGTATGTTGAGGTTGGGTGTATGTGGTCAGGTGTATGGAGAGGATGTGTGGATGGACGTTGAGGTTGGGTGTATGTGGTCAGGTGTATGGAGAAGATGTGTGGATGGACAGGGCTTGAATGTTGAGGTTGGGTGTATGTGGTCAGGTGTATGGAGAGGATGTGTGGATGGACAGGGGTGTATGTGGTCAGGTGTATGGAGAGGATGTGTGGATGGACAGGGGTGTATGTTGAGGTTGGGTGTATGTGGTCAGGTGAATGGAGAAGATGTGTATGTTGAGGTTGGGTGTATGTGGTCAGGTGTATGGAGAGGATGTGTGGATGGACAGGGGTGTATGTTGAGGTTGGGTGGCCTTTTGAAGTGTCGTCACGTTGATGGTGCCACACCTCTGCTGCTCACCAAATTAACTAAATCACTCTGCTACCCAAGGCAGGAAAAGTAACACATATTATAATTGTGTGACATTTTGGTAATGACCACACTGACATTTCAGACTGACACCTTTTTCCCTCTCTTTCTTTGGGTACCTTTTTTTTTTTGGTCCCTTACATTTTAAAGGGTAATGATACAGAATGACGTTTTTTACGCTTTGAAAACCAGGAGCCTTCTCGCAGCTCCAAATCATCCTCTCTCGTTTTTGTTTGACCGCTTCAAGTCTCACTCACGGACCGATCAAAGAGTGTCAAGAAACACTTTCCCATGTGCCTTGTCGGCAAACCAAATGTCACCCCATTAACAGGAATCATGCTTCCCCACAGATAAGATGTGTTGAAAGGGGCCTGTTAAGTTCCCGTCTCTTCTCAAACACCGACGGAAATATTCCTCCACGACTAAATTGGCACCATTATGGCTGAGCATTTCTACCCGAAAATATGAATTTGAGTTAATGATTCAATTATTTGGTAACTTACTGTTACTAATACCCTGTTATCTAGGGATTTTTTTTCAACGGCAGACGTGAGCTGCATCCGTATAGCGGTAACATACATCATATGTTCCTGAAACATTTCAGCTAATGTCAGGTGATTCCTCCGTTGATCTTCAGTGCGACTTCTGTCCGTGCACGGCTCTCTGTAGAAATCTGAACACTACATTACATTCATGACGCCGGTCCTTCCCCCATCCAGGAGAGGAGGAGAGCAGGGGACCGACGGTGCTGTGGGCCCTGTACTTCAACATGAGGGACACTTCTGCTGTGGACAGGAGCAGTTATGACCTGCCCAGTAACGTACATGTGTGTGCCAGCCCTGATACCGCCCTGGGCAGTGACCACTCCATCAAACTGGTAAGTGACAATGTCCAAGAGATATATATATATTTTTTTACTGTCACGCTAAACTTGTAAGAATTGCGTTCTTTAACGTTTATCATTGTTCAAAATTGAGCAAATAATTGGCTAACGATGACTTGCATCACTAGCCTGGAAGTGTACTGTCCAATGGGGCTGATGGTGTAGATTGAGTTGTCCTCACCTGTCTTTGTTGTGTGTGTTCGGCGTCGTCTGTCATCTCTCTCTCTCTCCAGGCCGAGGCAGTGTTCCGCCAGCTTCTCCCTGACGAGGAGTTCTGCCCCCCGGCCCCCAACCCCGAGGACATCATCTACGATGGGGATGGGCCCCAGGGGGAGGGCCCGGGCTTTGAGGAGGCTGCACCAGCAGAGGGTGCTGGTGCCCAAGGAGGAGAGAGCACTGGGAGGCAGGAGGGAAAGGAAGCAGTGGGAGCAACGAAGGGGGCGGGAGACTCCGTAACACCGGAAACTGGGGCTGGGGATGAGCCGAGCCCCACCAGCGATGAATAGCCCCACGCACCCCCCTCCGTGTACAAACAGACTGCTGCCTTCTGCCTCAGAGTCCTGGCATGCACAGCAGTCAGTCAGCACTCCTCTGAAGGCATAGCTGGACTCTGTGGTCTTGGTAACCACATAGCGTTCTCATCCCAGAAAGCCTTAGAGGGATCATCTTCACCATCCTTGATGTGGTCACCTGCAGAGACATTTATATATATACATATATACAGTATTTACATTGATATGCACAGTATATTAATGGAGTCATTTCTTTACTGGGCACTATATAGCAGCCTGCTCACTGTATTTTTCCTCTCACCTGAGGTTGATGTAAAGGTTCGTCTGAGTGTGTGGGGGGGGGGCTGTTCTTTCTAAAAGCCGTTGCATTGTGATGTGTGTTCTTAATCAGGGTCTCTGGCGTAGAGCCCAAAGAAATGGTTGCCTTTTTCCTTTTTGCACTCACGTTAAGAGTTTCGCTCAGCCAGAGAGGACGTGATGCTGTTTTGTTTCCCGCCTCTTGTGTATGTCTGGAATGGGTTTTCTGGGCGTTTTTAAGGCCTTACAGGAAGTATGAGACGCCTCATCCTCAATAAGAACCCCCCGAAACACTGGGCAGGGATAGCCTCGCAACGCAACTTGCATGTTTTCACACACACTGCTGCGCCATCCAATTGTACTCGAACCCCACGTCTCTTTTAATGTGCTTAAGTATTTCAACTCTGTTCTCTCATGTGTATTGTCGCTGTCACTATCCTTTTTAAAAGGTTGACAACCATTAAAGTGCTACCGAACAACGGCTCCTGTATCTCGTTTTAGAAAGTCATTTACAGTGAAGTTGGAGATCAGTTTCCAACTGAATTGGAAGAGGAGAGGTAACAGAACAGAGGCAACAGCAGCAGACGGAGCGCTCCAATGACACGCCCCAGCTCTGTGGCTTTGACAGGTGTGAGCCAATTTCCGTTCGGGAAAAAAAATCTGATACAACTGTAACAATGTGTGATGTGGCTGCAGCTGTCGGTGGAGCACGACACACTCACGTTAGCAAGGTGTTCCTGCTTCCAGAACAAACAAAGCTCCACAGTTTACCTGGAAAGAAAGAAAGGGAGGTGAGAGAGGAGCGAGAAAGGGAAGGTAGAGAGCGAAGGGTTTGATGACATTTGTTTTGTGGTGGCGTGACAGAACAGATGGCTCATTACGCCTGTGAATGCTCTGCTCACGGGGCTTTGTTTTGCCGTAATTTGATCTCCGCTCTGTTGAGAGTATTTACAGATTCAAGGGAGATGAATTACTGTAAAACACATGGCTGGGTCATTAAGAGCTGGCAAATATGCTCTTTATTGGAGGAGAGGATAAAACTAAAAACAACCTCATTGAGGGGAGGATTATCAAGCTACATATAGAGTAGGAATATACTAGTAGTATTTTTCTTACGGTATATGTTCTGTTTGCTTAGTTTAGTGTCACATACCTGACTATTCCTGGAGACAATGTATGGCTTTTGTGCTGGATATCTGGGCCTGAAGGCTATAGCAGGCCTCACTGTCTCCTCCGTAACATCAACAAACACTGCAATGTCACCCTCATCTGTTACGGCAGTCAAAGACCTTTTAGAGCAGGGCATCAAATCAAACTGACATATCCTCATTCAAACATACTTCCCACTTAATAATCGCTTGTATTTCCAGGATATTTTCCTCATTTAGTGTCACCATTTAGTGTTTGTAGACTCATTGTTCTTGTTTTTCTCCACTTAGTGAACCAGCCTCTCAATGGTATCATTGGGAATCAATTTTCTGCATGGAGAGTCGTGACATTAAAATGCAAAAGGGTAAAGAGAGCCACAGGCTAGACACCTAGCGGGGCAGATTTCACTCACTCTATGGGGGGGCAGACTCATAGAGACGGCAGAGAATGTGCTCTTATGCACAGTAGATTTTTTTTTGTGACAGGAAATGCTTTCTGTAGATTTCTTCAAAGATAATTTACATCAGATGTCCTTTTCTGTGGAATGCTGCGGAAGAGTTTCTTAGGAATTCAAACATTCTGAACTTGTTTCAAACATGATCATTGGTGAACACCCAAATCAGTGAAATTACTATACAAACGCTGTACAGTAATGAATTATGCCTCAATGGCTTGCAAAATAGTGTTTTTCATTCATATTCATATATTCATATTTCATATTTGCATTGTCCCCCTACCTAGTGAATGATCTCCGATTGAGTGAATGATCTAATTTGTACTATTAAACAATCATTAGCCATTCTGCCTATGGAAAATACAACAGGTTCTTTAGAATGTTACTCTCCAGTAAAATATTATATAGAATAGAGGGTAGACCTTCAGTCAGATTTGTTTTTTTGCAAAGACCTGTCCCAGCTAGTTCACAGTCCTGAGTGACCATGGCGGTCATGTTAAATGCACTCACTGACATCTAGTGGCGTTCTACGGTACTGTAGCTTCCTTTTTTCCAGAGAGCTCCTGATGATGCTACCAGTGACCACCTGACCTTGCATTACTGCAGTAATCTCACACACACACATTTAATGCGTGCGCGACCTTTTCCAAAGTGCAGCCATCTATTTGGAGCTGTGCCTGGAGATGTTAGCGAGGAGAGGATAGAGAGGATGGTTCCCCTCTTCATAGTGGGTTTTGAACGATGTTGCTTGGAATTTGGTGAGGATGGATCATTGAGGGGATGATGAAACCCACAGAAGAGAAAAGGGTATGTAAAACATGTTGTTGAAATACCTTTTTAGTGGAGTCCATGATAGTTTCCATGATTCCATCAAACTTACATTTGAGTTATTCAGTCATATTTTGACAACACAAAAAAAAAACGCTTCGAGCACCTGTACTCCCTGAGAAAGTGTTTTGTAAGATGGGCCTGACAAAATGTCATAAGTTCTGCTGTTTTGTGTCAGTGTGTTTTGCTCGTGACGAGTGGGTGAGGATGACCGAGAGCCAAGGTGGACACGAGCCCAACCGAACTCAAGAGTTGAGAGCCGTCGTTGTTCGCAAGAAACAAAGAGCGGGCACATTCAAACTGCGGGTCATCTTCTTGGATGACAGTGAGAGCATATTTGAGGTTGAGGTGAGAAGTGTATTTTTCATAACTATATTCCAGTCAACTTGTGACCAGAAGTCACAAGTATTCATCGATTTACACACGGGCCAAAAGACCGTCACTGCCTTATGTGTTTTTGTCAACGGAAATACCTCTGCTTATTGTAAACAGAAGTATATTCAGATGTTATCATTTTTATTATTACAGTTAAATAAATAGATTCTTCTTCCAATTGTACTCTGTTGGCAATGCATTTCACTTCCTTTTAAAACCCCATTATCCCTGTTGACCGCATGCAGTATTTTTCCATTCAAGCCATGGGGCATTTTGTGCATCTATGTCATGAGTGAAGGGACAATAAGTGGATCAAAGAAGAGGTTGCTGAGTGGTCCAGTACAGACGGATGTGAATGACTGCAGGGCAGCTTTGAGTTAGCAGGGTTTTAAAGTGTCTAAGGTGGCCCGATTTCCTCATCCCCTTGGGATATTGAACATAAAGCGCCTTCATTCATTCCAGCCTACCTCTCATCATTTGACTCTTTCTTTATTCTGCAGTGAAATGCATGGTCAGGTCATGTCAAAACTCCTCATCTTCACACAGCTTAGTTGGGGGAAATAAATAATGATTCAGATCTGGTTGTGATCCGTGTACGCTGAATTACTCTACGTTGTTATTTTTGTAAAGAAAATGCCAAATGAACACTTCAAAGTATAACTTTCATGTTTACTGTTTACAGCAAAGGATCCTTGGAAATGATTTCTACAACAAAGTATGTGGACACTTGAAGCTGTTGGAAAAAGAGTATTTTGGCCTTGAGTTCCGTCACCAGTGTGGCAGTTATGTAAGTCATTCAGTAGAACACATACTGTACTGTAACTCAAATGTAGGTTTGACTAAGGGATGAAAAGAAGAGTGAGTAACACATGATTTGGATTCTCCATCTGTAGACGCTTACAGACTATCACTAACATTTCAACTGACTACACTAACTCTTGCCCTTTTTTTAGGTATCTGTACTGTACTTTGCTATTTATATTTTTGCCAACTTTTACTTTTATCTCACTACATTCCTAAAGAAATTAATGTACTTTTTACTCCATACATTTTCCCTGACACCCAAAAGTACTCAATTACATTTTGACAGGAAAATTGTCAAAATCACACACTTATCGAGAGAACATCCCTGGTCATCCCTACTGCCTCTGATCTGACGGACTCAAACACAAATGCTTCGTTTGTAAATATGTCTGAGTGTTGGAGTGTGCCCCTGGCTGTCCGTCAATTAAAAAAAAAAATGATTTGCTTAATATAAGGAATTTGAAATGGTTTATACTTTTACTTTTTGATACTTAAGTACATTTTAGCAATTTAATTTACTTTTGATACTTAAGTATATTTAAAACCAAATATTTTTAGACTTACTCAAGTAGTATTTTACTGGGTGACTCACTTTTACTTGAGTCATTTTCTATTAACGTATCTTAACTTTTACTCAAGCATGACAATTGAGCACTTTTTCCACCACTGGCCCTAACCTTAAACCTTATCCTAACTCTAACCTTAAACCTTATCCTAACCCTAAACCTTATCCTAACCCTAACCTTAAACCTTATCCCAACCCGAACCTTAAACCTTATCCTAACCCTAACCTTAAACCTTATCCTAACCCTAACCTTATCCTAACCCTAACCTTAAACCTTATCCTAACCCTAACCTTAAAGGGATACTTCGGAATTTTGGCAATGAGGCCCTTGATGTACTTCCCCAGAGTCAGATGAACTTGTGGGTATCATTCTTATGTCTCTCTGTCCAGTATGAAGGAATTTCGAGGTTGTTTTGCAAGCCAATGCTAACTAACATGCTAGCAGATATCCATAGACTTTCAGTCACTGTGCTAACGCTAGCAAGCAGTTGCTTATCAACAGATAGTTTGTTGATACTATGACCATCTGTCGAGCATCTACAGATGGAATATCCAAATAAAGTGTGAGCAAAGAAGGTACACTAAATGATGTCACTCCAAGCTTTGGATGCTAATCTGATCTGTATTTCTAATCCCAGATGTGGTTGGAACTGCTAAAGCCCCTGGCCAAGCAAGTCAAAAGTAAGTTGCAGGTACAGTTGAAGTCGGAAGTTTACATACACCTTAGCCAAATACATTTAAACTCATTTTGTCACAATTCCTGACATTTAATCCTGGTAAAATGCCCTGTCTTAGGTCAGTTAGGATCACCACTTTATTTTAAGAATGTGAAATGTCAGAATAATAGTAGAGAGAATGATTTATTTCAGCTTTAATTTCTTTCATCACATTCCCAGTGGGTCAGAAGTTTACATACTCTCAATTAGTATTTGGTAGCATTACCTTTAAATTGTTTAACTTGGGTCAAACATTTCGGGTAGCCTTCCACAAGTTTCCCACAATAAGTAGGGTGAATTTTGGCCCATTCCTCCTGACAGAGCTGGTGTAACTGAGTCAGGTTTGTAGGTCTCCTTGCTCACACATGCTTTTTCAGTTCTGCCCACAAATTTTCTATAGGATTGAGGTCAGGGCTTTGTGATGGCCACTCCAATACCTTGACTTTGTTATCCTTAAGCCATTTTGACACAATTTTGGAAGTATGCTTGTGGTCATTGCCCATTTGGAAGACCCATTTGCGACCAAGCGTCATCTTCCTGACTGATGTCTTGAGATGTTGCTTCAATATATCCACATCATTTTCCTCCTCATGATGCCACCTATTTTGTGAAGTGCACCAGTCCCTCCTGCAGCAAAGCACCCGCACAACATGATGCTGCCACCCCCGTGCTTCACGGTAGGGATGGTGTTCTTCGACTTGCAATTCTCTCCCTTTTTCCTCCAAACATAACGATGGTCATTATGGCCAAACAGTTATATTTTTGTTTCAGCAGACCAGTGGACATTTCTCCAAAAAGTGCACTCTTTGCCCCATGTGCAGTTGCAAACCGTAGTCTGACTTTTTTATGGCGGTTTTGGAGCAGTGGCTTCTTCCTTGCTGAGCGACCTTTCATGTTATGTCGATATAGGACTCGTTTCACTGTGGATATAGATACTTTTGTATCTGTTTCATCCAGCATCTTCACAAGGTCCTTTACTGTTGATCTGGGATTGATTTGCACTTTTCGCACCAAAGTACGTCCATCTCTAGAAGACAGAATGCGCCTCTTTCCTGAGCGGTATGACGGCTGCGTTGTCCCATGGTGTTTATACTTGCGTACTATTGTTTGTACAGATGAACGTGTTACATTCAGGCGTTTGGAAATTGCTCCCAAGGATGAACCAGACTTGTGGAGGTCTACAATTTATTTTCTGAGGCCTTGGCTGATTTCTTTTGATTTTCCCATGATGTCAAGCAAAGAGGCACTGAGTTTGAAGGTAGGCATTGAAATACATCCACAGCTACACCTCCAATTGACTCAAATGATGTCAATTAGCCTATCAGAAGCTTCTAAAGCCATGACATCATTTTCTGGAATTTTTCATGCAGTTTAAAGGCACAGTCAATTAAATGTATGTGAACTTCTGACCCACTGGAATTGTGATACAGTGAGTTCTAAGTGTAATAATCTGTCTGTAAACAATTGTTGGAAAAATGACTTGTGTCATGCACAAAGTAGATGTCCTAACCGACTTGCCAAAACTATAGTTTGTAAACAAGAAATGTGTGGAGTGGTTGAAAAACTTGTTTTAATGACTCCAACCTAAGTGTATGTAAACTTCCGACTTCAACTGTAATTTATGCAAAGGCTTGTGAATTCTGCTATGTGGACTGAATCATGCTATCTGTCGTGCTAAAACAATGGGGAATGAGCATCAAGGATATTGTTCCTCTCTCCTACAGACACCAGTGATCCAACTTTCCGCTTCATAGTGAAGTTCTTCCCCCCAGACCCAGGGCAGCTGCAGAAAGAACTGACCAGGTAGGTCACTCTCTCTTGTTCTTCTGTTGAAAAAGGTTGTGCCAATTGACATTTGCCCCAGCTATACAAATGGTTTGGACCTCTTGACTAAGGGAACTTATTTGGTACAGACAGACATGATGCTTATTCAAGACAAATTCAAGCTTATTCAAGTTCCCTCTTGCAGGTACCTGTTTGCATTGCAGATTAAACAGGATTTGTCCAATGGGAGTCTTACTTGCAATGATAACAGCGCTGCTCTCCTCGTCTCACATTTACTTCAGTGTAAGTAGAACCCCGGGGGTTTGTCGTTGAAGAGTAAAGCCACATGATCATGATTACAATTGAACTACAGTTTTATCATAGTAGTGGCTTGTGTGTGTAGTGATGTCTCCACTCTTTCCTTACACTTGTAGCAGAGCTAGGTGACTACGAGGAGGAACTTGACTTGCAACATCTAGAGACCAAGAACTACGTACCCAACCAGGAGTGCCTCCACAAGAAGATCCTGCGCTTCCACAAGAGGCACAGGTAGATAGATACCTCCCGGGCTCAAGGGTCAGAGGCTTGGGGTTCTCTGGTAGCTGGGAGGGGGCAGAAAAGGTCCTACACTGCTCACTGAAGTAGTTCATGACTCAGGCCTACCAGGTGTGAAGGCGTGATGGTTCTGGCGGTGAGGTGACTGTCGCATCGTGTTGAGGTGACAGGGGGTTTGGTGGTTAGGTGAATGTAGGCTGTTGCTGGTGCTGTGTGTGTTCCAGGGGCCAGACACCAGGTGAGGCAGACAGCCAGCTGCTAGAGGTGGCTCGGAAGCTGGACATGTACGGGATCCGCCCACAGGCTGCCAATGATGGAGAGGGCACCAAGATCAACCTGGCCATCACACACTCTGGAGTGTTGGTCTTCCAGGTAATGGCTGGGCTCGTCACAAAGACCTCTTAATGAGATGTACAGGAGTTGTTCATAGGGCATGTATAATATACTATGTTCTTGCATGCTATTACAGTGGATTGTACAGTGTGGACTATGCCTTTTTTAGAGAGACAGGCGCTGGAAACAGATATGCCAAGAAGTAAACAGAACCAAGAGAGAAGTATTTATTACAGAGGTTTACATTTGGACTGCTTGTCAGTTTATACTCTTGAACTATGTTTCTCTCTTCTCCCAGGGCAACACCAAGATAAACACTTTCAGCTGGGCCTCAATCCGCAAACTGAGTTTTAAAAGAAAGCATTTTTTGATTAAACTCCATGCTAAGATTGTGGTGAGTTTTTTTTTTTGAGAGAGACGTTAAGTGTGACAGTGGTCAAACAGGATTTCATTAGTTACCAGGTGTTTGTCTGTTTGTTGGTTACATGTGGTTTTATTCAAACAACATGCTGCTTTATTTCCACAGAAATTACCTCTATTACATGTGTGTGTGTGTGTGTGTGTTTGTGTTTGTGTGTGTGGTCAGCCCTCTCGTAAGGACACAGTAGAGCTAGCCATGGCCAGCCGGGATGTGTGTAAGGCCTTCTGGAAGACGTGTGTAGAGTACCATGCCTTCTTCCGTCTCTCTGAGGAGCCCAAGTCCCGACACAAGTCCTTCCTCTACAGTAAAGGCTCCTGCTTCAGATACAGGTCAGACCACTAGATACGTAAGGGGGAATTTATTCATTTGTCAAAAGCCTTTACCGTTTACTCAGTTTGATAACACTGTGCTACCCCTCTCTCTAGTGGTAGGACCCAGCAACAACTGTTGGACTGTGTCAGGAGAGGGGGGAGGAAGAACCTGCCTTTTGAAAGGTTACAACACTTATTGGGGAGTTTTCCCGTAACACAGATTAAGCCAAGTTCTGGACTGAAAAGCAATCTTAATGGAGAATCTTCATTGAAGATGTTTTTAAGTCCAGAAAGAAAGGTTTGCATTGCTTGAATATGGTTAAGCAAAGCAATAAACCCTTGTCTTTCTAAACCTCTACGTTCCAGGAAGTTCTACAAGGCCCACTATGATAACAGGCAGTGCAGGTCCTCTCCTGACCTCCTCACTGATGTCTCCAAACAGGTACAGTGCCTTCTGTTATATGGATTTCTTTGTTGTATTATTATTCTAAACAGAATTTAAAGGGTGTTGAGACCGAGTGAAAGACACTTTAAATCAATTGCGATTTGATTGATAAACAATTAGCATAATTGCATGTGCTCTAAACCAAACTTGTAAATGCACAAGTGCAATAGGAGATTTCCTGTGAGTCAATTCCAACGGCTCACTTCTGCATTTTTTTTGTTGTTGGTCAGTTTGTTTTGACAACGGAGGTTTGTAATATGAGGTAAGGTTGTAGTATGACCACATATCCTTAGGCATGCTCTTTTGAGATGACAGAACTAGGTGTCTCACAGTTCAGTTCCTCCTGTATGCGTTTCAAACCTCCGGCTCAGTGCCAGTCTCTGTCCTAAATGCATTCCTGTGTCTCAAGGTGCAAATGGACTCCTGTTCTTGCTGAAGCTGAATTTTCTTGCAATGTGTTAGACTTCACGCCACCTCCATTCCCTTAAATTGGTCCGCATGCCTCGTACTCTACGGCCAAATAAATCATTTATGATTACATGTGCCATCAAGCAAGCAGCATTTTGTGTACTCTACTTCTGAATGGGTTTCACCATCTTGCCAATGCAAAGTATAAGTGAGCCAAATCAATGTTGATACTGTCAACATTGACACCATCAGACACCATCCCAACAGACATTTTTGGCAGAAAATGTGAACTTTCATGCGCATTAATAACAAACTTGTATGCTATCTGTAAAAACAAATCAAATTGTTAAATTAGGAGTCTGGTTGGTTTAGCCACAGAAAAAGTCAGGAACCTTCCCGCTAGCCATGATGGGCTGAGATAATGGCTGCGCTGGACATGCCGAGAGATGAGTTTGTTACAGACGCTTCTGTCTATAACAAAGGGCTGCTCAGTATGTGTAGGTAATGATTTCTAAAGTGGATTTTTATGAAAGATAGCACAAATAACTGCAAAAGTGTTCCCCTCCACTTTCTGGAGGTCAGAGCTTTGAAATCTGTGGAATGCACGGTGGAAGTAGAGGATGATAGCTTAGTAGGTCGAAGGTTCAAATATGCGGAGGGAGTCAAAAAGAACACATACAGGCTGTTCTATGAAACACCTGTCTCCAGATTACATCTTCAAAACTAAGGGCAACCATGGCATCTGTGGCAGAGAGGGAGAAGCATTCATCCATGTTTACAGGTAAGAGAGTCTACCTAGCTACATTTTCAGATATTATACATTTCAAATTTTGTTAGAAAGTAGTTTATCTAGTTAAATCGTACTGTTAGCTAGCTAACGTTAGCTGGCTGGCTCGCTAACTAACATAGATTTTATTTGATATAATGTGTGTTTACGGTGTGTGTGAGACGGTAATGTGAAGAACAGTATGACCTGCACCGCATTTTTCTGGTCTCGGAACCCTTGTCCCCCTCCCGGTCTCAGTCTTGACTCGGTCTCACTCCCAGCGTTACCCATGCAGAGCAAGGGGAACAACTACTCCAAGTCTCAGAGCGAGTGACGTTTGAAACGCTATTGGCGCGCACCCCGCTAACTAGCTAGCCATTTCACATCGGTTACACCAGCCTCATCTCGGGAGTTGATAGGCTTGAAGTCATAAACAGATCAATGCTTGAAGCATAGCGAAGAGCTGCTGGCAAACACACAAAAGTGCTGTTTGAATGAATGCTTACGAGCCTGCTGGTGCCTACCATCGCTCAGTCAGACTGCTCTATCAAATCATAAACTTAATTATAACATAACACACAGAAATACGAGCCTTAGGTCATAAAAATGGTCGAATCCCGAAACTATCATTTCGAAAACAAAATGTTCATTCTTTCAGTGAAATATGGAACCGTTCCGTATTTTATCAAACGGGTGGCAACCCTAAGTCTAAATATTGCTGTTACATTGCACAACCTTCAATATTATGTCATAATTCCGTAAAATTCTGGCAAATGAGCCAGGCGGCCCAAACTGTTGCATATACCCTGACTCTGCGTGCAATGAACACAAGAGAAGTGACACAATTTCACCTCATTAATATTGCCTGCTAACCTTTCTTTTAGCTAAATATGCAGGTTTAAAAATATATACTTCTGTGTATTGATTTTAAGAAAGGCATTGATGTTTATGGTTAGGTACACGTTGGAGCAACGACAGTCCTTTTTCACGAATGCGCACCACATCGATTATATGCAACGCAGGACACGCTAGATAAACTAGTAATATCATCAACCATGTGTTGACTAGTAACTAGTAACTAGTGATTATGATTGATTGATTATTTTTTATAAGATAAGTTTAATGCTAGCTAGCAACTTACCTTGGCTTCTTACTGCATTCGCGTAACAGGCAGGCTCCTCGTGGAGTGCAATGTAAAGCAGGTGGTTAGAGCATTGGACTAGTTAACCGTAAGGTTGCAAGATTGAATCCCTGAGCTGACAAGGTAAAACTCTGTTGTTCTGCCCCTGAACAAGGCAGTTAACCCACCGTTCCTAGGCCGTCATTGAAAATTATGAATGTGTTCTTAACTGACTTGCCTAGTTTAAAAAAATTGGTGTCCAAAAATACAGATTTCCGATTCTTATGAAAACTTGAAATCGGCCCTAATTAATCGGTCGACCTCTACAACCAACAGTACGGCAGACCCCCAGGGCCAGGACTGAGCAGCCCAGCACCTTGGGATTGCCTAAATAGGTATCTCCCCTGACGTGGGCATGTTTTCAATACAGACTCCTTTTGTTGTACAGTATTCCGTATAAGGCATCCAGACCTTATGAAAGTTGCACAGTGTACCCTTAATCATGTAATAAATCAAATCTAGCGATACATAACTTGGCATTTCTTCCATCCATTGTGGGAGGATAACCAACCTTCCAATTAATGGCATTTCTTAGCCTCTATAAATTCTAGATTACACAGTTTCTTCTGATACCAGCCCCCAGTATCCACATTTATAAGGAAACCAAAACAGTGAGAATCTGTAGACATGCTGAGATTAAAGAATTTACTCTTTGCCAGAATTCAGTCAGCCTTCACAAGACTGCAAATATGTCCCCTTTTGTGTTTTATACCTCCAGCAGAATAATGACATGCATGATATTCAGATTCCCTGGATGGTCAAAAAACTGCAGTAATTTATGTCTGAGATTATACATGATTGGGCATTCTAACATCTGTATCCGTTCATCATCATCAATAGCGTCTCCCAGGTCTTCCTCACATTTTTCTTTGACATGTTTTGTGTCATCGGGAAAAGCCTCTATCAACCCTTGATACAGTTTGGATATCAACTTTAAAGGTCTGTCAGACGGCCTTAAAATAGTTTCAATCTTTGAAGCTTCTGGCTCGTCCAGTGTTTACTGCACTGAGAGAATAAAGTGTTGTATCTGCAAAGTTCACCTCTGCGCTATCACAGACTGGTCTTCCCTAGCTGCTTGACCCTGATGAAACCCCTGTCACCATCTGATCCTGCACAAATAATTACCTTGGTGTACATTTATACATTATATTATCCAAGAATAGAATCAACGGTTCAATAATTGAAATTACCATTATTCACAGATCCCAGACTGTAGCCGGAATACCCATCAACTCAAGATGGAACTATTCATCCATTCACTATACCTCCAAATTCACATAAGCTGCAGGGACACCTGTCACCATCTGATTCTGCTAAGACATGATGAGCATAGTGTTGTGTACTGACTGTGCACTATGACAATGTTGCCTGCAGAGCTGTTTATACCGTGTCAGTGTAAAAAGTAGGGAATTAGCTAGGACAACTGACAGATCAATAATGTTACATTGCTATAGTGACTAATAAAAACTCACATTGCTCTGAAACAACATCAGAATATTAGTCTTCAATCGGTTGGCTGCTGGTTTCATTGATTCAGGGGTAGTGTGATTGAGGCCAAAATAGTAGCTAAAGTTAGTTCACTTTTGGCTAGCTCTAGCTAATGGTACAACATCAAACTGACTTCTGTTGAAACGGGACAAAACAAAGGCTACAAAACATTTCCATACACACAACAGCTGTTAAATACTGCCACCTGACAGATAGCTAGAGGCTAGCTAAAGCTGAACTGACTGTGGTAGCTACTAGCTACTAGAAAGCTAACTAGCTGCTAGTAGTTCATTCACTTCAGTCGAGAGGGTATTAAACATTAGCTAACATAACATGTCAGTTACACCACTCGCTCAGCACTGTGAGCAAATAATTGTTTTCAAACAGCAGTTACCTTGCCAGCTAGATCAATCAACTAAGGAGTAGACAGTTTCTGCTCTGCTTTCTTATGGAACTCAGAGAAAAAGCTCAAAAGAAAGCAGCTGCCTCTGTTCATCTCGCTGTGCTGGAAAACAGCCTTCCCAACGCTATAAGGCTTCTGCATGGTCCTAAAGCACACTGGTGCCGTGTTTTGTATCACACTGTGATAAATACAATTTGGGGGGACAAAAAAAATATTTATGAATGTGGTGGGGGTCATGTACAATGGTGAAAGTTACACATCCGCTGTCAGTGATATCAGGGTGTGTGTGTGTGTTCCAGGTGTATGAGCAGACCTGTGGGTTCCCCCATGCCGACTGTGCCCCGGGTGGGAAGCGCAGTCAGTCTGCTGTGGAGGTGCTGTTCACCACTATGGATCTGGAGGGCCCCCCGTCCCACTCTGCACACACTTCTGCCTTCGGCCAGTCCCGCTCCTCTTCCTTCTCTGGGGCTGAGCCAGGGCCCACAGCGCTACAGGGGCTGCGGTGCCACAGTGAGAGGGCCACGCAGAGCTTCAACCGCAGCAGCAATGTGGCTGAGGGGCCTCAGAGGGGCCGACTGCTGGCCAATACACAGCAGCTGGTCCTGCTCTACCCCAGCCCTCACTCCCACCTTTACCCCTACCCCTGCCTGGAGCTGCACCCCATCCTGCCCCTCTCTGCTCAGGCCTACATGTCTGGCTGCTCCTCTTTCTCCTTGGACCACGCTCCAGCCCCACTGCCTCTGTCCCACTACGGCCCAAGGCCTGCTCCCCAGGCCGCCCTCCTGGACGAGTTCATCCGCTCCTCCAGTTTCTCCAACCCCTCCTCCTTGTCTCCCGGTCTGCGGCGCCAGCGCCATCGCTACAACGTGCCTCCAAGCATGGCTATCGCTCCGGGGCTGTATGCTGCCACTCTGGCTGGTTGTGGTGCTGGTCGGAGAGAATTTGGCAGAGAGGAGACGGCAGGCCACTTCAGTGATGACTCCAGCTACCAGGCAGGCCTGCCCAAGCGCTCCTGGAGCCAGTCTGATGTGAAGGTCCTCCGGCCCTCTGCCCCAGCAGCAGAGTTCCGCCCTCTAGGTCACTACCCTCACCTATCACGCCGACACTCGCCTGCACGCCCAACACACCTCCCTCTTAACCTGTCCCCCATGCCTGAACGGCCCGCCTCTGTGTGCGTGCTAGGTGCCGGGAGCAGGACAGGGAGTGGAGAGATCAGCCTCAGTGACTCAGACGTCATGTTCCCATACTACTGCCCAGGGCTAGGGAAACTGGTGCGCTCTGGCCCCCTGGCTCGGATGCGCATTTCATCTGGTAGTCTGCAGCTGGACGAGGGGGAGGAAGACTCCTTTAACTTAAGTGACCCTGAAGGCAGTGCAGCAACAAAGCGGTCATGAGCCAATCAGAGCGTTAGTATTTGTACTGGCGCTATCCCTAGCCACTCACAGCTTATTCTCTTTGGTGGGCCTGTGGTTACAATGGGAGGTCCTCCTGACCCGATAAATCTCTAAAAAGGGTTTTTGTGACCATTCCCACAGGCCCCGATGGTTCCGGTCACTGGTCATATTTGAAGATGAAGGCATGAGAGACGCACCAAACTGATGGACCTGACTTCATAAGCATGCCTCGAAGAAACCGTCAAACAATTCACATTTTTTGGGGAATAGACTTTACATGAACAAATGTAATTACTTGCACCACCTAAGATAAGTACTTGGATGAAAGACAAAACAGCCCCTCTTCAGAGTCTTACCATTTCAGTGCTGGATTTTGATGGACCTTATAGGCTACTGTACTGGTCTCACCTCACTGTCAACAGTCTAAGGAACTCCAACTGTTATTGGAATATTCCTAATGAAACAAGCCTTTTGAAAATGGTTTCAAAGACCGCAAGGACTGTGGAAAGAATAAGGACTTTCTATGCACTACTTAGCTGCACATAACAGGAAGTGGACCGGCTTCAGAAACAAAATGGGAATACTGTAGACTTGTCCACCATTCTGCCGTTGAAAGATACTGATGCAATTCAATGTATTTTCATGGAATACTGACTGACACATTCAATAAAAAAAAAAAAACAGAAATTCATAATTTAAATATTTATTTTCAAAACCAAACCAAAATGAATTTTGCAACGATTGAAGCAAAGACTATCCAATATATACATTTGACAGCTTCCTGTAAAGCTAAGTCAACAGTTTCTTTTATAAAGTTCAGATACAGAAATATAAAAAAAAATCTTGTTTTCCATCTGCATGTAATTGATGAGGAAATACAAAAATATGCAATGATCAAATGCATTATTGCCTTCACAAACTTATTATTACTATTTAATGCATTCGATGATACATGACCACAATTAAATAGAGAATATCACTACGATTTAAGTATTAGGCACCATTGGATGTTAAGTTGGCATACTTCCTCCCTTCCAAAAGGGGCTCTGTCACCACCACACCAAAGATGGCACCCTTTTGTATGTATGTGTCTGAGCTTGGCTGATAACATTCTCAAGAAAATCTTTATTTGGGATTTGTTCAAAAGGACACGACTCCCAGTAGAGTGCTCAAGGACTCAGACCAAAATGTTTCAAACATTACAATACCCACATTGCCATTTCACTTGAGCACTTGTCAAGTATTTTTGGTAGAGGGAGAGCATAGTGTCTTTAAGACAGAAAAGTCCCCCGTCTCCCTTGAGATCTAGTCTAAGTAGGGAAATAAACTAGCAAGCGTATTTAGAAAAAGCTGCATCCCCATCAAAGTGTGTGCAGTGCATATTTCCTTCAAAAGTAGATCTCCAAAGCCTCCAATAGGATTGCCCTTCTCGAGCTAAGATCCCCTAAGATAGATATGATTTGTATCTTTTGGAATGAGAGGGAGCGTGATACATCTTTTGCACAGCAAAGTCTTCCCATTTCCGATACGGTCTTTCCTAATGCCCAAAACAAGTGACCCCCTTTCCAATTGTCACCGAACAGAAGTTTCCGTTTACAGACATCCACTGGTCTGAGCCTTTCCCCCCACCCACGGACTGCTCTCAGCAGAGGTATTGAACTCCTGTGGTTTGACTAGATATGCAGTTCTCCAAACAGCAGGTTTCTAAATGCTACAAGTGACATGAAGATGGTAAGCTAGACATCAGAAACAAGTGCAGTACACTGAACATCTACAATATAGCTACTTAAACATTTTTAGTAGCAGTAAAAAAATGAACTCAAAATTGAAAACTAAACTATCCTTAATATCTGACTTAAGTAGACGTCTTATGCTCAGCAGAAGATTGATGTTACGTCCTTATAATAACATTTAAAAAAAAGACTTAAAATATTACAAAACTAAAATACTATTGACTAATATAACAGTAACACGCTTGAGCCTACTTTTAAAAGGGGTTAAATAAAATAGCATAAACATATTTCAACAAATATACAGACAAATAAAAAATAACATTTTTGGTTATAAGATCAGTGAGTGTGCACAGCAGGAGTCCTCCCTCTTTCCCTGCATCCAATGGTCCTGGTGGGGGCTGATCAGAGGAGAGGCATGGAGGATGGTGGGAAAAGGAATGGGGGATGATGGGAAAAGGCATAGAGCCTGATGATGCACTCTGGAGGCGTGGTCCTCATCAAGCGTCTAAACCTGCCCTCCACAAGCCACTAACTCACAGAAAATCTGATGGAAAAGTCCACAGAAAGAAAACACAGTTGAATGCCACCTGCTCCAAATTGTAACATGTAATCTCCAGAAGAACCATCCAGCCAATAGTCTAGTCTACGTCACTACCTATAGCCAGCCCCCCCCTCCCCTCCCCTCCCCTGCTGTCCCCTAACTCACCTCTGGAACTTGTCGATGATCCGGTTGACCATCTTGTCTGTGACTCCAGGGCAGATGTCCTCAGCCATGTGGAGGTTTTTCTCCAGCTCCTCTATCCCTCCCTTCATCTGTCCATCCCTGCGCTGCAGCTAGGAGCGGTGGAGAGACAGACAGGCAAAACAATATAGATGACTCATCTCATCTTTACAACTGTTAGAAAAGAGCGCTGGTGTAGCAGTCTCTACCTCAGTGAATACCGGGGCGATCAGTGTGGTCAAGCTGGCAGACTTCTTCAGGAGGCCTTGGTCCTGTCGTCAAATGGAAAGCAGAGGAGAACATTTTTGACTCATGATACTCTCCTGAATTGTTTGCATTAGCCCACTAATCACACAACTAACATTGTAATTACATTCACTTCCTTGTCCTCCCACCTCAGGCCAACTCACCGTTCCATTGGACACATTATTTGGATCTTTCTTCTTGCGAACAGTAGTAAAGGACCAGCCTGGCTGGGAGGAGTCATTCTCCTTGTTGCTGGACTCCCTGGGAGAGACACAACATATAGGATTATCCACAGGTTAAATGTTACTGTAGTTCAGACAGGGTCTCCGATCAAATCTTTACCAACTCTTAGTCAAGGGTACAATGTTAAGAGCCTTCACTACTCACGAGTCAGAGTCTTCAGAGCTGGAGTCTCCGTCACTGTGTCCCTCAGCTTTCCAGCGTTTCAACCGGTCTATCAGCTCAGTGAGGTAGGACGTCTTCTTGGCATTCTTCACTATGAACTTGTGCTTCAGAAGCTCCTTAGCTGTTGGCCTCTATAAAGGGGAATATTGGCCCACAATTAAAGGCAGGCTAACCATTGACAACTATATGGACTACCACTAAATAATGCAAGATTGTCTTTTATTTCTCATATCACTTGAATAAGTGCTCAGGCATTGTACTTACAAATGAAGGGTCTTTGTTGAGGCAGGAGTCTATAAACTCTTTGAAGGTCTTGGAGAAGTCTCCACTGAGGGTGGGTGGGGTGTTCTTTGGTATGAGGAAGAGGACCCGCATGGGGTGCATGTCTGAGTTGGGAGGTTCACCCTTGGCCAGCTCGATGGCAGTGATGCCCAGAGACCAAATATCAGCCTGGTGGAGGGCGAGTGTGTTAGAGAGGGGCCTGGAATTCAGTGAAATTAAGTTTGCCCTCCACTAAAGACAGAAGAGAACAGAAAGCTGGTAACCTTGGAGTCATAGGCAGACTGTTGGATGACCTCAGGGGCCATCCAGAATGGCGTGCCCACGAACGTCTCCCGTTTGATCTGGGTGTCTGTCAGCTGGCCCGCCACGCCAAAGTCTGCCAGCTTCACTTCGCCACACTCGGACAGGAGCACGTTGGCCGCTGCCAAACCACACACACAACCATGATAATGCCAACAGCAATGAGTGAAATCAATACATGGCACAAGAGCAAGACTACCGGATATATTAACCCTAATACTGCAGCTCGTCTCTACGGAAGATATTACACACACACACCTTTGATGTCCCTGTGAATCTTCCTCTCGGAGTGGAGGTAGTCCAGACCCTTCAAGATCTCCTTCAGCATGGTCGCAATCTGAAACTCGTCAAATGCCCCTGCTCGCAGCTAGACACAAGACATACAGTGAGCACACATACCACATACGCAAACCCATCAACAGACATTGGGGGGGGGGGGGACACACTGACATATTGTAACCCTTACCAGGTCCAGAGCTGAGCCACCACCAAGGTACTCCATAATGATCCATAGTTTACTGCCCTGTACAGAGAGAGGTAGAAAAGAGGGAACCATTAGACATGATTTTAGGCCGAGGCGCCGTAGGTAAACCCCCCCCAGTTCCACCCTTGTCCCACTCCCCCGGGAAAGATTTGTATCATGTTCTGCACCCGTTTCTTTACCTCTAGCCTACTTTACCTCCAGGCTACTGTTGTCACCCTCCCTTCACATTTCTCACCGGTTTAACCGGTGAAAACGTCCATGCAGCATTTGCATTGCGGACCATCTGATCTCAAATCGGTTTCATGGGAATATGCCATATTTTGCCTAGTGGCGTGCGCTGTTCAGAAAAATGCCACTATTCGCACAATCCTAAAATCTCATGGTACACGAGGCGGTGTTTTGTCTCTCAGTAACGAGAACCAAATATAATAGTATAACATGTCCAATACGATCTTTATACATGATCGTGCAGACATTTTTTTTATCTTTGATTTAACTTGATTAAAACGAGCGCCATTCACCAGAGTAGCCTGTTCTCTACGAGTAAAGCAGAGACTCTGTATAGAAGTAGAATACCGCACACGCGCAGGAAGCGTCGGGACCTTTCACTTCCCGGGAAAAGTGGTCCAGAAAAGGCAGATAGATCCCCAGCCACTCCGATGATTTTCATTTCAAAGTCATGCTGGAGCTACACATGGCCGTGAACGCGGGTTTTCCATGCAGAACGTCTCTTATGTGCAAATAGAAATAGCCTACTGTATGTGGCAACCTCACCGATCCCCTCAACCGAAAGTGCCGACATGCACGAGGCATGGGATTTGTCCACTCCGGCAAACATATATTGGGAGATCATCCAATAAAGACTCCCTAACTGACGCATATAAAAAATATATATTTTTTTTTACAAAAAAAAAAAAAAAAAAAATCACACGATGCTCCAGATTGAGGCACGAGGGAGAAGATGGGCTGCAGAACAAGAGCATACTCAGAATGAAAAGGTGGGCAAAGCTGGCATTCACCACGCCACACCGCTCTCAGCAAACATTTCAAGGCCCTGGCAAAAAAAACCAAGGGTGGGTCACGTCACCCTCTTCTAGAAATACAGGTCTTGTAACATAGCAGCACTCAAATTGGCCATTGAAGTTTTGGGGTTCACATTTTATTTTATTTATTTATTTAGTTATTTATTTCACCTTTATTTAACCACTTAGGCAAGTTGAGAACAAGTTCTCATTTACAATTGCGACCTGGCCAAGATAAAGCAAAGCAGTTCGACACAAACAACAACAACAGTTACACATGGAGTAAAACAAACATACAGTCAATAATACAGTATAAACAAGTCTATATACGATGTGAGCAAATGAGGTGAGAGAAGGGAGGTAAAGGCAAAAAAAGGCCATGGTGGCAAAGTAAATACAATATAGCAAGTAAAACACTGGAATGGTAGATTTGCAGTGGAAGAATGTGCAAGGTAGAGAGAAATAATGGGGTGCAAAGGAGCAAAATAAATAAATACAGTAGGGGGAGAGGTAGTTGTTTGGGCTAAATTATAGATGTCCTTCAGTAGTGGTTTCTTTGGAGCAATTTGACCGTGAAGGCCTGATTCACGTAGTCTCCTCTGAACAGTTGATGTTGAGGTGTGTTACTTTTTAAAATATTTATTTTAACTAGGAAAGTCAGTTAAGAACAAATTCTTATTTACTCTAATGAACTTATCCTCTGCAGCAGACAATAACGGACTGGCCATCTGGCGCACCGGGAGTTTCCCCGGTGGGCCGCTTGACAATTGGGGCCTGAGCAAAGCAAAATATAAATAACCCCAGCCCCCGCTTAAATAAAAATAACCAAGTGCTGTATGTCTGACTGGCCCAGGCGAGTGTGCTGCCAGCCCTCTGCCACTGTGGTTGGGTATTACATCTGTCAGCCTCTCTCCCCCAGCCCATTACTTTTGGTCCAGTCCATTCTAACTTTACCTGGGCCCCGCCCCTTTCCCATGTCTGTTAAGTGGTGACATTTGGATAAATAGTGGAGCAAGATGGACAAACAAAAAGAGAAATAACGTCAAGGCGGTGCTGAAAAGCAGAGAGAGAAGAGGTTGAAGTCCCATGAGGCTGATGCAGCCAAATGTTTTAAAATAAATTACAATTTGGCGCCGTTACCAGTCAATCTCAGCCTAATGAGCCCGTAGGCGCTGGCAGCAGAGAGGAGAGAGAGGGCTTTTGATCATTTTATTGGATTCCTCCTGTCTTACTCATTGGTAGGAAAAATTATTATCTAAATCGAATGTAAGATACTATATTTGTTGACGATTATATGAAAAAAAAAAAAGTGGCACCTTCATTTCTCAGATATCAAATTATATTTCAACCAAATCTTTCAGGAATATTCATTTGATGTTTCAAACTAACGATTTCAGAACAATCTGAGATGGTGGGTGTCAAATCCTCTTTCTGGTGCTTTTTGAGGTGTGTGCGTGTGTGTTACCTTGAGGTAGGAGCCGTAGTACTTGGTGACGTAGGGGCTGTCACACTGGCTGAGCACGGTGATCTCCTGCTGGATGTCCTCCATCTCATCCTCAGCCTCCTCCAGGTCTATGGTCTTGATGGCCACCACATTCTGGGTACGGTTGTCGATGCCCTTGAACACCTCGCCGAAGGAGCCCTTCCCAATACGCTCCAGCTTGGTGAACAGCTCCTCAGGGTCCGTCCGGCTGTTCTGAAGGTTCAGAGACAGAGACATAGCAGTTATGTGGCTAAAAAAATAAAATAAACATTCCTTACCCCAGGACACCTCAACAGGTGATAATCCAGGAAAATACATTTTTTTAAAAGAGGACTGTTTCAGCATAGACCTGATCATTTATTCACGGGACTTGCGTTTCAACGTAATCTCCTTCAGAGCCTTATGTTATGTGTTTATACTGCTGAATGAGTCGAAAACAGGAAGTTGCCATTTATTTAACTGACGTTGAACGGTGTGGCTACATAGTTTATTGATAGGCCGGGCTATAGAAAACTGACGATCAACTGTTTTATAAAAGAATAGCCTACCCAATGTGAAAAATCCACATGGCCTAATCTGCACTGTAACCTATCCCTAGATGACCACAAGCATGTTTCCAAATAAATGATAAACTGTCTCCTGTTAAGCTTATTATTGCCAAACCTTGTTCTAAAATGTGGGACATTTCAAATACAGCAAAGGTGAAAAGGGTGTGTGGCATTGAGATCACTTGGAAGCAGATGTGTTTTGACCGGAAAATGGGTTTCCACAGACAGATTTTTGCCCACGTGTATTTCTCAGTGTTTCCGATATTTTAATTTAGCAGCGGTGGTCCGCCGCTGCCAAGTCATGTCCTCCACTCCAAAAAAAACTAAATACGTAGAAAAGATAATGCCGTTATATATTTTTTGAAATAAAGATCAACTTTGAGAACTAACAACCACCTAAATAAAAACTAGACAGTCAGGGAGAATCTAAAATGTTAAAAAAAAAACGTCAATGGGGCCCCCATTGATATGGTTATAATGTTTGAGTCACTCAGATGGCATAAGAATACAGCATATATCGTGGATAAATGTGTAGAATTACAGGATATTTGCTTTAAAAACAGCAAACTGGTAGCCACCGCTGCTGAACAAAATACTAGGGGAAACACCAATGTATTAATCAGTACAGAGAATGGTGGAAGTCAGTGGCACCAGCCTTGATCTCTCCTTGCCCTGTCTGGCAGGTTGGCACAGAGGCAGGAATAGATTACTTTCTTGTCTACTTTCACACCTTTGGGTGTGTTGGGCTTCAGTGTGAAAGGACTGCCTAGAATGGCAGCAGCGTCAGTGTCTGGGCAGAGACTGGCTCATGGCGTCACAGAGGGCCAGAGCAGCTATAAGAGGCTGTATCCTGCACCAAGTCTCACGCATCTAGACCGTTCTGCCTCAGATAAAGCTGTGAGCACTAGGCTAATCTGGAGACTGCCCAGGCCAGGACCTTAATCAGTTTGTTACCGCCACATGGCAGAACATGTTTGGCTGGAAATAACTTCCGTCAACAGAATTTCTTGGGAGGAAGCTAGCTGTCTAAATCCAACAGGCCTATTCTGATTCAAAACTAAAAGCTGAAGAGAAAAGGCCCCTGCGCATATTGTGGAAAGAACATGCAGGCAGCATGCCCAACATTTAACATACACACGTCCTGTGCATAGGCCTGTTTCCAATGCACTGTTGACAACTAACCTAGCGCAGACTCGGGTGTTACCCACAGCAAACAAGAGTAAGGAATACTCCCTCTCAGGCCACACCCTCTTCAAGCTGACAGAACACTTCAAATGTGGCCAATGCTACTGGTCATTGTTGGCAGTATCATACCAGTCTCACAAAACAGTAAGGCTTGCCGGGCCTGATTTAGCATCAGACTTTGGACTGCAGGTAGGCCTAATGCCCATACCAGAAAACAGAGGAAATCACAAGGGAGTTGCTGATCTCCCTGGAGAGAGAGAGAGAGCGAGAGAGACAGGTGGATATCCTGCATTTAGGAATTCATTTGCCAGAGCAATGAAGCATGGTGAACAAACGTCATTACTAAAGCCCCAGGGAAATTACTAATATCAACCACCTCTCATCAATGCAGCCTTCCTGCTGTTGCACGAGGCAGCTTGAGTACTGGAGTGCTGCAAAGTAGCCTTAATGCCCATGTTTTGCAATGACCATACTAGAACTTGGCAGGGAGAGAATAATCTGCAGATGAGAGAATGTTCATATTTGTCACAATTGACTTTGCTTGCCTTATAATATGTTACATTTCAGACGTGTTAGATAACTGTGGCTAAACTGAAATAGAAAACACCTAAAGCCTAATCCCCCAATTTAATAAATTGGTACACAAACTATAACTGAAAAAGCATAGAATCTTTCAACGTCTCACTTTGGTAAAGTAATGTCATAGTTCCACCCACAAGTGTTCTCATGGAGCAATCTTCCCGCTAACGTTCAAATCATCAACGACAGAGATGAGACCTAACGCTGTAACGTTATTGCACTGAAATGTTCTCATCCATATCAGATTACAGGCTGTAAATGCAGAACAGCAGTTGTAGCTAGTAGCTTAGGCCTATTTCAAGTCCCAAATCTAGTGAACGGTGACCATATGGCAGCCCAAACAATATATCATTTGCCAAGGCAAAGGATACACAAAAGATGCTTTCAGTAGACCAGAGGCAAACACCTGTGCCTTTCTATATACAGTTGATGTCGGACGTTTACATAGTCGCTTTAAATGACTCCAACCTAGGTGTATCAACCACTCCACAAATTTCTTGTTAACAAACTATCGTTTTGGCAAGTCGGTAAGGACATCTACTTTATGCATGACACAAGTCATTTTTCCAACAATTTTTTACAGACAGATTATTTCCTTTATAATTCACTGTATCACAATTCCAGTGGGTCAGAAGTTTACATACGCTAAGTTGACTGTGCCTTTAAACAGCTTGGAAAATTCCCGAAAATGTTGTCAGGGCTTTAGAAGCTTCCTGATAGGCTAATTGACATCATTTGAGTCAATTGGAGGTGTACCTGTGGATGTATTTCAAGGCCTACCTTCAAACACAGTGCCTCTTTGCTTGACATCATGGGAAAATCAAAAGAAATCAGCCAAGATCACAGAAAAAAAATTGTAGACCTCCAAGTCTGGTTCATCCTTGGGAGCAATTTACAAAACGCCTGAAGGTACCACGTTCATCTGTACAAACAATAGTATGCAAGTATAAACACCATGGTACTTTGAGATAATGCTAAATGTCTCAAACATGAAGTGATACCGCTCAAGCCGTCATACCGCTCAGGAAGGAGACGCGTTCTGTCTCCTAGAGATGAACGTACTTTGGTGCGAAAAGTGCATATCAATCCCAGAACAACAGCAAAGGACCTTGTGAAGATGCTGGAGGAAACAGGTACAAAGTGTCTATATCCACAGTAAAACGAGTCCTATATCGACATAACCTAAAAGGCCGCTCAGCAAGGAAGAAGCCACTGCTCCAAAACCGCTATAAAAAAGCCAGACTACGGTTTGCAACTGCACATGGGACAATGATCGTCCACTGGTCTGATGAAACAAAAATAGAACTGTTTGGCCATTATGACCATCGATATGTTTGGAGGAAAAAGGGGGAGGCTTGCAAGCTGAGGAACACCATCCCAATCGTGAAGCACGGGGGTGGCAGCATCATGGTGTGGGGGTGCTTTGCTGCAGGAGGGACTGGTGCACTTCACAAAATAGATTTAAAAAAAAATCTTTGTAATAATGACAATTACAACAATACTGAATGAACACTTATTTTAACACATCAATAAAAATCAATTTAGCCTCAAATAAATAATGAAACATGTTCAATTTGGTTTAAATAATGCAAAAACAAAGTGTTGGAGAAGGAGAAGTGCAATATGTGCCATGTAAAAAAGCTAACGTTTAAGTTCCTTGCTCAGAACATGAGAACATATGAAAGCTGGTGGTTCCTTTTAACAGGAGTCTTCAATATTCCAAGGTAAGAGGTTTTAGGTTGTAGTTAATATAGTATTTATAGGACTATACCATTTGTATTTCATATACCTTTGACTATTGGATGTTCTTATAGGCACTATAGTATTGCCAGTGTAACAGTATAGCTTCCGTCTCTCTCCTCACCCCTACCTGGGCTCAAACCAGGAACACATCGACAACAGCCACACTCGAAGCAGCGTTACCCATCGCTCCACAAAAGCCGCAGTCCTTGCAGAGCAAGGGGAATAACTACTCCAAGTCTCAGAGCGAGTGACGTTTGAAACGCTATTAGCGCGCACCCCGCTAACCATTTCACATTGGTTACACCAGCCATTAGGCTGATAGGCTTGAAGTCATAAACAGCGCTGTGCTTGCGAAGAGCTGCTGGCAAAACGCACTAAAGTGCCGTTAGAATGAATGCTTACGATCCTGCTGCTGCTCTATCAAATCAGACTTAATTATAACATAATAACACACAGAAATACGAGCCTTTGGTCATTAATATGGTCGAATCCGGAAACTATCATTTTGAAAAACAAAACGTTTATTATTTCAGTAAAATACGGAACCGTTCGGTATTTTATCTAACGGGTGGCATCCCTAAGTCTAAATATTCTTGTTACATTGCACAACCTTCAATGTTACGTCATAATTACGTAAAATTCTGGCGAATTAGTTCGCAATGAGCCAGGCTGCCCAAACTGTTGCATGTACCCTGACTGCGTGCAATGAACGCAAGATAAATTACTATTTCACCTGGTCAATATTGCCTGCTAACCTTTCTTTTAGCTAAATATGCAGGTTTAAAAATATATACTTCTGTGTATTGATTTTAAGAAAGGCATTGGCGTTTATGGTTGGGGACAGTCGTCCAACGATTGTGCTTTTTTCACAAATACGCTTTTGTTAAATCATCCCCCAGCGTTGCATCGATTATATGCAACGCAGGACACTAGATAAACTAGTAATATCATCAACCATGTGTCGTTAACTAGTGATTATTATTGATTGTTTTTATAAGATAAGTTTAATGCTAGCTAGCAATTTACCTTGGTTTACTGCATTCGCGTAACAGGCAGTCTCCTCGTGGAGTGCAATGTAATGCAGGTGGTTAGAACATTGGACTAGTTAACCGTAAGGTTGCAAGATTGGATCCCCAAGCTGACAAGGTGAAAATCTGTCGTTCTGCCCCTGAACAAGGCAGTTAACCCACCGTTCCTAGGCCACCATTGAAAATAAGAATGTGTTCTTAACTGACTTGCCTAGTTAAATAAATGGTATACCTTTTTATATATATATATATATATATAGCCCAAAAATACCGATTTCCGATTGTTATGAAACCTTGAAATCGGCCCTAATTAAATCGGCCATTCCGATTAATCGGTCGACCTCTAATATATACACACACACATATATATATATATACACACACATACACTGCATTCAGAAAGTATTCAGACCTCGTCTTTTCCACATTTCGTTACATTACAGCCTTTTTCTAAAATGAATTACAATGATTTTTACCCCATCAATCTGCACACAATACCCCATAATGACAAAGCGAAAACAGGTTTAGACATTTTGGGAAATGTATTAAAAATAAAAACAGTAATACCTTGTTTGAAAAATAGTTTTTCTGGAAGCTGTGCCATTTCCCCCACGTGGGCCAGCCCCCTAGCAATTCAAGTACTAGCCAATGAGCTTCCGGCCCTCGCCATTTGAGTGACAGCTAGCAAGATACACACAGCAGAGCAAGAGCAATGACATGGTGCACATATCTGCACATATGTGACGTAGTATGCAACTTTCTGGGACCACTTTTGGCTCATGAGCGCTACTTTCAGAACTATTGGCTAAAAAGTATACAGAAAGTACAGATGCTCTTTAACAGGCTGAGCCAGAAGAGCTTCAATGCACTTTGGCATAGATTCTACAAGTGTCAAACTCTATTGCTGGAAGGCGACGCCATTCTTTCACGATAAATTCCATCATTTGGTGTTTAGTTGATGGTGGTGGAAAACGCCGTCTCAGGCACTGCTCTAGAATCTTCCATAATTGTTCAATTGGGTTAAGATCTGGGGACTGAGACGGCCGTGGCATATGGTTTACATCATTTTCATGCTCATCAAACCATTCAGTGTCCACTCGTGCCCTGTGGATGGGGGCTTTTTCATCCTATGTGGGCAAAGCCAAGGAGGGGCTTTTCTGCAACTTCGCTATTACTATTACACTGTTATTATCAGTAGTATTTCATTATTATTATTCAAGTTATTACCTCTAAATATTAGTCTAGTATACAAATTAAGAAATGTCAATTTGGAGAGGATGCAGGAAAAACGCAGATTCCGATTTTGACGCACTAAACCATTCCCACCCAGTCAGATGCGTCTTTCCCTCCACTTTCCCGATCGATTCGCATAACGTCACCAACGCTACTGGGGTCATTCTCTATGGAATTATGTTGTTCAGAGGACGCAGTAAAGAGAGAAAAATAATACATTTCTGGAAAAATAATGCGCTACTGAAAATATTATGATAGAGGCTATGAATCCTGTAGGATGAATCATGAAGAGAGCTGGGCCACGTTTCATTCAGTTGCACCACATGTAATAAGAGAGGAAACGCAAAACTGGCACCTGTCGTCATTCCCTGCACATATGCTGACCCTGCAACAAGACATAGGTTGTTGTTTTCTATCTGATTAAAAGAGATGAAGTCCAGACAGGCTTGGCCTATTTTAGGAAATGGACATACGGAAAAAGTGAACTCATACATGCACACCACCCACCTAAAAGGACCCATCAATCAAGCTGCCTGCAGCGCATCTAATTCAGCCATAAACAAATCACATTTGTCCTTTCCCAAAAACATTAAAAACCTTGCCTTCAAATCCTCCAAAATTAATGTTAAATCAATGTAGCCCATCATATAAATTGACGAGGATCAGTGGTGGAAAAAGTACTCAACTGTCATACTTCAGTAAAAGTATACAGTACATTCGGAAAGTATTTAGACCCCTTGACTTTTTCCACATTTTGTTACGGTGCAGCCTTACTCTAAAATTGATTCAATCGTGTTGTCCCTCAATCTACACACACACACACTGTAATAAATTTGCATAAAAAAATATCACATTTATATAAGTATTCAGTACTGTTACTCAGTACTTTGTTGAAGCACCTTTGGCAGCAATTACAGCCTCAAGTCCTCTTGGGTATGACACTACAAGCTTGGTACACCTGTATTTGGGGAGTTTCTACCGTTCTTCTCTGCAGATCGTCTCAAGCTCTGTCAGGTTGGATGGGGAGCGTCGCTGCACAGTTATTTTCAGGTCTCTCCAGAGATGTTCAATCGGGTTCAAGTCCGAGCTCTGGCTGGGCCACTCAAGAACATTCAGAGACTTGTCCCGAAGCCACTCCTGCGTTGTCTTGGCTGCGTGATAAGGGTCATTGTCCTGTTGGAAGATGAACCTTCGCCCAAGTCTGAGGTCCTGAGCGCTCTGGAACAGGTTTTCATCAAGGATCTCTCTGTACTTTGCTCCGTTCATCTTTCCCTCGATCCTACCTAATCTCCCAGTCCCTGCCGCTGAAAAACATCCTGACAGCATGATGCTGCCCCCACCATGCTTCACTGTAGGGATGGTGCCAGGTTTCCTCCAGACGTGACACTTGGCATTCAGGCCAAAGAGTTCAATCTTGGTCTCATCAGACCAGAGAATCTTGTTTCTCATTGTCTGAGAGTCCTTTAGGTGCCTTTTGGCTAACTCCAAGCGGGCTGTCATGTGCCTTTTACTGAGGAGTAGCTTCTGTCTGGCCACTCTACCATACAGGCCTGATTGGTGGAGTGGTGCAGAGATGGTGGTCCTTCTGGGAGAACCTTCCAGAAGGACCACCATCTCCACAGAGGAACTCTGAAGCTCTGTCAGAGTGACCATCGGATTATTGGTCACCTTCCTGACCAAGGCCCTTTTCCCCCGATTGCTTAGTTTGGCCATGCAGCCAGCTCTAGGAAGAAATTTGGTTCCAAACTTCTCCCATTTAAGAATTATGGAGGCCACTGTGTTGTTGGGGACCTTCAAATGCTGCAGAAATGTTTTGGTACCCTTCCCAAATCTGTTCCTCGACACAATCCTGTCTCGGAGCTCTACGGACAAGTCCTTCGACCTCATGGCTTGGTTTTTACATTGTCAACTGTGGGACCTTATATAAAACAGGTGTGTGCCTTTCTAAATCATGTCCAATCAATTAAATTTACCAAAGGTGGACTCCAATTTATATAAAAAATCTCAAGGATGATCAATGGAAACATGATGCACCTGAGCTCAATTTCAAGTCTCATAAGCAAAGTGTCTGAATACTTATACACACTTATATACACACACATTTACAAACATTTCTAAAAGCCTGTTTTCACTTTGTCATTATGGGGTATTGTGTGTAGATTGAGGGCATGTAAAAAATAAATAAAAAATCCTATATTTTTTAATAAGGCTGTAACATAACAAAATGTGGGAAAAGTCATGGGGTTTGAATACTTTCCCAATGCACTGTAGATACCTTAATAGAAAGTTACTCAAATAAAAGTATTTGGTACTAAATACACTTAAGTATCAAAAGTAAAAATAATTTCAAATTCCTTAAATTAAGCAAAGCAGACATTTTCTTATTCTGGAAGCTGTGTCATTTCCCCCACGTGGGCCAGCCCCCTAGCAATTCAAGTACAGGCACACTCAGACAATTTACAAATGATGCATTTGATGCATCCCGTTACGGGGTCTGAGACGCCGAAGCTTCCCACGCTTAGCTCTGACAAATTGAAAACCCCAGTCATTGGCGACTCCATTACCCGCAGTATTGGACTTAAAACGAATCATCCAGCGATCATACACTGTTTACCAGGGGGCAGGGATACCGACGTTAAGGCTAATCTGAAGATGGTGCTGGCTAAAGCTAAAACTGGTGAGTGTAGAGAGTATAGAGATATTGTTATCCACGTCAGCACCAACGATGTTAGGATGAAACAGTCAGAGGTCACCAAGCGCAACATAGCTTCAGCATGTAAATCAGCTAGAAAGATGTGTCGTCATCGAGTAATTGTCTCTGGCCCCCTCCCAGTTAGGGGGAGTGATGAGCTCTACAGCAGTCTCACAACTCAATCGCTGGTTGAAAACATAGATTTTGTAGATAATTGGTCCTCTTTCTGGGACTCACCCACAAACAGGACCAAGCCTGATCTGCTGAGGAGTGACGGACTCCATCCTAGCTGGAGGGGTGCTCTCATCTTATCTACGAACATAGACAGGGCTCTAACTCCCCTAGCTCCACAATGAAATAGAGTGCAGGCCAGGCAGCAAGCGGTTAGCCAGCCTGCCAGCTTAGTGGAGTCTGCCACTAGCACAGTCAGTGTAGTCAGCTCAGCTATCCCCGTTGAGACCGTGTCTGTGCCTCGACCTGGGTTGGGCAAAACTAAACATGGCTGTGTTCGCCTTAGCAATCTCACTAGGATAAAGACCTCCTCCATTCCTGTCATTATTGAAAGAGATCATGATACCTCACATCTCAAAATAGGGCTACTTAATGTTAGATCCCTAACTTCAAAGGCAATTATAGTCAATGAACTAATCACTGATCATAATCTTGATGTGATTGGCCTGACTGAAACATGGCTTAAGCCTGATGAATTTACTGTGTTAAATGAGGCCTCACCACCTGGTTACACTAGTGACCATATCCCCTGTGCATCCCACAAAGGCGGAGGTGCTGCTAACATTTACGATGGCAAATTTCAATTTACAAAAAAAAATAGATGATTTCGTCTTTTGAGCTTCTAGTCATGAAATCTATGCAGCCTACTCAATCACTTTTTATAACTACTGTTTACAGGCCTTCTGGGCCATATACAGCGTTCCTCATTGAGTTCCCTGAATTCCTATCGGACCTTGTAGTCATAGCAGATAATATTCCAATTTTTAGTGACTTTAATATTCACATGGAAAAGTCCACAGACCCACTCCAAAAGGCTTTCGGAGCCATCATCGACTCAGTGGGTTTTGTCCAACATGTCTCTGGACCTACTCACTGTCACACTCTGGGCCTAGATTTGTACCATGGAATAAATGTTGTGGATCTTAATGTTTTTCCTCATAATCCTGGACTATCGGACCACCATTTTATTACGCTTGCAATTGCAACAAATAATCTGCTCAGACCCCAACCAAGGAGCATCAAAAGTCATGCTATAAATTCACAGACAACACAAAGATTCCTTGATGCCCTTCCAGATTCCCTCTGTCTACCCAAGGACGTCAAGAGGACAAAAATCAGTTAACCACCTAACTGAGGAACTCAATTTAACCTTGCGCAATACCCTATATGCAGTTGCACCCCTAAAAACATTTCTCATAAGAAACTAGCTCCCTGGTACACAGAAAATACCCGAGCTCTGAAGCAAGCTTCCAGAAAATTTGAACGGAAATGGCGCCACACCAAACTGGGAGTCTTCCGACTGGCTTTGAAAGACAGTACCGTGCAGTATCGAAGAGCCCTTGATGCTGCTCGATCATCCTATTTTTCCAACTTAATTGAGTAAAATAAGAACAATCTGAAATGTATTTTTGATACTGTCGCAAAGCTAACTAAAAAGCAGCATCCCCCAAGTGAGGATGGCTTTCACTTTAGCAGTAATAAATTCATGAACTTCTTTGAGGAAAAGATCATGAATATTAGAAAGCAAATTACAGACTCCTCTTTAAAACTGCATATTCCTTCAAAGCTCAGTTGTCCTGAGTCTGCACAACTCTTGCCAGGACCTAGGATCAAGAGAGACAAGTGTTTTAGTACTATATCTCTTGACACAATGATGAAAATAATCATGGCCTCTAAACCTTCAAGCTGCATACTGGACCCTATTCCAACTAAACTACTGAAAGAGCCGCTTCTTGTGCTTGGCCCTCCTATGTTGAACATAATAAACGGCTCTCTATCCACCGGATGTGTACCAAACTCACTAAAAGTGGCAGTAATAAAGCCTCTCTTGAAAAAGCCAAACCTTGACACAGAAAATATTTTTTTTAACTATCGGCCTATATCGAATCTTCCATTCCTCTCAAAAATGTTAGAAAAGGCTGTTGCGCAGCAACTCACTGCCTTCCTGAAGATAAACAATGTTTTCGAAATGCTTCAGTCTGATTTTAGACCCCATCATAGCACTGAGACTGCACTTGAGAAGGTGCTAAATTACCTTTTAATGGCATCAGACCGAGGCTCTAGATTTGTCCTCGTGCTCCTAGACCTTAGTGCTGCTTTTGATACCATCGATCACCACATTCTTTTGGAGAGATTGGAAACACAAATTGGTCTACACGGACAAGTTCTGGCTTGGTTTAGATCTTATCTGTCAGAAAGATATGTTTGTCCTCTGATAAATCAACTGTAAATTTCGGTATTCCTCAATGTTCCGTTTTAGGAACCGTTTGTTTTCACTATATATATTTTACCTCTTAGGGATGTCATTCAAAAACATAATGTTCACTTTCACGGCTATGCGGATGACACACAGCTGTACATTTCAATGAAACATGGTGAAGCCCCAAAATTGCCCTCGCTAGAAGCCTGTGTTTCAGACATAAGGAAGTGGATGGCTGCAAACATTCTACTTTTAAATTCAAACAAAACAGAGATGCTTGTTCTAGGTCCCAAGAAGCAAAGAGATCTTCTGTTGAATCTGACAATTAATCTTAATGGTTGTACAGTCGTCTAAAATAAAACTGAAGGACCTCAGCATTACTCTGGACCCTGATCTCTCTTTTGACGAACATATCAAGACTGTTTCAAGGACAGCTTCTTTCCATCTACGTAACATTGAAAAATCTGAAACTTTCTGTCCTAAAATGATGCAGAATAATCCATGCTTTTTTTACTTCTAGGTTAGACTACTGCAATGCTCTACTTTCTGACTATCCGGATAAAGCACTAAATAAACTTCAGTTAGTGCTAAATACGGCTGCTAGAATCCTGACTAGAACCAAAAAATATGATGATATTACGCCAGTGCTAGCCTCCCTACACTGGCTTCCTGTCAAGGCAAGGGCTAACCTACAAAGCATTACATGGGCTTGCTCCTACCCATCTCTCTGATTTGGTCCTGCCGTACAGATCTACACGTACGCTACGGTCACAAGACGCAGGCCTCCTAATTGTCCCTAGAATTTCTAAGCAAACAGCTGGAGGCAGAGCTTTCTCCTATAGAGCTCCATTTTTATGGAATGGTCTGCCTACCCATGTGAGAGACGCAAACTCGGTCTCAACCTTTAAGTCTTTACTGAAGACTCATCTCTTCAGTGGGTCATATGATTGAGTGTAGTCTGGCCCAGGAGTGTGAAGGTGAACGGAAAGGCTCTGGAGCAACGAACCGCCCTTGCTGTCTCTGCCTGGCCGGTTCCCCTCTTTCCACTGGGATTCTCTGCATCTAACCCTATTACAGGGGCTGAGTCACTGGCTTACTGGTGCTCTTTCATGCCGTCCCTAGGAGGGGTGCGTCACTTGAGTGGGTTGAGTCACTGATGTGATCTTCCTGTCTGGGTTGGCACCCCCACTTGGGTTGTGCCGTGGAGGAGATCTTTGTGGGCTATACTCGGCCTTGTCTCAGGATGGTAAGTTGGTGGTTGAAGATATCCCTCTAGTGGTGTTGGGGCTGTGCTTTGGCAAAGTGGGTGGGGTTATATCCTTCCTGTTTGGCCCTGTCCGCGGGTATCATCGGATGGAGCCACAGTGTCTCAGCCTCCAGTATTTATGCTGCAGTAGTTTGTGTCAGGAAGCTAGGGTCAGTTTGTTATACACTGCTCAAAAAAATAAAGGGAACACTAAAATAACACATCCTAGATCTGAATGAATGAAATATTCTTATTAAATACTTTTTTCTTTACATAGTTGAATGTGCTGACAACAAAAACAAACAAAAATTATCAATGGAAATCAAATTTATCAACCCATGGAGGTCTGGATTTGGAGTCACACTCAAAATTAAAGTGGAAAACCACACTACAGGCTGATCCAACTTTGATGTAATGTCCTTAAAACAAGTAAAATTGAGGCTCAGTAGTGTGTGTGGCCTCCACATGCCTGTATGACCTCCCTACAACGCCTGGGCATGCTCCTGATGAGGTGGCGGATGGTCTCCTGAGGGATCTCCTCCCAGACCTGGACTAAAGCATCCGCCAACTCCTGCACAGTCTGGATGGAGCGAGACATGATGTCCCAGATGTGCTCAATTGGATTCAGGTCTGGGGAACAGGCGGGCCAGTTTATAGCATCAATGCCTTCCTCTTGCAGGAACTGCTGACACACTCCAGTCATAGCATTGTCTTGCATTAGGAGGAACCCAAGGCCAACCGAACCAGCATATGGTCTCACAAGGGGTCTGAGGATCTCATCTCGGTACTTAATGGCAGTCAGGCTACCTCTGGCGAGCACATGGAGGGCTGTGTGGCCCCCCCAAAGAAATGCCACCCCACACCATGACTGACCCACCGCCAAACCGGTCATGCTGGAGGATGTTGCAGGCAGCAGAACGTTCTCCACGGCGTCTCCAGACTCTGTCATGTCGGTCACATGTGCTCAGTGTGAACCTGCTTTCATCTGTGAAGAGCACAGGGCGCCAGTGGCGAATTTGCCAATCTTGGTGTTCTCTGGCAAATGCCAAACGTCCTGCACGGTGTTGGGCTGTAAGCACAACCCCCACTTGTGGACGTCGGGCCCTCATACCACCCTCATGGAGTCTGTTTCTGACCGTTTGAGCAGACACATGCACATTTGTGACCTGCTGGAGGTCATTTTGCAGGGCTCTGGCAGTGCTCCTCCTTGCACAAAGGCGGAGGTAGCGGTCCTGCTGCTGGGTTGTTGCCCTCCTACGGCCTCCTCCACGTCTCCTGATGTACTGGCCTGTCTCCTGGTAGCGCCTCCATGCTCTGGACACTACGCTGACAGACACAGCAAACCTTCTTGCCACAGCTCGCATTGATGTACCATCCTGGATGAGCTGCACTACCTGAGCCACTTGTGTGGGTTGTAGACTCCGTCTCATGCTACCACTAGAGTGAAAGCACCGCCAGCATTCAAAAGTGACCAAAACATCAGCCAGGAAGCATAGGAACTGAGAAGTGGTCTGGTCACCACCTGCAAAACCACTCCTTTATTGGGGGTGTCTTGCTAATTGCCTATAATTTCAACCTGTTGTCTATTCCATTTGCACAACAGCATGTGAAATGTATTGTCAATCAGTGTTGCTTCCTAAGTGGACAGTTTGATTTCACAGAAGTGTGATTGACTTGGAGTTACATTGTGTTGTTTAAGTGTTCCCTTTATTTTTTTGAGCAGTGTATATGGAGTACTTCTCCTGTCTTATCCAGTGTCCTGTGTGAATTTAAGTATGCTCTCTCTAATTCTCTCTCTCGGAGGACCTGAGCCCTAGGACCATGCCTCAGGACTACCTGGCATGATGACTACTTGCTGTCCCCAGTCCACCTGGCCGTGCTGCTACTCCAGTTTCAACTGTTCTGCCTGCGGCTATGGTATCCTGACCTGTTCACCGGACGTGCAACCTGTCCCAGACCTATTATTTGACCATGCTGGTCATTTATGAACATTTGAACATCTTGGCCATGTTCTGTTATAATCCCCACCCGGCACAGCCAGAAGAGGACTGGCCACCCCTCATAGGAAGAAACCTAGAGAGGAACCAGGCTGAGTTTTTCCTAGCCAACGTGCTTCAACACCTGCATTGCTTGCTGTTCTGGGTTTTAGGCTGGGTTTCGGTACAGCACTTTGAGATATCAGCTGATGTACGAAGGGCTATATAAATAAATTGGATTTGATTTGTGTTTAGTGAGTCCACCATATCAGCGGCAGTAAGGATGACCACGTGTTCTCTTGACAAGTGTAGGGATGACCACGTGTTCTCTTGATAAGTGTGAATTGGACCATTTTCCTGTCCTGCAAAGCATTCAAAATGTAACAAGTAATTTTGGGCGTCAAGGAGAATGCAGAGAGTAAAAAGTACATTATTTTCTTTAGGAATGTAGTGAACTAAAAGTTTGCAAAAATATAAATAGTAAAGCAAAGTAAAGACACCACAAAAAAACGACTTCACACCACTGACGAGGATAGAGACAATTGACAACTTTTAGAAAATAGAAACATGCACGCAACCTGCCCATAGCCTAATGACCAGCCTGTCCATAGCCTAATGATCATCCTGTCCATAGCCTAATGATCAGCCTGTCCATAGCCTAATGATCAGCCATTGATCAATTTTAGTGAAGCAATGCGGGTGATGAATACACTTTCCCCCAACACACGTGTAAATATTGCACTATAAATTGGCAATGAACTGGAGGGGAAGTTTGAATGGCGAGAGTGACATGTAGCCTAGCTCTGGTGTGATATGATAACATTGGCTAAATTGATACCTTGCTGCACTGATGCATTGCAAATATATATAAAAAAAATAAAATAAAAACAGGCAGAGAAATGAATGAATAATTCACACAATTAACCCAGACCTGCCATTGGCAGTTTTGGCATGTCAGTGGCAGTGTCATCAGTTTCTCTTTCGCATTGTTCAATTTTTTACATCTATCTAATTTGGTTTGTTTGGTTAAGTATTTCTCACGTGACCAAATGTGAACGAAGAGTCATCCGTCATTGAACTTCAAACACTTCATTGAAGAATCCCTGCTGTCGAACAATCACCGACGAACGGGAAGTTGACTTCGGCTACCAAAACTTCGACAAGCCTCAAGAAAAAAAAAAGTTGAACCCTGCCGAACACCAAAAAAACGAACACAAACGTCGTCATAATATATGCGCGAACTGTTTCGACTGGGACGCATAGGTCACGAAGTATTGCGCTACCGGTGCTGGCACATGCGCAGATCAAATACACCGCTGGAACGCTGATTAAAGGGCCGAGTTTAGTTACATGTCCTAATAATTCACGTGTTTTAATCGGCTGTATGCTTACTTTGATTTTGACATTACGCCGATTACGATAAGCAGAGTTAAGTGTGTACATGACTATTGCCATACGTTACTCGGCAATGTACTGCCATAATCAGTTTAACATCCAATTATGATTGTACGTACGTTGACAGACGCTAAACGTACGTTGACAGACGTGTCCTTCCTTCCCGCGAACTGCCGATATATACCCGAGTGCTCAAAAAGCTGGTTAGCTAATTGATTTATGTCATGCCCTCAAAACGGTCTAGCAACAATACACCAACTGGATACAAAACTAGCTAAGTTAGCAAAGTAACTTAACTACAGCGGCTTACGTTCGTTAACTACCTAGTTATGAAGTTACACACTAGCAACGCCCTGCAATCTTGCTAACTGACGTTACTCAACTAAATGCAAGAAAGCTATTTAACGTGAAATGGTTGTTGTTGAAAAAAAGTTGGGAGGCCTCCACTTACCTGCATCCCAGGCACTTGCACCGCAACCGGTGACTGGGCCATCTTCCGCATCCAAAGGAATAACAGAAAACCAACCGATTAACGTTTTAGATAACTAGCCTAGCGAACTAACGTCAGGCAACCCAGTATGCGGTTTATATTCGCTAGTTAACGGTAGCAACCTCTTTTCCTTTGAAAAACGTAGCTAACTGCTAAAGTCGTCGTAGCTAGCTGACATTACACACCCAGCCTTAACGCTAGGCTAGCTACTTCAAAACAACAGACGACTGACTATTCCATGACATCGATCTTGATGTTTTAACATTCATTTATAGTTGTAAAACAATGTATTTGATGTTACGACAGGCTATTCATCTGTGGATTTAGCTAGTAAAAAATACATCCAAAAGTGCAAGCAGTCGACGACTTGTTGTCAGAACTACGTTGATGTGGCTGGCTGGCTTTATGCCATGTTCATATGCTAGAGGGAACTCGGAAATTTCCAACTTGCTAACTGGTTATCGTTATACACGTGCTGCGTTCAATCAGTCAGCAGGTCGAACATTTGAGTTCCCGAGTAGATCCGACTAGTAGTTGAACGTAGCAAACGTTATTAGCGCTCAGCAGTTGGATGGAGCCGAAAACTGTACAGAGACATTCGCGTCACTGCTTTCTCTCCAATTGTGTGATTGCGGCCCTCAATTTGGGGCGTTCCTGTATGTGGGAATTACTACGTCTGCTGTGTTCCGGAGTCCTAGTTTAAAATTGGTAAAAAAGTAAAGGGCTCCTGCAGATGCAGGAATACCCACATGCAGGAACGCCCCAAATTGCTGGCCGCAATTGCACCCTTCTGCTTTTGCCAACTTGCTCCAAAATCGTGTAATTTCAATTCCGGTTAGTTCTTGATGTGGGCCTTCACCAGGAAACGCCCACTGGTGCCTGCCATTGGTCAGTAGTGATGGGCATTCCGCCTCTTTTCAGTGAGCCGGCTCGTTCGGCTCAGTTCACCAAAAAGAGCCAGCACGTTTAGCTTCCAAACGGCTCTTTAAAAAAAATATGTTTTGTATTTTTTCAAGTCAAACCGGTTTGCGATAGTCAAACTATGATTTGTGTTAAAACAATTCTAATTAAATTATTAAATGAAATCATACCCTACCGTAACCACAATGTATTTAATAATGCATTGGTTTATGAAAAAGAATGCTAGTAAACATTTGCATTTAAAGTATAACTTAATATATAAAAACAAAGTGCATATAAATCTAACAAATTAAAACGAATACAATCTGAACATAAAATATTGCACTATAATCAAAGAAAAATAAATCATGTGCAAAACTGCAGCATCCCACTTACAACATTAAACGGGTCCCTCTTTTCTCTCTCTTCTTTATTGCCATGTTATAACCAGCAGCACACAGCAATGCTGACCATATTTAGCTTTTATGAGAGATTTGCATTCAGAAATGCAAGCTGCCTCACTTGAGGGGCTGATGCGGTTTCTTCTCTCAGTAATTATTTGTCCCGTTTTCGGAAAGACCCTCTCCGAGGGAATGGATGTGGCCACTATGCAGAGTCTCCCTCTTTGAATGAGATAATTATATTCATATAAATCTTTTGATTATTCATATCTTATTCTTTTAAATATTTTTATAAATAGTTTCGACTCTTCTGATTTGCGAGCCGGCTCCCAACGTTCACCAACAAGACCGGCTCTTAGAGCTGACTCGTTCGCGACCGACCCATCGCCATTGGTCAGTTCCTGCACAGTCCCATGCAGTTGATATCAAGGAGACTTCTCGATTTACAATGTTTTAAAATCAAATCAAATCAAATTTATTTATATAGCCCTTCGTACATCAGCTGATATCTCAAAGTGCTGTACAGAAACCCAGCCTAAAACCCCAAACAGCAAGCAATGCAGGTGTAGAAGCACGGTGGCTAGGAAAAACTCCCTAGAAAGGCCAAAACCTAGGAAGAAACCTAGAGAGGAACCAGGCTATGTGGGGTGGCCAGTCCTCTTCTGGCTGTGCCGGGTGGAGATTATAACAAAACATGGTCAAGATGTTCAAATGTTCATAAATGACCAGCATGGTCGAATAATAATAAGGCAGAATAGTTGAAACTGGAGCAGCAGCACAGTCAGGTGGACTGGGGACAGCAAGGAGTCATCATGTCAGGTATTCCTGGGGCATGGTCCTAGGGCTCAGGTCCTCCGAGAGAGAGAAAGAAAGAGAGAATTAGAGAGAGCATATGTGGGATGGCCAGTCCTCTTCTGGCTGTGCCGGGTGGAGATTATAACAGAACATGGCCAAGATGTTCAAATGTTCATAAATGACCAGCATGGTCGAATAATAATAAGGCAGAACAGTTGAAACTGGAGCAGCAGCACAGCCAGGTGGACTGGGGACAGCAAGGAGTCATCATGTCAGGTAGTCCTGGGGCATGGTCCTAGGGCTCAGGTCCTCCGAGAGAGAGAAAGAGAGAAGGAGAGAATTAGAGAACGCACACTTAGATTCACACAGGACACCGAATAGGACAGGAGAAGTACTCCAGATATAACAAACTGACCCTAGCCCCCCGACACAAACTACTGCAGCATAAATACTGGAGGCTGAGACAGGAGGGGTCAGGAGACACTGACACTGAGACACTTAAAAGCACTCGTTTTAAAGCAATAGTTTAGATATCATACTTTGCATGAATGTCTGTGGATGGGGGTTATTGATACTTTCAGAAGGCACTGTATGAGTGTAATATAATTGCTTAACTTACAGTGCATTCGGAAAGTATTCAGACCCCTTCACTTTCTCCACATTCTGTTATGTTCCAGCTACAGGACGTTGGAGGAACCTTAATTGGGGAGGATGGGTTCGTGGTAATGGCTGGACTGGAAATAATGGAATGGCATCAAATACATCAAAGAAATGGTTTCCATGTGTTTGAAGCCATTCCATTTGCTCCGTTCCAGGAACTATTATGAGCCGTTCTCCCCTCAGCAGCATCCACTGGTTGCAGCATTATTCTAAAATGGATTAAATAATTAGTTTTCCTCAAAGAAAAAACAGGTTTCTAGATATTTTTTGCAAAAAAAAATTAGAAATACCTTATTTACAGAAGTATTCAGACCCTTCGCTATGAGACTCAAAATTGAACTCGGGTGCATCCGGTTCCCATTGATCATCCTTGAGATGTTTCTACAACTTGATTGGAGTCCACCTGGGGTAAATGTAATTGATTGGACATGATTTGTAAAGGCAAAAACCAAGCCATGATGTAGAAGGAAGTGTGCGTAGAGCTCCGAGACAGGATTGTGTTGAGGCACAGATCTGGGGAAGGGTACCAAAACATTTCTACAGCATTGAAGATCCAAGAACACAGTGGCCTTCATCATTTTAAAGTACTTTTTTTTTACCCTTTTCTCCCCAATTTCGTGATATCCAGTTGGTAGTTACAGTCTTGTCCCATGCACCTATTCTATGAGAACATTTCCTAATGGTACTCTGAAGTAGCCTTGGTAAAAGTGACTCTGCAAAATATCTTAAGAGTGTATTCAGTACATAGACACACTGTAGCTATATAGACAACTGACCAAAACAATATGGTAATGAATGATTTACAATTTGTGATTCAAGGCCTGACACGGTACTAAATATCTCTCGTCAGCGTTGTTGAAAAAAACCCACTGAAAAAACAATTATAACATATCAACCCGTGGTGAACAGGCAGACACATTCTTCTCTGCTTGTAATTAAGTATTTTTCACCACATAGAACTTATTGTCAGTTAGCCTACACACAGAGCTGCATGATGCCATTGTTTTCCACCTCAATCCATGGAAACTGGGTCCTGTACTTTACTCGTCTTCAGTACTGACACAGCAGCCCTATGGGAAAGTTTTGTTCAGGCTGGTACTGGGTTACTGCAGACTTAGACAGTCTTGGGCTACAGTTCAAAGTTTTTACCCAGTCACAACCAGTCTGAAGAAGAAGAATTCACACAAGTGTTGTGTCTGGACTATCATTAAATGTGAAGACTGTATCTTATCAAATAAATTCTCTGTGTAATTTAATTGCGCAATTAAACTAATCATGCAGCTTCAATTACCTAGGAAGTCAGGGCACCACAGGAATATGTTGTTTTATAGAGTTTTAATTCCCGAATATAACTCAGATATTTTCTTATCGAGTACAGTCTTGTATTCATGTATTTTATTACCTCATCAGTTCTCATTACTGAACGTCGCAAACCCTTGGATATCTACATGAACCCTAGCCTCCATAATGAATCAGCGATATACAAATTGGCTTAATTATTTATTTACTAACTAAAATCACAGAAACACATAAACAAACAATATAGTTATTGGTTACTAACACAACGCATTGAAAAGTCCCTAGTGGGCTAAACCATTATGTGAGGCTTGGTAGACAATGGAAAGGGGTGGGGACAGAAAGAGCGGGAAAGACAAAATGGATTCACTACCCAGTTGATAATTATATTAATTGAAATGCTAATCCTTTGCACATGAACGGCCGCTCATTGGAAAATAATTGCAATGCATACATTTACGCCCGTATGTTGTTGTCTTCTCTGTTGGAATCGTCGGTCAGTCTGCTGGAGAGTCAGTTCATCAGAGAGTCTCTGGTAAACGTCCACAGAAGTCAATGTCGTTCGCGGTTGTAGCTTTCTCAGCGGCTCTGGATAGTGTCTGTTGTAATGGATATGTCAGGCGTACAGGTGGCCGTTGCATAGAATAGATGCTTCCGCGGTTGTCGTTATTCTCGTACTCGATTCACGCAATTTCCAGCTGCAGACTAGTAATTCTACGTCTAGGATTTGCTCTTATTCTGTAGTGATCGATAGTCTCAAGAGTTTAACCATTTCCAGCCGTGTGGCAATCACTACACGCTGTCTGGTCTCCTGGGCCTATAGAGTTGTAGTTCTTAACCATTTCAACATGTAGCGTCAGCTCCATGTTTTTTAGTCTAATGTAAATTTAGTCAGGAGTGGGTTTTATACGTCTGAGAAAAGGGCGCTCCATGACGCCGACAATGTCTATGCTCATGTGGGCGTGGCCACTGATTTGGTTAACTATATGAAAACCCATATTTTCTCATTTAGAAGGTTAACATCACATTACATCTTTTCACAAATTGTTTCATGTTTAATCACAAACATTTCACAATATTTAGATGTAAACTCCATAATTAAGAAGTGTACACAACCAAAGACACAGTAGAGGGTTTCCTGTCCTTCATGAGATCACCAAATGGAACACACTCGTCATGACTGTCCCTTAAGTGTTCACAGACCACTCCCACATTCCCAAAAATATAAATATTGTTTAAATTATGTCCAAGGGTCTTGGAATGCAGCGTATTTTATGACCGCCATAAAAACAGCCGACTTCCCGCTCTATGAGAGGGGGCACGCTGTAGAGCGGACCCACTGTAACCTGATCCTAACTCTCACAGGAGAGTTATGACAAGTGTGGTTTAAAAAACTGACTGCAATACCAAGATCTTCACGTAGCCTAGGCCACTGGTATTGTTTTGAACCACTGATTTTCACAGGTCCATTTGGTGGTTGGATGCGAAGAAGCCGTGAGGAAAGCCCACTCCAATCAAAGCTCAGACAGTCCCAGCTGTGTCTCTTTGGCCAACCACTCGCCATTGTAGGCATCCTTGCTCCATCCTTATTGACTTTGTGCTTGTTCTTTTAGGAGTAGTAGGAGACTGCTGTGTACTTCCTCGAGACAGAATGTCCTCCATTCTCAGATTTCCTCAGTAGCTACTCTCATGCCCCGTCAGGATGTACAAGTTGCTTAAGGCAGATGGATTGTCCGTGAGAGTACTCTGCAAAATAATGTCCCTGAAGAATAAAAGCATATGTTAATGTACATTTTTTAAATTTTGCTTCAGTAATTTGACAAATGTTCTGCTATCGAATTGCTATCAAACTCCCATAGTTAAGAGACATGCCTTGAGGTTCCCAAGACTCTGAATATTCGACTTTCATCCGTGATCTCTTGTGTAACCTATGAAAAATGTAAAAACGTCACAATGTTATTTTTTTGTCAATATGAGAGTTGACAATACAGTCTGACAATACAGAAAAGCTGGACTGGTGTTTTGGTCTGCATTACCTCATCACTATTCAAGCTTCTACCTTTAAGCCCATGCTTCCAGAAGGCCAGAACACTATCCTGCAAACATACTGCAAATAACAATTTATTCGCCTCCAATCCAAAGACACAAAGCTAAATGATTAGAAGGCAGCACTCATCCATTCCCTTACCAAGAGTCTCAATGGAAAAGTCAAAGGTCAACTTTGAGGTCCTCCCTTTGCTTGGATTTCCATTCAGATTCACAATTTTCACAGTGTCTGCAAAGGTCAAATGGGAAAATGGTCACAATTCAATCTTGTTTTTTTTCTTCTTCATTCAAGGGTTCTTACCATTCTATAGAACACTGGCACATCCAACGTTCCTGATCAAATTATACTGAAAGCAGAGTATTGAAAGAAAGGAACTCACTCTCCAGAGTGATCAGTACTGTGTCTCTGTCCAGTTGAGTTACCTGCATCACCTTCAGAGATTGACTACCTGTGAAAACGTTACAAAAACATCACAGCTTGCACACTGCTCATCTGTCTAGATCAGTGGTCAACCTGTCGATCGCAATTCCTAGTCGATTACCAAATATTTTTGTAGAAAAGCCAACGATAAAGACTTTCGCTGTCGTTGTTAAGTGCACTTGGTTCAGAAGCCCTGTGCACCGGGAAGGCAAAGTGTTCCTATTTTGAGCCATCTACAACATCCGAGCTTTCAAGACAACTGGGATCCGACTGGGACATAATTTTTTTTAAACAGTCGTCCAACTCAGAATTCCAATTCTGACCTTAAGATCACTGACGTCACGATTTGACCTCTTTTTCTCCTCCAGATATCCCAATTGTCTTGAAAGCACCATGACCATGAGATGCAGGTCCCATCAAGTCCAGTAAAATAAAAAAAAGTTAATTTGCAAATTATTTCAATTTATGCTCTGCTGTGCCTCGCAAGTGCTACACAAACTGATCTATTTTGTTATCAAAGCTCAGGTTTTTCTAAAATATAATATGGTCTGAGAAGAATATTGGCAGGCCAGGTATATAGCCAATATGCTGTGATAATGTATTAGGCCTACTGCACAAACCTCATTCCTACCAGTGGCATTATCCTTTTTAGATACAACTATACTAATTATATTCACATCACCAAATAATTGATTAAAACACTGTTTTATGGGGCCTTTATGGCGCAGTGGTTAAGGGCAGCGCCAGCTGCGCCAGCTGCGCCACCAGAGACTCTGGGTTCGCGACCAGGCTCTGTCGTAACCGGCCGCGACCGGGGTCCGTTGGGCGACGCACAGTGTTTCCTCTGACACATTGGTGCGGCTGGCTTCCGGGTTGGATGCGCGCTGTGTTAAGAAGCAGTGCGGCTTGGTTGGGTATCGGAGGACGTACGGGAGTTGTAGCGATGAGACAAGATTGTAGCTACTAACAATTGGATACCACGAAATTGGGGAGAAAAAGGGCGTGTGTAAAAAAAACAAAAAAAACTTTTATAATGAAGGTCTACAGTAGCCTCGGCAGAAGTCTGTAGGGTAGCACCATGGTGTAGCCGGAGGACTGCTAGCTTCTGTCCTCCTCTGGGTACATTGACATCAATAGAAAACCTAGGAGGTTCATGGTTCTCACCTCCTTCTATAGACTTACAGTTATTATTACAAGTTCCAGAGGACGTCCCCCAACCCATCAGAGCTCTTGCAGCATGAACTGACATGTTGTCCACCTAATAAAAATATTAGATAATTAATCTAGTACTGAAAGCAGAAGCTACAGCTAGCTAGCACTGCAGTGCATACAATGTGGTGAGTAGTTGACTCAGAAGTACAATAGTTGAATAGTTTTGAAAAAAGTAATTTCTTCCAAAATTAAGAAGAAGCGAGAGTGTTGTATTTTTAAAAACATTCACTTTGCTATAGAATACAGCTAACTAGTTTAGCCTACTCAAACACCCAGCTCAAAACAGACAGGGATGCTATGTTAGCTAGAAGTCCACAAGCGAAGGAAAAAGGTAAGGGGAGAAGGCATAGATAGTAGCGAGAAGGAATTACATATACAACGAGCAAAGTGATCACGCTGTTTTCATGTGGCTGCTATGAAAGTGAACGGTGTTTGCGTGTGATCAGGAGTGTATTCTGTCCTTTAGCTGTTCTTGTCTATTAATATTCTATATTATGTCATGTTTGATGTTGTGTAGACTCCAGGAAGAGTAGCTACTGCTTCAAGATTGTTGGTCACGCGGACTAGGATATGTTCCGTGTAGCCTCTGAGAATAACATCGCCGAATACGGTGACTGAGTTTATCACGAAGTGTATAGGAGATGTTGTACCCACTGTGACTATTAAAACCCATGGCAAGGTGACTGGGAATATTGCCTAATATAAAACAGTGTAGTTTTCCCTCTAAAGCAATCATACAGGCAAAACGTCCATATTGAGATAAAGTGGAGTCGCAAGTCAACGGCTCAGACACGAGACGTATGTGGCAGGGTCTACAGACAATCACGGACTACAAAGGGAAAACCACACAGACGGCATCCCCAGCCGCGTCCTCAGACCAGCTGGCTGGTGTGTTTACGGACATATTCAATCTCTCCCTAACCCAGTCTGCTGTCCCCGCTTGCTTCAAGATTGCTTTCTTGGGTACAGGAACAAAGGTAACTGAACTAAATGACTATCGCCCTGTAGCACTCACTGCTGTCATCATGAAGTGCTTTGACAGGCTAGTCAAGGATCATATCACCTCCACCTTACCGGCCAGCCTAGACCAACTTCAATTTGCTTACCGCTCCAATAGATCCACAGACGATGCCATCGCACTGCACTCTCCCATCTGGACAAGAGGAATACCTATGTAAGAATTCTGTGAATTGACTAGAAGCTCAGCATTCAACACCATAGTACCCTCCAAGCTCATCATTAAGCTCGGGGCCCTGGGTCTGAACCTCACTCTGTACAACTGGGCCCTGGAATTTTTGACGGGCCGCCCCCAGGTGGTGATGGTAGGAAACAACACCTCCACTTCGCTGATCCTCAACACTGGGGCCCCACAAGGGTGCGTGCTCAGCTCCCGCCGGTACTCCCTGTTCACCCATGACTGCATGGCCATGCACACCTCCAACTCATTCATTAACTTTGCAGACGACACAACAGTAGTAGGCCTGATTACCAATAATGACGAGACAGCCTACAAGGAGGAGGTGAGGGCTCTGGGAATGTGGTGCCAGGGAAAAAAATAAACTTCAACGTTTAACAAAATAAAAGGAGCTGATCGTGGACTTCAGGAAACAGCAGAGGGAGCCGCCCCTATCCACATTGACGGTACTGCAGTGGAGCAAGTGGAAAGCTTCAAGTTCCTCTGCGTACACATCACTGACAATTTGAAATGGTCCACCCTCACAGACAGTGTGGCGAACGCGGCGCAACAGCGCTTCTTCAACCTCAGGAGAAATTTGGCTTGGCACCTAAAACCCTCAAACTTTTACAGATGTACAATTGAGAGCATCCTGTTGGGCTGTATCACCGCCTGGTATGGCTCTCCAGAGGGTGGTGCGGTCTGCCCAACACCGGGGGCAAGCTACCTGCCCCCAGGACACCTACAGCACCAGATGTCAGAGGAAGGCCAAAAAGATCATCAAGGACAACAACCACTTGAGCCACTGCCTGTTCACCCCACTATCATCCAGAAGGTGAGATCAGTATAGGTGCATCAATGCTGGGACCAAGAGACTGAAAAACAGCTTCTATCTCAAGGCCATCAGACTGTTAAATAGCCATCAAAAGGCTGCTTCCGCCAGGTTACGTAACCCTGCACCTTAGATGCTTCTGCCCTATATACATAGGCTTAAAATCACTGGCCACTTTATTAAATGGTACACTAGGTCACTTTAATGATGTTTCCATATTTTTGCTTTACTCACTGTATTCTATTCTACTGTATTTTAGTCTATGCCACTCCCACATTGCTCATCCTAATATTTCTATATACACCTTAATTCCATTCTTTTACTTTTAGGTTTTTGTGCATTGTAAGATATATTACTACACTGATGGAGCTAGAAACACAAGCATTTTGGTACACCCGCAATAACATCTGCTAAACATGTGTATGTGACCAACAGCTTATAGGGATCCTAATAAAAGACCAATACTATTCATTCCGCCGATTCTGTTGAAAGAGCGTTTCTTAAAATGGAAGCAAACGGAACGGTGACAAAAATACCTGAATTTGTCCAATAGAAATTCACATTTGCAACTGTTGCACTCATGATTACCTCCTAGATCAGCTACATACATGCAGGCAAGAGTGTGCAAGGCGGTATTGAATGTGTCACTGTCTGTCACCTTGATCACTCACAATTCTCCACGTTGTAAACTTTCATTCATAGGCTAGGCAGTGGCAACTGAATGATGGGTACAGGGGAAATTAGACTATCATGTAGTAGCCTAAACCTATCGATGTTACATTGAGCTGGGTGAATGGAAAATGAGCGACAGTCATCCAATATGCTGTAATAGAAACAGTGCCATGTTCATAAGAAAATTATCATCCCCCTCATCTTAAACGGCACCAACCATCACCGATTCCTACATATTTTTTTATTTTATTTTTGACATTAACCTAAAAAACAAAACATTTAAGTCATGTTTAAAACAAATTCTGAGCGGTAGATCTCGGCTTGCTTTTTGACTGTGAAAGTGATCTTGAAGGTTGGTGACTGCTGATCTAGATTAAACTAGATAAAATATTTATGGAGGTACCTGTCTGGGCTCTGGGTGTGTCATTCAAGTGGATGATGTCAAAGTGGACCTGCTCACAGGTCTTGACAGGGGCCTGTAACTTGCGCACACCCACACACACCTGTGGCAACTCCTCTTTCTCCAGGACAAGCAGTTCAAAGATGGGGAGGCTTTCTGGGAGACTCACAGCGATATGCTGAGAGGGATAGGAGAAAGCGGAACGGAAGAATGCTTTGTGATGCTTTTCTATTTAAAAAAACACAATGCTGACATTGTATAGAGATGCATTGGGAATACACACCTTGAGTTGCATGAACTTCTGCAGGGGCTCGTACCACAGCAGTAGGACAAGGCCAGTTGGTACAACAGCACACAAAAATGTGCTGTCAGTGTACGGGTTACGAACTGAGAATAGATAAGGCAGAAGAGAGAGATGTCACCTTAGTCATAAAGACGGTACAGTACATCTCCATTTTTGACTAAAATAACATGTTCCTTACCAACGCTGCAGCGTCGACAGCCTTTCGTGTCTGGTATCTTTCCAGACACAGAAAACCTTCTACAAAGAGAACACATTAACAATACCTTTTTTTAAATGTACAATTTCCAGGATGATTTCCCTTCCTCTCAGGCTAATATCAGTGAAAAGCAACATTGCTTGGGTATTTTCACTGCGGCCTCTCTCTGCCCAGGGGTGGGGTGTCCCTACCTTGAGTTGATCCTCTCGGTGAGGCGGTGGGTGTTGATGGACAGGTGGCCCTGCCTCTTCGGCAGGTGTCTGCGATGATCAAACAGGGTGGTCAGCCTCTGGGAGCACAGCTGCGATGATTTCCCTGTGGAGCACAAAGACAGTAAACACACGTCTAGATGGAACACACTGTATTAGGGTGTGTTGTCATTGTTGCTGGTGTGAGGGACACGGAGGGCCCTACCTGAGATAGACATTAGCACATTGTTCATGACATACAGCCAGCTGCACCTCTGGGGTAATAACTGAAAAATACAGAAAATATTTTTTTAAACAGACTGGTAGAAAAACACATATACGTGTGTGTGTATACACACACACACACACACTTTGTACAATTGGGTGTTAACATGATGGTACCTTCTCCATTGTGTCCTCATGGAGCTCGTTGAGGTTCAGGGTATAGATGCCCTCCTCTGTCCCCAGGATGAGGTGTTGATCTGAGGGAGGATAGTCAGATATTCTCCCCGAGCTATGACTAGTTTGACAGAAGCTCTATTGACTGATTGTTATCCTTTATAGCCTGTGCTTACCTTTAGTCTTTGGCAGGACCCATGTGACAGCACAGTGGATATTTAATGGACAGCCATTAAACACCTTGGAAAAACAGGCCCCCATCTAGAAAAGATTGTGTGGTTCAATGCATCATTTCAATGCGGTATTTTCTTATTGGTAGCTATATATCCAGACATCTTGACTTACGTGGACTTTGGGTGTGGGTGGAAGTCCATGGCAATCACCTCTCTGAAGAAAAACAAATTCCACAGAATTATCAGTCATCATTTTTGCACAAGAGATGCATTTAAGAGGTGTGTCAGTAACTTGTCTGATGGGGACTCACCGAGTCCTCAGTTTTCCTCCCGAGTGTGCTCCATTCTGGAGACAGTGGGGGCTGCTGGGCCTTGGCGGCCGTCTTTTCCGGCCTCTGTCCAGACCCTTCAGCGCAGTATAGTGTCTCAGGATGATGGATTTGAGCCTTTTCTAAAATTGGTAATGCAGATTGACATAATTAGTAGTTGATGTCACTACCTTTACACAATGACTCCATAGATTGTTTTAGTTAGTGTTTGTGTGTGTACAGGATGTGTTGCGTGTGAGTCGATGCTGCACCTTCAGAGGGAGAGGAGCAGTTGGTGGTGTCAGCAAAGATGGTAGAGTTGAAGAGAGAGGGGTCAGCCAAGGTGGGGTCTGTGAATGGAGGTGTGACAGTGGAAGGGGTGGAGTCACAATTGCCAGTGCATTCTATGGGGCAAGTAGTGTCAGTGGACGGGGGGATGGTATGCCTTGGGGCAGGACTGAGGACCCCACTCCTCTTCACTGTGCCACATTTATCCATATCATCATCATCATCATCATCATCACCACCATCACCTTCAGGAGAGTGCTGCAACAGATGAACACAGACGCTGGTGCGGTTCCAAAGAAACAGTGTGGAGTGCCTGAGAGGATAAGATACAGTCTGTAGTTCCCTCTCACCTCAGCAGAGGGCGCTCTCTTGACAGTTAACCTCCTGCAATGATATCAAACAGACCGCGTTATGGGAATTAAACATGTGTAGTGATTTGGGATGTGCAGAATTGTTTGGGAATTATATTTGTGTGTTATTGGTAATGTAGGTAAGTGCTATGAAGAGATGTATCAAGACGGTTTTATAGCCTCACCTTTCAAGCAATGCTTCCTCAACACACTCCAGTAGACTCCTGCACCTCAAATGTAGAGTAGATTAAGTTATTACTGCCTTCATTTGTAATTTATTACGGCCGATTTGTCATAGGAAGTCAAATAAACGATAGCTTACGAGGAGTTATTTTCATCTCCTGAAATGCTCCATTCGTCATATGATCCCTGTTGGGCAAAAATATATTAATATACTGTCAAGTCGACAAATAAATGTATTGTTTTTCTATGTTGAACATGACGTTCATATAACAGAGGTTAGACACAGATGATAGGCTACTCACCAGGTCAGGAGAGGGGTCAGTCTCCTTCCTCATGGGAGGGCCAAATTTTAGCAGATCAACTGGGGGGAGGGGGAAAGTGTCACAATCCCCACACATACAGTACCAGTCAAAAGTTTGGACACACCTACTCATTCAAGGGTTTCTCTTTATTTTTTAAAACTATTTTCTACATTGTAGAATAATAGTGAAGACATCAACACTATGTTAAACAAATCAAAATATATTTTATAGTTTGAGATTCTTCAAAGTAGCCCTCCTTGATGACCGTTTTGCACACTCTTAGAATTCTCTCAACCAGCTTCATGGGGTAGTCACCTGGAATTTATTTCAATTAACAGGTGTGCCTTGTTACAAGTTAATTTGCGGAATTTCTTTCCTTCTTAATGCGTTTAGCCAATCAGTTGTGTTGTGTCAAGGTAGGGGTGGTATACAGAAGATATACCCATTTGGTAAAAACCAAGTCCGCATTATGGCAAGAACAGCTCAAATAAGCAAAAAAAAATGACGGTCCATCATTACTTAGGTTAGTCAATGTGGAACATTTCAAGAACTTTGAAAGTTTCTTCAAGTGCAGTGGCAAAAACCATCAAGCGCAATGATGAAACTGGCTCTCATGAAGACCGCCGCAGGAAAGGAAGACCCAGAGTTACCTCTGCTGCAGAGGATAAGTTCACTTCAGTTACCAGCCTCAGATTGCAGCCCAAATAAATACTTCAGAGGTCAAGTAACAGACATATCAACATCAACTGTTCAGAGGAGACTGCATGAATCAGGCTTTCATGGTAAAACTGCTGCAAAGAAACCACTACTAAAGGACACCAATAAGAGACTTGCTTGGGCCAAGAAACACGAGCAATGGACATTAGGCCAGTGGAAATCTGTCCTTTGGTCTGAGGAGTCCAAATTTGAGATTTTTGGTTCCAACCAGTGTCTTTGTGAGACGCAGAGTGGGTGAACGGATGATCTCTGCATGTGTGGTTCCCACCATGAAGCATGGAGAAGGAGGTGTGATGGTACTTAATTAGAATTCAAGGCACACACACAACCAGCATGGCTACCACAGCATTCTGCAGCGATATGCCATCCCATCTGGTTTGGGCTTAGTGGGACTATCATTTGTTTTTCAACAGGACAATGACCCAACACACACCTCCAGGCTGTGTAAGGGCTATTTGACCAAGAAGGAAAGTGATGGAGTGCTGCATCAGATGACCTGGCCTCCACAATCACCCGAACTCAACCCAATTGAGATGGTTTGGGTTGAGTCGGACTACAGAGTGAAGGTAAAGCAGCCAACAAGTACTCGGCATAAGTGGGAACTCATTCAAGACTGTTGCAAAAGCATTTCAAGTGAAGCTGGTTGAGAGAATACCAAGAGTGCAAAGCGGTCATCAAGACAAAGGGTGGATACCTTGAATAATCAAAAATATATTTTGATTTGTTTAACACTTTTTTGGTTACTACATGATTCCATGTGTTATTTCATAGTGTTGAAATCTTCATTATTTTTCTACAACGTTGAAAATAGTAAAAATAAAGAAAACCCCTTGAATGAGTAGGTGTCTAAACTTTTTACTGGTACTGTACATATAATACAGAATAACACCTTTAAAATATTGAATTACTGTAGACGAAAATCCTCCTCAATATCATCATCTTTTGTTATGAAAATGATACGAGATAGCAGTAAACAAAAAACACACACTTGTTCTAAAACTACTCTCATTTTATTTGAGTGGATGCTCAGTCTTGGTGCCAGTGACTATCCCCTTGTGTCCTCCTGACCTTGGCTGCTTGCCCCTGCATGCGGTAATGCTACGTCGGCCATAACAATGGCTCATCAGTAATTCCAGAGTCCTTGAGAAGCTGTGGATGCTAGGATCTGGGAGTTACTCACACTGCTCCTCAGACTGAGTCCTCTGGACCGACAGGGGTTTCCCTAAAGACTGGATCTTATCAGGGAATGCACTGCATGTCTGCAAACCCACACATACACAGTAGTAGACAGGTCATTAGTGACATATTTATCTTTGTAGTACTAATCCACATAGTACAGTGTTGTGCCCAAGCATACATTTAAGGACAGGAGAGGAGAGCTCACCTCAAGATCACACTCGTCCATAGTGTGTGAGGTTTGCAGAACAGGGTTGCTGGCCATGTCCAGCAGTTCAATGGCCAGGGTCCTGGTCAGCTGCTGACTCACAAAGGGGTGCTGAGAAGAAAGCAGGTCATGTGGGGTCATGTCGGTCACCTAAAGGACTGTTTAGATACTACGTATAGTTTCTGCACTAGGGACATACAGTACCTTTGGAAAGTAAATCAGACACCTTTACTTTTCCCACATTCTGTTACAGCCTTATTCTAAAATGTATTTTAATTTGGCTATCTACACACAATACCCCATAATGACAAAGCAAAATGTTTTGCAAATGTACTAAAAATGCAAAATTTACATCAGTATTCAGACCCTTCGCTATGAGACATTAAATTGAGCTCAGATGCATCCGGTTTCCATTGATCATCCTTGAGATGTTTCTACAACTTGATTCCTAGACTCTTCCTAGAGCTGGCCGCCCGGCCAAACTGAACAATCGGGGGAGAAGGGTCTTGGTCAGGGAGGTGACTAAAAACCCGATGGTCACTCTGACAGAGCTCCTCTGCGGAGATGGGAGAACCTTCCATAAGGACAACCATCTCTGCAGCACTCCACCAATCAGGCCTTTATGGTAGTGACCAGACAGAAGCCACTCCTCAGTCAAAGGCACATGACAGCCCACTTGGAGTTTGCCAAAAGGCAACTAAAGACTCAAGATTCTCTGGTCTGATGAAAGCAAGATTGAACTCTTTGGCCTGAATGCCAAGCATGGTGGTGGCAGCATCATGATGAGGGGATATTTTTCAGCGGCAGGGTCTGGGAGACTAGTCAGGATCGAGGCAAAGATGAACGGAGCAAAGTACAGAGAGATCCTTGATGAAAACCTGCTCCCGAGCGTTCAGGACCTCAGACTGGCTTGATGGTTCACCTTCGAACAGGACAACGACCCTAAGCACACAGCCAAGACAACGCAGAAGTGGCTTCAGGACAAGTCTTGAGTGGACCAGCCAGAGCCGGACTTGAACACGTTCTAACATCTCTGGAGAGACCTGAAAATAGCTGTGCAGCGACGCTCCCCATCCAACCTGACAGAGGTTGAGAGGATCTGCAGAGAAGAATGGAAGAAACTCCCCAAATACAGGTGTACCAAGCTTGTAGCGTCATACCTAAAAAGACAACAAAGTACTGACTAAAAGGTCTGAATACTTATGTAAAATGTGACATTTCCATTTTATATTTTTTTCATAAATGATGTTGTTTTAACTGTTTTTGCATCGTCATCTTGGGGTATTTTGTGTAGATTGATGAGGGGAAAAAAACAATTTAAACAATTTTAGATTACGGCTGTAACCAAACAAAAATGTGGAAAAGGTCTAGGAGTCTGAATACTTTCCGAAGGCACTGTAAATTCAACAGGTTTTCATTAACTTTGATGCCATCTTCTTGTTCTCGTCAAAAGGATGGAACTCTGAGGTAGTACCTGTAACAACTTCTCTGCAGTGGGCCTTTTGCGAGGGTTCTTGGTGAGGGAGACTTTCACAAAGCTGTGGAAGTCAACAGACCTAAAACAGGAGAGAGACCACTGGTTATTACCACAGGGGCTAATTGGCTCCGAGACACTCAGTGACATTTATATTATTATTTGTTTATTTATCATCATTGTATTGGTCCTTCCCTTCAGAGGACAACATATGCTTTGTTTTAGTATTTTGTTACATATACATTTTCCTACATTTGACATACATGGTACCCTTATACACGTCAGAAATACATTTTTATACACATTAAAATGGTACTCGGACATATCCAGTATACATGATAGTGTTTTCGTTCCTAACTATTACAGATCTTGAGCTTTTAAATCGTACCCCTCAGCTATTCGTTTTTACATTTTTTATCAATCAGTAGATTTGAGTTTAACTATAATATTTGTTGTAATATTTGTTCTGGCTTTCAGGAGGATGATATTTAAATTGTAACCAGCTTTCTATGGCTCGTTTAAAAAAAAAAAAAAGGCGATACTTTGAACAAGGTTTCATTTTCAATTAACCGACAAAGAGAGCTTGTAATCTGGATACAGGCAAAAAGGGCATTTTTGAACAAAGGATGAGCCAGCTAAACTACTGGAGAAGCAGTTTGGGTTTAACTTTTGCAGACAGACGGTTTAATGCTTTAATGTGTTACCATTTTAGCCTCTCATACTCATATTCATTACATAAATACATTATTAGTTATGTTGCTCACATGACTTTTTAATTGTAAACTAACTTCTACCATTTGGACTTGTCCTTCAGTTTGGGAGGCTGGAAGCTGCCCTTTGACATCACCATCAAGGCCCTGGGGGGGGGGGGGAAGGGAAATCGAAATCTCATAACAATAACTTGATGTGCAACATGTTGCAGTGATCCTTATCCAAATGTGATCTGTTAATATGACTGGATACAAGAACTAGATTTAACTTACAACATTGTTATTACAGAATCTGTATAATTATAATAATGAGAGGTGGCATCCCAGCAACTGTGCCCTCACCTCATTGGGTGCAGGTCAAACATTGGAGGCTGAAGCTCTGCCAGCTCGATAGCGGTGATGCCCACTGCCCAGATGTCACATAGCTGGTTGTACCCGCCTTTCTTCTCCACTGCTGCCACCTCGGGTGCCATCCTAGAAGAGCAACGCTGCCCGTGGATAACTGTGGTAAACCATGATAATGGGCCTTGTTTTGGTGCCATGGATGGACATAGATCACTCACCAGTAAGGTGTGCCTATGAAGGACTTCCTCTTGGCAACAGAGGCATTGATCTCAGCTGCAACGCCAAAATCCGCTGGAAGGAAACGATGGCGTGAGAGGTGGAGACAGCTATTTGAGTAAATCAAATTTAAAAATATATAAATCAGGGACTGGGTGTGTCCAAGGGCAGTGGTACTTGTTAAGTAGTTTTTGGGGGTATTGGTACTTTACTAGTTCTATTTTTGACAACTTTTACTTCACTACATTCCTAAAGAAAATGCACTTTCTACTCCATACATTTTCCCTGACACCCAAAAGTACTAGTTACATTTTGAAAATGGTCTAATTCAAACACTTATCAAGAGAACATCCCTGGCATCTCTATTGCCTCTGATCTGACAGACTCACTAAACACAATTGCTTCATTTGTAAATTATGTCTGAGTGTAAAAGAGTGTGCCTGCCCATGGCTATCCGTAAATAAATAAACAAGAAAATGGGGCCGTCTTGTTTGCTTAATATTAGGAGTTTTAGCAATTACATTTACTTTTGATAATTAAGTATATTTAAAACCAAATACTTTTACTCAAGTAGTATTTTTCTGGATGATTTTTACTTGAGTCATTTTCTATTAAGGTATCTTTACTTTTACTCAAGTATGACACTTGTTACTTTTTCCACAACTGTCCACGGGAGAGGCAGAGAGGATATGCGAAAGTGAGTGACAGCGTGAGGGTGGATGAGTCACTGACCCAGTTTGACGTCTCCTCGCTCTGTTAGAAGAACGTTGGCTCCCTGTAAAGAACCCACATTGACACAATGAGCGCACCGTTTCACACTCTCCCACCAGGACAGTCCCAAGCTCCGAATACACAGAGAGACATACACTTACAAAATTACATTTCTGTAAGTAGTTCCAAAGCGCCAGACCAAATGATTCAATTCAGATGAGTGGTAGAGCAAATTGTTCACATGTTTTTATATCCAACAGGATATACATTACTTTTATGTCTCTGTGCATTTTTCCAGTCTCATGTAAGTGACGCAGTCCCTGCAAGCACAGAAAATCCAATGACAGTGGCATCTCAGCGCAACGGTCAAGCGTGATGTTTATGAATTTACCATGTAAATAACATTACATCCAAATGGAAAGTTTCACAAGAGAAAAAAAAATTGTTAAACGCTTTATCCAATGAATAACGCTGCATATCATTTCATTCTTACCTGGAGTGTTTCCCTGCACACATATGCAATCTGCCTCTCGTTCAGGGGGCCAGTAGCTATGGAAACATAACAATTAAGTGAGTAATTCAAAAAGAGAATATATGAGGGACACAGTAACTAGTTGAATCTTTACTTGAAACACTGGGACGATGCCATTCATATACATTATCTATCAGGGTGGGTGTTAGGGGGAACGTTCTCCAACTGTACCATGATAAATGTCCTGCAGGGAACCTCCTCCGCAGTACTCCATGCAGATCCACAGCTTGTTATTTCTACCAAAGGAAAAAGCGCACCGTTAAAGCAATAGCTCAGAGTTTCATATCAAGTTTTAACGTTTGATTGCAGACCAAACCTGAAGTAGCTGCCGAAATAGGCCACAATGTTCTTGTGAGTGCATTCTCTAATCATGGTGATCTCCTGTTGGATAGATGAGATATCGTCACCTGAAAAGAGACGAGCAGACTGATTTATATTCAGGAATACTGTGACACAATGTGAGGTAAAGATGTTTTTTTTATAATCATACTTTGGGATAAATAGCCTACCAGGATCTAGTTTTACAACTTTGATTGCAGATACCACAGACGTCTTGATGTCTCGGGCCTGTAGAGAAGAGAGAGTACAAAAATGTTTGATGTTTTCCTGATAATTTGACATTGTGATTTCATTTTTTTTGCTGTGAATGTTATGGTTACTGGCATGACCGTTAAAGTCGTGAGTGCCACAGACTCAGTTATACATTGGGAAAACGAATAATAGCCGACCACACATCAAGTTGAAAGTAGTTCTAGGTATATTAGATTTAAAACCAGGGTTTTATTCACTTTGAACCAAACGGAAGAAAACTGAACAAAACTGCGAGGGAACTAGCCGAATTTGTCAGATCGAAACTCTCGTTTTCGTTGCATAACACAACTGTTTGGGATAATGATTACACCTCAGCCGATTAAGTATCCTATTTGAGGGCCTTGTGCTCACACTTTGTTTTCCACTGATAAAACATGGGTGATAAGGGGAAGTACACCCTTAACTGTATGTCTACAGATCATACAGACACAATGATTATGTTACCAAGCAAAGCAGTGAAAGGACATGTGGGAACTATGAGGCCCTTGTCAGCTACCCTTGAAAAAAAAGACATCTGATATGGAGCGGTACTTACTTCCTGTTTTGTTTCTGTAGTAAAAAATACTTCCTGTGATGAAAGTAATGTATATTATGCAGCAGAACTTTTACATCCTCGACTAAATGAGACTATTATTGCTAATCTCAGCTCAAGATCACTCTCAAAACATGACTTAGCAACTAATCCATCTATTATTTTATGATGATTTCTTTTTTTTTTTTTTTACAGAAATCTTTCCCATACTTTACAAGGGTTTCTTGGGTATGCTACAGTGAAAATGATAGACTATATTTGCTGGCCATGCCAAATATCCGAATTTAGGTCAGGGTTCTGGCCTGGGTGTATACAGAGAGTTTCTCACGGTTTTGACACAACTTCCTTTCTGAACACATTTTTGGTTTCCTGTTACTAACTGCTACAACCAAGGCGCCATCTCACATAACCACAAACTCAATGAGTATTTTTTTCTGTTCTATACTGCATTAACTTTATTTGGTGTGCTGGATCTTTTTTTTTTTTTTTTTTAAACACATGACCATATACAGTGCATTTGGAAAATATTCAGACCCTCCTTACACATAATATCCCTATAATAAAAGAAAAACAGATTTCTGGAATATATATATATATATGCACAACTCTTTAGAGTATCTGGAGAATCCGCCTTTCTGGGTTTGATTACAGGCTCAAAATGACCCGCCATACACCAGTCTCAACGTCAACAGTGAAGAGGCGATTTAACAGATTAAGGCGGGCAAAAGAACAGACACTGGACAGAGGAACTCTGCCTAGCATTCTGGAGTCTCTTCACTGTTGACGTTGAGACTGGTGTTTTGCAGGTACTATTTAATGAAGCTGCCAGTTGAGGACCAGTCTCAAGTCTGTTTCTCAAACTAGACATTATAATGTACTTGTCCTCTTGTTCAGTTGTGCACCGGGGCCTCCCACTCCTCTTTATATTCTGGTTAGAGCCAGTTTCTGTGAAGGGAGTAGTACACAGCGTTGAACGAGAGCTTCAGTTTCTTGCCAATTTCTTGCATGGAATAGCCTTCATTTCTCAGAAGAAGAATAGACTGATGAGTTTCAGAAGAAAGTTTTGTTTCTGGACATTTTGAGCCTGTAATCAAACCCACAAATGCTGATGCTCCAGATACTCAATTAGTCTAAAGGCCAGTTTTATTGCTTCTTTAAATCATAAGTTTTCAGCTGTGCTAACATAATTGCAAAAGGGTTTTATAATGATCAACGTACCATTGGAAAAAAGGAGTGATGGTTGCTGATAATGGGCCTCCGTACGCCTATGTAGATATTCCATTAAAAAAAATGGCAGTTTCCAGCTACAATAGTCATTTACAACATTAACAATGTCTACACTGTACTTCTGATCCAATTGATGTTATTTTAAAATGGACCAAAAAAATAAATACAGCTTTTCTTTCAAAAACATTTAAGTGACCCCAAACTTTTGAACGGTAGTGTATGTACACACGTCAAAAGTTGACACACCTACTCATTCAAGGGATTATGTTTATTTTTTACATTGTGAATAGTGTGTGAAGTGAATAGTGAAGACATCAAAACTATGAAATAACAAATATGGAATCATGAAGTAACCAAAAATATATATTTTAGATTCTAGATTATTTTAGATTAAAGTAGCCACCCTTTGCCTTGATGACAGCTTTGCACACGCTTGGCATTCAACCAGCTTCATGAGTTACCTGGAATGCATTTCAATTAACAGGTGTGCCTTGTTAAAAGGTAATTTGAGTCAGTTGTGACAAGGTAGGGGTGGTATACAGAAGATAGGGCTATTTGGTAAAAGACTAACTCCATATTATGGCAAGAACAGCTCAAATAAGCAAAGAGAAACAACAGTCCATCATGACTTGAAGACATGAAGGTCAGTCAATCTGGAAAATTTCAAGAACTTTGAAATGTTCTTCCTGTGGCAGTCATCAGGACCGCCACAGGAAAGGAAGAACCAGAATTACCTCTGCTGCAGAGGATAAGTTCATTCGAGTTGACTGCACCGCAGATTGCAGCCCAAATAAATGCGTCACAGAGTTCAAGTAACAGAGACACATCAACTGTTCAGAAGAGACTACGTGAATCAGGCCTTCGTGGTTGAATTGCTGCAAAGAAACCACTACTAAAAGGACACCAATAAGAAGAACAGACTTGCTTGGGCCAAGCAACACGAGCAATGGACATTAAACCAGTGGAAATCTGTCCTTTGGTCTGATGAGTCCAAATTTGAGATTTTTGGTTCCAACCACAGTGTCTTTATGAGACGCAGAGTAGTTGAACGGATGATCTTAGCATGTGTGATTCCCACCGTGAAGCATGGAGGAGAAGGTGTTATAGTGTGGGGGTGCTTTACTGGTGACACTGTTGGTGAATTATTTCGAATTCAAGGCATACTTAACCAGCATGGCTACCACAGCATTCTGCAGCGACACGCCATCCCATCTGGTTTGCACTTAGTGGGACTATCTATTTGTTTTTCAACACACCTCCAGGCTGCGTAAGGGCTATTTGACCAAGAAGGAGAATGATGGAGTGCTGCATCAGATGGGATGGCCTCCACAATCACCCAACCTCAACCCAATTGAGATGGTTTGGGATTAATTGGACCGCAGAGTGAAGGAAAAGCAGCCAACAATTGCTCAGAATATGTGGGAACTCCTTTAAGACGGTTGGATAAGCATTCCAGGTGAAGCCGGTTGAGAGAATGCCAAGAGTGTGCAAAGCTGTCATCGAGGCAAAGGGTGGCTACTTTGAATAATTGCTTGATTAGTTTAACAGTTTTTGGTTACTACATGATTCCGTATGTGTTATTTCATAGTTCTGATGTCTTCCCTATTATTTTACAATGTAGAAAACAGTAAAAAAATAAAGAAAAACCCTTGAAGGAGTAGGTGTGTCCAAACTTTTGACTGGTACTGTATACAGTTGAAGTCGGAAGTTTACATACACTTAGGTTGGAGTCATTAAAACTTGTTTTTCAACCACTCCACAAATTTCTTGTTAACAAACTATAGTTTTGGCAAGTCAGTTAGGACATCTACTTTGTGCATGACACATACACACGAAGTCAGAAGTTTACATAAAACTTTGCCAAATACATTTAAAAAAATACCACCACCCTACTCCACTATTTATATCCATGTAGTCCTACCTCAGGCCAAAATCCTGAAACGATGGGACACCACCATTTAACACACCCTGTAACTCTTCTGACATCAAGTCTCACACACCCAAATACCTCACTGCAGCTGCCACCACAACCTCAATTGTCTGCGTCTTACGTTCCATCCCTGTAGTAGCTGATAACTATTACTATAAACTAGAGGTCGGCCGATTATGATTTTTCAACGCCGATACCGATTATTGGAGGACCAAAAAAAGCCGATACCGATTTTTAAAACTGTATTTGTAATAATGACAATTACAACAATACTGAATGAACACTTATTTTAACTTAATATAATACATCAATAAAATCAATTTAGCCTCAAATAAATAATGAAACATGTTCAATTTGGTTTAAATAATGCAAAAACAAAGTGTTGGAGAAGAAAGTAAAAGTGCAATATGTGCCAAGTAAGATAGCTAACGTTTAAGTTCCTTGCTCAGAACATGAGAACATATGAAAGCTGTTGGTTCCTTTTAACATGAGTCTTCAATATTCCCAGGTAAGAGGTTTTAGGTTGTAGTTATTATAGAACTATTTCTCTCTATACCATTTCTATTTCATTAACCTTTGACTATTGGATGTTCTTATAGGCACTTTAGTATTGCCAGTATAGCTTCAATCCCTCTCCTCACCCCTACCTGGGCTCGAACCAGGAACACATCGACAACAGCCACCCTCAAAGCAGCGTTACCCATGCAGAGCAAGGGGAACAACCACTCCAAGTCTCAGAGGGATTGACGTTTGAAACGCTATTAGCGCGCACCTCGCTAATTAGCTAGCCATTTCACATCGGTTACACCAGCCTAATCTAGGGAGTTGATAGGCTTGAAGTCATAAACAGCTGCTGGCAAACGCACGAAAGTGCTGTTTGAATGAATGCTTACGAGCCTGCTGCTGCCTACCGCCGCTCAGTCAGACTGCTCTATCAAATCATAGACTCAGTTATAACATGATAACACACAGAAATACGAGCCTTAGGGTCATTAATATGGCCGAATCCGGAAACTACCATCTCGAAAACAAGACATTTATTCTTTCAGTGAAATAAGGAACCGTTCCGTATTTTATGTAACGGGTGGCATCCATATGTCTAAATATTCCGGTTACATTGCACAACCTTCAATGTTATGTCATAATTGCGTAAAATTCTGGCAAATTAGGCGGCCCAAACTGTTGCATATACACTGACTCTGCGTGCAATGAACGCAAGAGAAGTGACAATTTCACCTGGTTAATATTGCCTGCTAACCTGGATTTCCTTTAGCTAAATATGCAGGTTTAAAAATATATACCTCTGTGTATTGATTTTAAGAAAGGCATTGGTGTTTATGGTTAGGTACACATTGGAGCAACGACACACACCGCATCGATTATATGCAACGCAGGACACGCTAGATAAACTAGTAATATCATCAACCATGTGTAGTTAAATAGTAATTATGATTGATTGATTGTTTTTTATTAGATAAGTTTAATGCTAGCTAGCAACTTACCTTGGCTTACTGCATTCACGTAACAGGCAGTCTCCTCGTGGAGTGCAATGTAATCAGGTGGTTAGAGCGTTGGACTAGTTAACTAAGGTTGCAAGATTGAATCATCCGAGCTGACAAGGTAAAAATCTGTCGTTCTGCCCCTGAATAAGGCAGTTAACCCACCGTTCCTAGGCCGTCATTGAAAATAAGAACGTGTTCTTAACCGACTTGCATAGTTAAATAAAAATTAAATAAAGTGTCAAAATTAACAAAAAAATGTTAAACAAATTTTTTAATTTGTTTTAAAATGTATTTCCAAAAATACCGATTTTAGATTGTTATGAAAACTTGAAAGCGGCCCTAATTAAATCGGCCATTCCGATTAAACGGTCAACCTCTACTTTAAATGCAAAAAATCCAATCTTACTGAAACATATCACTTGTTGATTTATCCCTCTGTACTGGTAAAGATCTACTACTCACACCACTCCTCTTAAGATCCCTCCCCATTGACCCATCTTCCTCTACTTGCTTCACTGCCTCAGCATGACAACTTCTGCACTACTCTAACCCTGGAAACCTCAACCTGCCTCTCTTGCACAGGACATTTCTGATCCCCAGCCCCAGTGGCACCCTTACAATTAACACATACCACTATTTTCCCCAATACTACACATTCCTTTGTCTCATGCCCTTCTGCACACTTCTCACAACTAGGAACCTTCCTCCGACCCACTGCTGCCACATTCCCATAAGCTTGACACCTGAAACAGCGTAATATGTATTCAGCACAAAACCTCATACAGGATTACATACATAACCTCACTTTGTTGGGCAAAATCTTAACACCAAAACTCAAAAGAACAGACAACTTCTGTTTCACCACTCAAGCCACCTTGTCTGCGTCGCACCAAACAAGCGTCACAAACACCGGGAATCTTCCTCTTCAGTTGGTTAACTTTTACATTTATGGCTACCCCAGTAATCCCTCCTTTCAGTGGCACCCTTTTCTTCCAGTGGGTCAGAAGTTTACATGCACTCAATTAGTATTTGGTAGCATTGCCTTTAAATTGTTTAACTTGGGTCAAATGTTTTGGGTAGCCTTCCACAAGCTTCCCTCAATAAGTTGGGTGAATTTTGGCCCATTCCTCCTGACAGAGCTGGTGTAACTGAGTCAGGTTTGTAGGCCTCCTTGCTCGCACACGGCGTTTCAGTTCTGCCCACACATTCTCTATAGGATTGAGGTCAGGGCTTTGTGATGGCCACTCCAATACCTTGACTTTGTTGTCCTTAAGCCATTATACCACAACTTTGGAAGTATGCTTGGGGTCAATGTCCATTTGGAAGACCCATTTGCGACCAAGCTGTAACTTCCTGACTGATGTCTTCAGATGTTGCTTCAATATATCCACATAATTTCCTCCTCATGATGCCACCTATTTTGTGAAGTGCACAAGTCCCTCTTGCAGCAAAGCAACCCCACAACATAATGCTGCCACCCCCGTGCTTCATGGTTGGGATGGTGTTCTTCCGCTTGCAGGCCTCCCCCTTTTTCCTCCAAACATAACGATGGTCATTATGGCCAAACAGTTCTATTTTTTTGTTTTTCAGACCAGAGGACATTACTCCAAAAAGTACAATCTTTGTCCCTATGTGCAGTTGCAAACCGTAGTCTGGCTTTATGGTGGTTTTGGAGCAGTGGCTTCTTCCTTGCTGAGCGGCCTTTCAGCTTATGTCGATTTAGGACTCTGACTGTGGATATAAATACTTTTGTACCTGTTTCCGCCAGCATCTTCACAAGGTCCTTTACTGTTGTTCTGGGATTGATTTGCACCTTTCGCACCAAAGTACATTCATCTCTAGGAGACGGAACGCATCTCCTTCCTGAGCGGTATGACGGCTACGTGGTCCCATGGAGTTTATACTTGCGTACTATTGTTTGTACAGATGAACGTGGTACCTTCAGGCGTTTGGAAATTGCTCCCAAGGATGAACCAGACTTCCAGAGGTTTACAATTTTTTTTCCTGAGGTCTTGGCTGATTTCTTTTGATTTTCCCATGATGTCAAGCAAAGAGGCACAGAGTTTGAAGGTAGGCCTTGAAATACATCCACAGGTAGACTTCCAATTGACTCAAATGATGTCAATTAGCCTATCGGAATCTTCTAAAGCCATGACATCATTTTCTGGAATTTTCCAAGCTATTTGAAGGCACAGTTAACTTAGTGTATGTAAACTTCTGACCCACTGGGAATGTGATGAAAGAAAGGTTGAAATATGTAGTTCTCTCTACTTTTATTCTCACATTTCACATTCTTAAAATAAAGTGGTGATCCTAACTGACCTAAGACAAGGACATTTTACTAGGATTAAACGTCAGGAAATGTGAAAAACAGTTGGCTACGGTGTATGTAATCTTCCGACTTCAACTGTATATGAAATATCACATTACATAAGGATGCAGACCCTTTACTCAGTACTTTGTTGAAGCATCTTTGGCAGCGAGTACAGCCTCAAATCGTCTTTGGTATGACGCTACAAGCTTGGCACACGTGTATTTGGGAAATTTCGCCCATTCTTCCTTGCAGATCCTCTCAATCTCTGTCAGGTTGGATGGGGAGCGTCGCTTTACAGCTATTTTCAGGTCTCTCCAGATATGTTAGATCAGGTTCAAGTCCGGGTGCTGGCTGGGCCGCTCAAGGAAATTCAGAGACTTGTCCCGAAGTCACTCCTGCGCTGTCTTGACTGTGTGCTTAGGGTCGTTGTCCTGTTGGAAGGGGAACCTTCTCCCCAGTCTGAAGTCCTGAGCGCACTGGAGCAGGTTGTCATCAAGTATCGCTCTATACTTTGCTCGTTCATCTTTCCCTCGACCCCAGTCCCTGCTGCTGAAAAACATCCCCTCAGCATGATGCTGCCACCACCATGCTTCACCGTTGGGATGGTGCCAGGTTTCCTCCAGACATGATGCCTGACATTCAAGCCAAAGAGTTCAATCTTGGTTTTATCTTACCAGAGCATCTTGTTTCTCATGGTCAGAGTCCTTTAGGTGCCTTTTGGCAAACTCCAAGTGGACTGTCATGTGCCTTTTACTGAGGAGTGGCTTCCGTCTTGCCACTCTACCATAAAGGCCTGATTGGTGGAGTGCTGCAGAGATGGTTGTCTTTCTGGAAGGTTCTCCCATCTCCAGAGGAACGCTGGAGCTCTGTCAGAGTGACCATCAGGTTCTTGGTCACCTCCCTGACCAAGGCCCTTCTCCCCCTGAATGCTCAGTTTGCCAGCTCTAGAAAGAGTCTTGGTGATTCCAAAAACTTCTTCCATTTAAGAATGGAGGCCACTGTGTTCTTGGGGACTTTCAACGCTACAGAAGTCTTTTTGTACCCTTCCCCAGATCTGTGCCTCGACACAATCCTGTCTCGGTGCTCTATGGACAATTCCTTTGACATCATGGCTTGGTTTTTGCCCTGACATGCTCTGTCAACTGTGGGACCTTACATAGACATGTGTGTGCCTTTCCAAATCATGTCCAATCAATTGAATTTACCACAAGTGGACTGCAATCCAGTTGTAGAAACATCTCAAGGGTTATCAATGGAAACAGGATGCACCTGAGATCTATTTAGAGTCTCGTAGCAAAGGGTTTGAATAATTATGTTAAGGTATTTGCTAAAATTTCTAAAAGCCTATTTTGCTTTGTCATTATGGGGTTTGTGTGTAGATTGAGGATTTTTTTTTAAATACATACATTTTAGAATAAGGCTGTAATGTAACAAAATGTGGAAAACGTCAAGGGGTCTGAATGAATACTTTCCAAATGCACTGTATACTTAGAGTAAAAGCGTAATCAGCATTTCCCTGAGCCTTGTTAGTCTCGTAAACCCGACCCTAGGCATAATACAGTAGGAGGCAACAAGTCTGCCTAGTCATAGGGAGACTAGAGCCATTCTGATGTTTAGCCCTGTGTTCATGACAACCAAAACATCTAATACAGTTATGGAGAGAGACCATGCAGCATGCCTCCATGCACACATTGACGATACTAAGGATGGTGTAATATCACTTTTCCAGCAACATTATATCAGGGCGAAAAAAACATTTAATCACAAAACAATTTCTAGCATTTTTTTGTTGTTGTTGTATTAAGAAAACCATCATATTCTGTTTTTAACGTTGACGGAGTCAACATACAACTAATGCTATAAATGACCAGCTATTCCAACAGGTATGTGTCGGCTCAGGTAATACAGTCATATGCAAAACAATCACAATTCGGGGGGATTGATGCATATCCAATAGCCTACGAAGGAGACTAAGTGTCACTAAAGTACGAAATAATAGAGCGTGGCAAATTTAAAATACCTTAAATACATCTCCGTATGTACCACTGCCGATTCGGTGAATCAACTCGTAGTCCTCCAACGGGTTCGAGTAGGAGACACCAATTGCCTCCATCGCAGCAACGTCAGCCTCGACTCGCGCTGTCTAGCGACTAATGTTGATTCCTGTCCAGATGCCTGCACTTCCTCAGCAACAAACCATCAGAGGCAAAAGCCGAAATAAAAATGGCAGCTATAACCTACAGCCTTGTTATGCTCAGTGAACGGCAGCCTACCAGTGCCATGGCATTTATGTAAATAATAAGGCATTGTTCTTGCTCCTGAATGAAGAAAATAATCCGCATTTGGGGTTTTTCAGTGAAACAAAGCCCTGTCAAATAGTAGTAATTGTCCACCGGTTCTTGTTTTGTTTAAAGTTTTTTTTCTTTCAATTTCATAAAAAACATCTCGCACGCACGGACGCTTGCAGGCACATGTCCAACGGGGTAGTAAACCCTCGCACGCACATGCCCAACGGGGTAGTAAACCCTGGGAAGAACCCTTGAGGTTCTTGTGGTGATTGATACGTTAATTGATTGATTTGTTGATTGACTGGGTGATTATTAAGGTTATTAAATAGATGTAGCAAACCTACGTCCATGGAAAATATATATTATGATTTATAAACGAGAATCCACTGTGTATAATATGTGGTATAAAGCAATGATAATAGCTTAATTTGAAAACTATGACCTTATGGCTGGCAGGCAGCCTGGCGGTTAAACCGTTGGACCAGTAACTGAACGGTTGCTGGTTCAAATCGCCGAGCCGACAGGGTGAAAAAATCGGTCGATGTGCCATCTGTCGATGATAACCTTAATTGCTCTGGATAAGAGCGTCTGCTTAATGACTAAAATGTAAATTGAGAGACTTGAAGATACGCGATGAAGATACGCCCCTCCTTGTGCTCTGAAATACATCATCGTTCTCCTAGCAGCAGGACATTATTGCAGCAAGTTCTAGGATTTTATTTTTCAAAATCAGAGTCGGTTTCCAAAGAAATGCTAAACGGGGAATATCGGGGGGAAAATGCACTCTAGGGCAATACAACTGTTTTTCACAGCATTGCAACCACCTTTGATAATTTTATGTATTTATTTGTAATATTGTATTATTTATTCCAGCATTTCTTTTGAAAGTTTACATAAATGCTTGTACGTTGAAAGTCATGGTGTAAGCTATATTTAAAGAAATACACATTTAATAAAATACAACTATATGTTATTTATTGGTTTACTCAATCTGCAAAATTTGAAATGGTCGCTTGTGCTGAGCAACAGGTTTAATACAGAGTGCTGGTTACTCCTTAATCCACCCACTCATTCACTGCAATGCAATACATTGTATATGGTATACTTATTGGGTTGTAGAGAAAAAAAAACACTAATACCTGTCCTATATAAACTGGGGTGGGAAATACTCTGTAGGCTCTCTACTAACCACATATGTGTAGTTTTGGAGGGGGACCATGTCATGCATATCCTGCAACACTCCATAGCCCCCAATACAATAATACACTGCAACTTTTGTTTGCCAATATGTATCCATGCACAGTCTATTACAGTGTATTGCATTTGGGAGCTATGGAGGGGGTGGATAATGAAGTGCTGCTGGATATGTACGACTGAGTAATTCCCATACCACTTTAGCTGAGACAGGTAGAAAAGTTCTCTCTTTACAAGCCAATATGTATCCATGTACAGTCTTTTCCAGTGCATTGCATTGGGGTATAGGGGAGGCGGAGTGAAAAGCTAGCATGCGGCCGTGCAACATAGTCCTCCTCCAAAACGAACCCTATTTGGTTAGTAAAGATGCTACTGAGTATTTCCCACTCCACTTTAGCTGAGACAGGTAGAAAAGCAGGGGAGCAATTTCCAATGGTGACATGAACCCCGCCACACATTCTGAAATTGCATTTTTGTCCCCCACCAGTTTTATAATTGCACTGTGATACACAAAGTCTGTCCTCGGGTTGCAACACTCACTACCGAGTTCCAAACTGCCTCCGGAAGCAACGTCAACACAAGAGCTGTTCGTCGAGAGCCTCATGAAATGGGTTTCCATGGCCCGAGCAGCCATACACAAGGCTAAGATCACCATGCGCAATGCTTATGCTTCGGCCGGAGTGGTGTAAAGCTTGCTGCCATTGGACTCTGGAGCAGTGGAAACGTGTTCTCTGGAGCGATGAATCACGCTTCACCATCTGGCAGTCCGACGGAGGAATCTGGGTTTGGCGGATGCTAGAAGAACGCTACCTACCTGAATGCATAGTGCCAACTGTAAAGTTTGGTGGAGGAGGAATAATGATCTGGGGCTGTTTTTCATTGTTAGTTCCAGTGAAGGGGAATCTTAACACTACAGCATACATTCTAGACGATTCTGTGCTTCCAACTTTGTGGCAAAAGTTTGGGGAAGGCCCTTTCCTGTTAATTCATGACAATGCCCCCGTGCACAAAGCGAGGACGATACAGAAATGGTTTGTCGAGATCGGTGTGAGAGAACTTGACTGGCCTGTACAGAGCCCTGACTTCAACCCCATCGAACACCTTTGGGATGAATTGGAACTCCCACTGCAAGCCAGGCCTAATCGACCAACATCTGTGCCCAACCTCACTAATGCTTTTGCGGCTGAATGGAAGTCCCTGCAGCAATGTTCCAACATCTAGTGGAGAGCCTTCCCATAAGATTGGAGACTGTTATAGCAGCAAAGGGGACCAACTCCATATTAATGCCCCAGATTTTGGAATGAGATGTTCGATGAGCAGGTGTCCGCATACCTTTGGTCAAGTAGTGTATGTTAGAATGCCTAGTCATGTTCATATAATGTCAGACGTAAATTACTGCAGTTTAAGACCATCACTGGAACATACTATATACCAGTTAAACCGAATATCATGCACTCAGAAATGTAATTCCTCTGCTGAAGATGTAAAACACAAATGTTATGGTCTTGTGAATGCTGGCTGAATTCTGGCATAGATTATGTCCTTTTATCTCAGCATGTCTACAGATTCTCCCTGTTTTTGTTTGCTTTGAAATGTTGATAATGGAGACAGAAGAAACTGTGTAATCTAGCATTTATTGTGGCTAAGAAATGCATTGCCATTAATTGGAAGGTTTATCCTCCCACAATGTCACAATGGATGGCAGAAATGTCAAGTTATGTATCACTAGATTTGATTTAGTACAAGATTAAGGGTATACTATGCAACTTTCATAAGGTCTGGATTCCTCATATAGAATACTGTACGACAAAAGGAGTCTGTATTGAAAACATGTCCACGTCAGGGGAGATACCTATTGCTAGCTGCTGGGCTGCTCAATCCTGGCCCTGGGGGTCTGCCATACTCTTCGTTGTCACTCTGGCCTTGGCCTAACACACCTGAAACCAATAATGAGTGTTTCACTAAGCCATGGACCGCTAGGGGCAGGATGTGGTGACCCATCTATATTGTGTGCAAGTAAAAATAGCTCTACAGTACTATTAGGCCTTTGATATGAACTATATGGAGGATATACTGTTTCTGTGTGTTAATGTGTAGGAGGTGTATGTATGTGTGTTTTTACCCAACTTTTGATTTCCAAACCTTTCCCTCGAAACATAAAAAAGAAAAAAGATGGGAAGGAAGTTGTGTTGGGGAGAGAGTTGAGTCATTGGCTAGATTGGTGGGGGCCGGGCGTACAAGTGGCTCTGGCTGGCTGGGCGGTCTGGATGAAATTTGATATAGATAATGTCTTAACAAAGACAATGAAAAGTTAAGTAATGGTCTCTTACCTAGTTTGATGACAGTGGGCATTTTGGTAACTTTTTGTTGTTCTAAATATAAATGGCTAGAAGGGCTATGGGTCATATTAGATTGTGTAGAAATTCAGGAAATTAGCTTTAGATGCCCCTAAAATGGGAGGACCCTCAGACTCCCTGCAAAAAGTTATGTTTATGTCCCCCTCACTTCTAAAACCAAAGTTGCACCCCTGTAGAAAAGTGTTCTCTTTACAGCCCAATGTTGTCAACATACCAGTGTCAAAATTTTATTTTTCCATTATCGGTAAAAAATAAATAATATTAAACCATATTTTTTAAAATTTGTTTAAAAAAAGTACTTATTGCATTTTCTTTTTGTCACAATAACATTGGCCATTGCTTAAATTACATTTTTCAATCCACATTGCAGTTTTGAAATGCGGGTTTTTATTTTGAAAGTTTCGTCATTACCATACGAACATGACGTCATCATTTGTGCTTGTGCCAGAATACTAGATAGAAAAAACATTTTCAAAACGACCAACGGGCGTGGGGAGTCAACTCAGCTTCCATCTGTCATCCATTAAAAAAAAGAGAATTTGGAGGATTTTGACCAGAACATATATAGCTACACAAATCTAATTTATTACGTTTAAAAAATGGCAGATCCGACGACACAGTCTGCCCAGATTTCGTGCGCTATGAACGCTTCATCGACCAAAGAATCCACATATTACGGTAGGACGTTATTTTCTAAAGCGTTTTTGTGTTGAATGCAAACATTTTGACTTAGTTCGAGATCAGTTCAACCACCCTTGTGTATATATCGATGCAAGTTCGAACAATTGACGTGCGGGAAGATTTACTCGTTTGACCTGACAGCAAGCTGGCTGACCTAGCAGCTAGCTAACGTTAGCAATGTCACAACAGGACACACATGTTGGCTAACTAAGTAGAATACAATAAATACATCAATAAATAACTAGCTATAGATAACGCCCTCTATTTATTTTAGCAGTGTTGCGAAATGCCAAATACCATAAATAATGGGACCGTTTGAGACCAAAGAAAGCCTTTGTATGTTCGAGTAGCTGACGACAATAGGTCGTTTGTTCACTCAGCTGATCTCTGATCTCTTAACTATGTAAGGTAACAATTGTATTTTCAACGTGTTGCAAGCTAACTAATACGCTACCTACTTACTGAGGCTAAAGCTGCAAGCTTATTCAAATAAAATATTACTTTAACATTTAGCTAAAAGACTACGAAGACTCTTAACGTTATACTGCCACATTCAGGAGACTCCTATGGATACATGAGAGATGCCTAACTAGATTGGGAAGAGCACACGCCCCTATTCGAATGTTTCTAATAATCAACCTGTCTAAAATTGGATGAGCTGGTATGGCTACCAGCCTTTTGCTTTCAATAATCAAAACCAACCTTGTCAGGTCAGTTATTTCCTGTGTAGAAATAAAGATGCATTCCCTGTTCTGGTTGTTAGGCCACCTTTGTTATACCAGTCACCTTTAGTTGTGTACAAGATCATCACTTATTACATGTAGGTGAAATATGTAATGGATGTAGCCTAGTCCTTTCTGAACTGGCATCATATTCACAGGGGGAGGGGCCTTTTAATTGTTTCTATTTATTTCACCTTTATTTAACCAGGTAGGCCAGTTGAGAACTTGTTCTCATTTACAACTGCGACCTGACCAAGATAAAGCAAAGCAGTGTGACAAAAACAACAGAGCTACAAATGGGATAAACAAGCGTACAGTCATTAACACAATAGAAAAATATATGTACAGTGTGTGCAAATGTAGTAAGATTAGGGAGGTAAGGCAAATAGTCCGTAGTGGTGAAATAATTACAATTTAGCATTAACACTGGAGTGATAGATGTGCAGATGATGTGCAAGTAGAGATACTGGGGTGCAAGAGAGCAAAATAAATAACAATATGGGGATGCGGTAGTTGGCTGGGCTATTTACAGATGGGCTGTGTACAGGTGCAGTGATCGGTAAGCTGCTCTGACAGCTGATGCTTAAAGTTAGCGAGGGAGATACAAGTCTCCAGCTTCAGTGATTTTTCAATGTTTAATTAAAAAAAAATTAAAAATTGCAATTTGTTCAAGTTATTGGCAGCAGAGAACTGGAAAGAAAGGTGGCGAAAGGAGGAGTTGGCTTTGGGGATGACCTGTGAAATATACCCGCTGGAGCGCGTGCTACGGGTGGGTGCTGCGGGTGGGTGACCAGTGAGCTGTGATAAGGCAGGGCCGAAGTCAAATATCTGTAGGATAGTCAGTTTTACAAGGGTTTGTTTGCCAGTGTGAGTGAAGGATGCTTTGTTGTGAAATAGGAAGCCGATTCTAGATTTAATTTTGGATTGGAGATGCTTAATGTGAGTCTGGAAGGAGATTTTACAGTCTAACCAGACACCTAGGTATTTGTAGTTGTCCACATATTCTAAGTCAGAACCATCCAGAGTAGTGATGCTGGATGGGCGGGCAGGTGTGGGCAGTGATTGGTTGAAGAGCATGCATTTAGTTTTACTTGCATTTAAGAGCAGTTGGAGGCCACGGAAGGAGAGTTGTATGGAATTTAAACTCATCTGGAGGTTAGTTAACACAGTGTCCAAAGAAGGGCCAGAAATATACAGAATGGTGTCTGCGTAGAGGTGGATCAGAGAATCACCAGCAGCAAGAACGACATCATTGATGTATACAGAGAAGAGTTGGCCGGAGAATTGAACCCTGTGGCACCCCCATAGACTGCCAGAGGTCCGGATAACAGGCCCTCCAATTTGACACACTGAACTCTGTCTGAGAAGTAGTTGGTGAACCAGGCGAGGCAGTCATTTGAGAAACCAAGGCTGTTGAGTCTGCCGATAAGAATGTGGTGATTGACAGTCGAAAGCCTTGGCCAGGTCATTGAATACATCTGCACAGTATTGTCTCTCATCGATGGCGGTTATGATATCGTTTAGGACCTTGAGCGTGGCTGAGATGCACCCATGACCAGCTCGGAAACCAGATTGCGGTGGGTACGGTGGGATTCGAAATGGCCGGTGATCTGTTTGTTAACTTGGCTTTCGAAGATTTTAGAAAGGCAGGGTAGGATATAGGTCTGTATCAGTTTGGGTCTAGAGTGTCTCCTCCTTTGAAGAGGGGGATGACCGCGGCAGCTTTCCAATCTTTGGGGATCTCAGACGATAGGTTGAACAGGCTAGTAATAGGGGTTGCAACAATTTTGGCAGATAATTTTAGTGAGGGTTCAGATTTTCTATCCCAGCTGATTTGTAGGGGTCCAGATTTTGCAGCTCTTTCAGAACATCACCTATCTGGATTTGGGTGAAGGATAAATGGGGAGGCTTGGGCAAGTTGCTGTGGGGGGTGCAGGGCTGTTGACTGCGGTAGGGGTAGCCAGGTGAAAAGCATGGCCAGCTGTAGAAAAATGCTTATTGAAATTATCAATTATCGTGGATTTATCAGTGGTGACAGTGTTTCCTAGCCTCAGTGCAGTGGGCAGCTGGGAGGAGGTGCTCCTATTCTCCATGGGCTTTAGTGTCCCAGAACGTTTTGGAGTTGGTGCTACAGGATGCACATTTTGTTCCTAACGTCCCTGAAAAGTTGTATATGGCGGGGGCTATTCGATGCTAATGCAGTACACAACATTATGTTTTTGGGCTGGTCAAGGGCAGTCAGGTCTGAAGTGAACCAAGGGCTATATCTGTTCCTGGTTCAATTTGAATGGGGCATGCTTATTTAAAATGGTGAGGAAAGCACTTAAAGAATAACCAGGCATCCTTTACTGATGGAGTGAGGTCAGGATACCCAGGCCAGGTCGATTAGAAAGGCCTGCTCGCTGAAGTGTTTTCGGGAGCGTTTGACAGTGATAAGTGGTGGTCGTTTGACCGCAGGCAGTGAGGTTGAGATACTGGTTGAAGACAGCAGAGGTGTATTTAGAGGGCAGGTTGGTTAGGATGATATCTATGATGAGGGTGCCCGTGTTTACGGATTTGGGGTTGTACCTGATAAGTTCATTGATCACTTGTGTGAGATTGATGGCATCAAGCTTAGTTTGTAGGATGGCGGGGATGTTAAGAATGTCCCAGTTTAGGTCACCTAACAGCACGAGCTCTGAAGATAGATGGGGGGGGGGGGCAATCAATTCACATATGGTGTCCAGGGCACAGCTGGGGGCAGAAGGTAGTCTATAGCAAGTGGCAATGGTGAGAGACTTGTTTCTGGAAAGGTGGATTTAGAAGTAGAAGCTCGAATTGTTTGGGCACAGACCTCTGCAGGCTCTCGCTGCAGTAGATTGCAACTCCGCCCCCTTTGACTGTTCTATCTTATCAGAAAATGTTATAGTTAGGGATGGAAATTTCAGGGTTTTTGGTGGTCTTCCTAAACCAGGATTCAGACACGGCTAGGACATCCGGGTTGGCAGTGTGCGCTAAAACATTGAACAAACAAACTTGGGGAGGAGGCTTCAAATGTTAACATGCATGAAACCAAGGCTTTTACGGTTACAGAAGTCAACAAATGAGAGCGCCTGGGGAATGGGAGTGGAGCTAGGCACTGCAGGGCCTGGATTAACCTCTACATCAACAGAGGAGGAGTGGGATAAGGGTACGGCTAAAGGCTATAAGAACTGGTCGTCTAGTACTTTCGAAACGGAGTAAAAGCAGCATAGATTCAAAGCATAATGTACAGACAAAGGTATGATGTGAATACAGTGGAGGTTAACCTATGCATTGAGTGACGATGAGAGATATTGTCTCTAGAAACATAATTTAAACCAGGTGAGGTCACTGCATGTGTGGGAGGTGGAACTAAAGGAGGAGAGGAGAAGGAGGAGGAGGAGATGCACTGCAGTACTTAATGCAGCTGGTGGCCACACCAGATACGGACTTACTTTTGATTTTGACCCCCCCCCTTTGTTTAGGGACACATTATACAATTTATGTTAGTCACATGTCTGTGGAACTTGTTCAGTTTGTCTGCTGTTTAATCTTGTTATGCTCATACAAATATTTACACATGTTAAGTTTTCTGAAAATAAACACAGTTGACAGTGAGGATTTTATTTTGCAGAGTTTTTTTTAATATATATATATATATATATATATATAAAATTCTTTGCTTTCAATTTGACATGATCCTATGAACTTCACATGTTGGTGCTCAGGGTCCTTTTTAACTTCTAGGGTACGTGGGACGGTAGCATCCCACCTGGCCAACATCCAGTGAAATTGCAGAGCGCGAAATTCCAAAATGCTACGTTCAAATATTTAACATTCTTGAAAATATGTTACACATCAAAATAAAGCTAAACTTCTTGTTAATCCAGCCGCCGTGTCAGATTTAAAAAAGGCTTTACGGCGAAAGCAAACCATGCGATTATCTGAGGACAGCACCCCGCATACAAACACATGAAAATCATATTTCAACCAGGCAGGTGCGACACAAATGTCAGAAATAGTGATATAAAAAATGCCTTACCTTTGATCTTCTTCTGTTGGCACTCAAAGGTCCCAGTTACATCACAAATGGTCGTTTTGTTCAATAATGTCCTTCTTTATATCCATAAAAACTCAGTTTAGCTGGTGCGCTTAAGTCAATAATCCACTGTTTCCCTCCATCAAAATGCATACAAAATGAATCCCAAACATAACTAATAAACTTTTCCAAACAAGCAAGTCAAACAGCGTTTATAATCAAAACTTGGGTATCCTAATACGCAAATAAACAATCAAATTTAAGACGGAGAATAGTATGTTCATTACCGGAGAAAAATGAGAACACGCTTTCCTCCACACGCTTGGAAACATTACAGCCAAAATGGGAGCCACCTAGAAAAACGACACTTTCTGGGTCATTTAAAAAATAAAAAACAGCCTGAGACTCTTTCTAAAGACTGACATCTAGTGGAAGCCCTAGGAACTGCAGTTTGGGAGCACTTGGGCTTATAATTAGTACTAGCCATTGAAAATAATGAATGGGCTGAATGGGTTTTTTGGGGGATGGTTTGTCCTCTGGGTTTCGCCTGCCATAGCAGTTATGTTATACTCACATACATCATTTTAACAGTTTTAGAAACGTTTGTGTTTTCTATCTAAATCTACCAATTATATGCATATCCTAGCTTCTGGGCCTGAGTAGTAGGCAGTTTGCTTTGGGCACGCTTTTCATCCGGATGTCAAAATACTGCCCCCTACCCCAGACAGGTTAATGAAAATGCCCATTATATAAATGAGATCTGTGATCGTCCAACCGTCAGGATTGGCTTGATAATTAATCCTGCTCCCTCCTGTTTGTCCCTCGTCCTTCTTCAAGTGATGGAGCTGGTGTACTGGCGGGACCCAAAGAAATCTGCGGTGGCCTTTGGCATGTCCCTGCTGGTCCTTCTGTCCCTGGCTACCTTCAGCGTCATCAGTGTGGTCTCCTACATGCTGCTGGCACTGCTCTGTGTCACAATCACCTTCCGCGTCTACAAGTCTGTCATTCAGGCAGTGCAGAAGTCTGAAGAGGGCCACCCCTTCAAGTACGACAGCTCAGTTTGGGATATGATGGGAGAACAAGGATATATTGTTAGTGTACTTAGTAGTACACAAGGCACATTGAACTTTACCCCTTGGAGTCATTGTCTGATTTGAGTCGTTGTAGTTTAAGCTTAGTTTTGTTTTTTTGGTGATGATGGTAAATCTTTGTCTCCCTCAGGGCTCTGATGGAGAAGGACCTGACCGTTCAGCCTGAGATTTTGCGAAAATATGTGGATGTGTGTCTGACCTATGTGAATCTTGCCATCACACAGGCCAGGCACCTGCTGCTGGTGGAGGACCTGGTGGACTCGCTGAAGGTACTTGCTTAAGATCTCACTCTTGAATAACTATCTGGCATTAATGGCCACATGTACTCTTAAGTCTACCCGATACAACCAGAAGAGGACTAGGCACTAGAGGTCGACTGATTATGATTTTTCAACGCCGATACTGATTTATTGGAGGATTTTAAAAAAAATCGGACAATTTAAAAAAAAAAATGTTTTTTAATTTTTTTATATATATTTATATTTACAGTTGAAGTTGGAAGTTTACTTACATTTAAACTCAGTTTTTCACAATTCCTGACATTTAATCCTGGTAAAAATCCCAGTCTTAGGTCAGTTAGGATCACCACTTTATTTTAAGAATGTGAAATGTCAGAATTATTTATTTCAGTTATTTCTTTCATCACATTCCCAGTGGGTCAGAAGTGTACATACCCTCAATTAGTATTTGGTAGCATGGCCTTTACATTGTTTAACTTGGGTCAAATGTTTCGGTTAGCCTTCCACAGGTTTCCCACAATAAGTTGTGTGAATTTTGGCCCATTCCTCCTGACAAAACTATAGTTTGTTAACAAGAAATTTGTGGAGTTGTTGAAAAACAAGTTTTTTTTTTTTTAATGACTCCAACCTAAGTGTATGTAAACTTCCTACTTCAACTGTATATATTTGTAATAATGACAATTACAACAATACTGAATGAGCAATGAACACTTATTTTAACTTAATATAATACAGAACTAAAAATCTATTTGGTCTCAAATAAATAATGACATGTTCAATTTGGTTTAAATAATGCAAAAACACAGTGTTGGAGAAGAAAGTAAAAGTGCAATATGTGCCATGTAAAAAAGCTAACGTTTAAGTTCCTTGCTCAGAACATAAGAACATATGAAAGCTGGTGGTTCAATATTCCCAGTTAAGAAGTTGTAGTTATTATAGGAATTGTGATGCATCGACTATTTCGCTCTATACCATTTTGTATTTCATATACCTTTGACCTTTGGGTGTTCTTATAGGCACTTTAGTATTGCCAGCCTAATCTCGGGAGTCGATAGGCTTGAAGTCATAAACAGCTCTGTGCTTCAAGCATTGCTAAGAGCTGCTGGCAAGCGCAGTAAAGTGCTGTTTGAATGAATGCTTACAAGCCTGCTGCAGCCTTTCACCGCTCAGTCAGACTGCTCTATCAAATTATAGACCTAATTATAATATAATAATCACAGAAATATGAGCCATTGGTCATTAATATGGTCAAATCTGGAAACTATCATTTCGAAAACAAAACGTTTATTCTTTCAGTGAAATACGGAACCGTTCCTTATTTTATAGAACAGGTGGCAGCCCTAAGTCTAAATATTGCTGTTACATTGCAGAACCTTCAATGTTATGTCATAATTATGTAAAATTCTGGCAAATTTGTTCACAGTTCGCAACGAGCCAGGTGTCCCAAACTGTTGCATATACCCTGACACTGCTTGCACTGAACCCAAAAGTGACTGGAATTTATTTTAACTAAATATGCAGGCTTAAAAAAAATATACTTCTGTATATTGATTTTAAGAAAGGCATTGATGCTTATGGTTAGGTACAATTGTGCAAAGATTGTGCTTTTTTTCGTTTGGTGAAGTTGTCTGTGATTCGATAACTTAACAGGCACCGCATTGATTATATCCAACACAGGACAAGCTAGTTAACCTGGTAATATCAACTATGTGTAGTTAACTAGTGATTATGTGAAGATTTATAGTTTTTTTATAAGATACGTTTAATGCTCGCTAGCAACTTAACTTGGCTCCTTGCAGCCACAAGGTCCTTTTGACGCTGCACTCGCGTAACAGGTTGTCAGCCTGCCACGCCGTTTCCTCATGGATTGCAATGTAATCGCCGTCCAAAAAGGCCAATTACCGATTTGTTATGAACTTGAAATCGGCCCTAATTAATCGACCACGTCGACCTCTGCTAGGCAACCCTTGGAGCCTGATTCCTCTCTAGGTTTCTTCCTAGGTTTCTGTCTTTTTCTAGCCATACTTCTGCCTCTGCATTGCTTGCTCTTTTGAGTTTTTAGGCTGGGTGTCTGTAAAGCAGACTGCTGACGTAAAAAGGGCTTTAAAGGGGGGGGTTCTAAGATTACATATGGAATTGTTTTAAGATTGTCATACTATGGCTTATTTAGCTATTTGATTTTAAATTGTAGGACCCCTTTAGGTATCACTTGTGGGAGTCGTAGAGTAAAACCGAAACCACCGTCATGTTCGTGAGAGTCTCCCCTTTCCATAGTGGTCATAATAAATCAACCTGTTTTGGTGAGAAGATCGATTTTCGGGATGTCTCATGGTCTGACAAACACCGCTCTAGCTCTGCCACCTTTCACCACAGATGCGGAAGTGTGACATCGACGGATGTGGTGGATTGAGACGCGTCCAATGCCAAAAACATATCTAGTTTAAACTGATGGATTTTGATGGGGATTTTTTAAATGTTGCAATCTGTGACTCTAGGGGGTTAAAATACATTTGATTGATTTTGAGTGTGTGTTCATCGGCTATAGGCTACTGCGGTCTAGGATATTTCCAATGCTATGGCCTTTAAAGATGCACTATGCAGAAATTGCTCAGCCATTTCCTAGTTGCTGAAATTGTAATATTTCAGTTTGTGACAAAACAAGCAGTCATTGTGTAGAGAATCTTTGTACCATCTAATCTGCTGTGAAATGTATTTTCCGTAACCAAAAAGATTGTATTTTCAGCTGTTTGAAGCTGGTGTACAAAACCGAAAGCAAAAGACGCAAAAAGGAAACTTAAGCATAGAAATAGCGTAGATGGAACAGATCTACCACTTCTTACACTTGTTTTCAATGAGAATGAAATATCTATAACCCACATTTCTATGTGAATTTGGTTAGGTCGCCTAAAAAGTTACATACTGTAGCTTTAATTGGATTTAAACGATTATTTCTAGCAGTGCTTGATAGACTATTCTGTCATGCATGTATAGCAAGGGGAGTAGTTTTGGAACTTGTGAGTCTGTCAGTCTAGCTTTGTCTAGACTGAATGGCAATATACTTTCTTTATGGATTTATTTTGACTGTAGGAAAAAAATGGTTGTAAATAGGGCTCATAATTGTTCAAAAAAATGTTGCATGCCTTAAGAGTCTTTGTCCATATACACTGTGGTCACCTTCTGTGCCGTTGGTGACATGTTTTCACAACACTGAAGTCCACACTATTGTGCATTGAAACGGCTGGCTAATAAAGCCTGAAAAGCCGTCATGTGATGAGGACTGGCAGAGAGAGAAATACCTGGCTGATGTTCAAATTAGGGATTAAGAGTTTATCAGATGAAGAAAGGAGTGGATTACACAGCTGAAGGCAGCCAGTGTGTGGTATCCTAACAAGTTTTAAAAGGCTACATATTATGGGATGCTTGTTATATTTTCCTTTTTTTCCCAAACAGATAAAAAAACATGAGCTGGCGCACACCCAGAATAATAGTTTGTGTGGAGGTGCTGACTAACGGCGAATAAACTCCCAGCAATTTAATGGGTATTTACCAATGTTTCGGCATCACTGTGTTTATACATGGAGTGAACGACTTCCTTTATTTTCATAGTTTAACCTTCTTTTTTTTTCCAAACACACACAGTTAGAATTTCGATGATAATTACATTGATCGATTGTGGCCAAGGAAAATGCAGCCCTTATGCTTGTCAGGGCATTCAGCGGTATAGTGTGGTGGTGGTCTAAAATGTGCTGGTCCCTCTGTTGCAGCTGGCTGGTTTCATGTGGCTGCTGACTTATGTGGGCGCTGTCTTCAATGGCATCACTATCCTGATACTGAGTAAGACACTCCAGTCTTTGATTTTATGTCTAATGTCCCAAAACAGTGTGGTGCACCCAGTCACTTAGACACGTTATGATAGTCTGTTTTTTAGTATTCTCTAGGAACCTAGACTTATCATGTTTTTTTTCATTCAACTATTGGGATTGTTGTTTTTATGTATCTGCAGTCCTGCCTAAAATGTTGTCCCTTATGGGATAAAGTATTTTTAATTGAAACAATCAGACCTGTGTTTACATTGGGGGGGGGTCTGAATGGTGTATAGTAGACAAGGTTTAAGTTGCCTCGTGAGATCCTGTGCAGTACTGCTGTAATAAATTGCTCTTTTAATCGGGTTGATAGTTTAACACAACGCTATTCATTGAATACTATCATGTTAGAGGTGTGTCCAACGCTACACTACATGGCCAAAAGTATGTACAATTGTGGATACCATTTTCAAATTAGTGGATTTGGCTATTTCAGCCACACCCGTTGCTGACAAGTGTATAAAATCAAGCACACAGCCATGCTATCTCCATAGATACACATTGGCAGCCTGTTCTGATGGGCTCAGTGACTTTCAATGTGGCATCGTCATCGGATGCCACCTTTCTAGCAAGCCAGATCCTCAAATTTCTGCCCTGATAGAGCTGCCCCGGTCAACTGTAAGTGCTGTTATTGTGAAATGGAATCATCTAGTAGCAACAACGACTCAGCCGTGAAATGTTAGGCCACACAAGCTGTACAGTCGTGGCCAAAAGTTGAGAATGACACAAATATTAATTTTCAGTCTGCTGCCTCAGTTTGTATGATGGCAATTTGCATATACTCCAGAATATTATGAAGAGTGAAGAGATGAATTGCAGTTAATTGCAAAGTCCCTCTTTGCCATGCAAATGAACTAAATCCCCCAAAAACATTTCAGTGATTCTCGTTAACCTCTCTGGGATATTCGGGACGGTAGCGTCCCACCTCAACAACAGCCAGTGAAAGTGCAGGGCGCCAAATTCATAACAAATCTCATAATTAAAATTCCTCAGGCATACAAGTATTTTACACAATTTAAGATAAAATTCTCGTTAATCCAGCCACAGTGTCTGCTTTCAAAAAGGCTTTACGGCGAAAGCACACCAAATGATTGTTAGGTAAGCGCCTAGTCACAGAAAAACACAGCCATTTTTCCAGCCAAAGAGAGGAGTCACAAAAAGCAGAAATATAAATAAAATTAATCACTAACCTTTGATGATCATCAGATGACACTCATAGGACTTCATGTTACACAATACATGTGTGTTTTGTTCGATAAAGTTCATATTTATATCCAAAAATCTTGAGTTTACATTGGCGCGTTATGGACAGTAGCTCCAAAACATCCGGTGATTTTGCAGAGAGCCACATCAATTTACAGAAATACTCATCATAAATGTTGATGAAAATACAAGTGTTATACATGGAACTTTAGATAAATGTCTCCTTAATGCAACCGCTGTGTCAGACTTCAAAAAAAGCTTTACCGAAAAAGCACACCATGCAATAATCTTAGTACAGCGCTCAGACACAAAAACCAGCCATATAGATACCCGCCATGTTGTGGAGTCAACGGAAGTCAGAAATAGCATTATAAATATTCACGTACCTTTGATCTTCATCAGTATGCACTCCCAGGAATCCCAATTCCACAATACATTTTTGATTTGTTCGATAAAGTCCCTCATTTATGTCCAAATACATCGTTTTTATTTGCGTGTTTAGTACACAATCCAAACTCACGACGCGCAGGCAAGTCCATGCGAAAGTTCAGACAGTTATTACAGTTCGTAGAAACATGTCAAACGAAGTATAGAATCAATCTTTAGGACTTTTTATCATAAATCTTCAATAATGTTCCAACCGGAGAATTCCTTTGTATGTAGAATTGCAATGGAACGCAAGCTAACTCCCTATCACGTATCGCGTGGTCAGCTCATGGCACTCTGCCAGACCTCGGACTCAATCCACTCTCATTCTCCCCCACTTCACAGTAGAAGCCTCAAACAAGGATCTAAAGACTGTTGACATCTAGTGGAAGCCTTAGGAAGTGCAATATGACCCCATAGACAATGAGTTGAAAAACTACAAACCTCAGATTTCCCACTTCCTGGTTGGATTTTTTTTCTCAGGTTTTTGCCTGCCAAATGAGTTCTGTTATACTCAGACATCATTCAAACAGTTTTTTCCTTCCAAATCTACTAATAATATGCATATATTAGCAACTGGGCCTGAGTAGCAGGCAGTACTCTGGACACTTTATTCATCCAAGCTGCTCAATACTGCCCCCCCAGTCCCAAAGAAGTTAACACGGGTGTGAGTGTTGACGAGGACAAGACTGGAGATCACTCTGTCATGCTGATTGAGTTCGAATAACAGACTGGAAGCTTCAAAAGGAGGGTGGTACTTGGAATCATTGTTCTTCCTCTGTCAACCATGGTTACCTGCAAGGAAAGACGTACCGTCATCATTGCTTTGCACAAAGAGGGCTTCACAGGCAAAGATATTGCTGCCAGTAAGATTGCACCTTCAACCATTTATCGGATCATCAAGGACTTCAAGGAGAGGGGGTTCAATTGTTCTGAAGAGTGCTTCAGGGCACCCAAGGAAGTCGAGCAAGCTCCAGGACCGTCTCCTAAAGTTCATTCAGCTGCGGGATCGGGGCACCACCAGTACAGAACTTGCTCAGGAATGGCAGCAGGCAGGTGCGAGTGCATCTGCACGCTCAGTGAGGCAAAGACTTTTAGAGGATGGCCTGGTTTCAAGAAGGGCAGCAAAGAAGCCACTTCTCTCCAGGTAAAACATCAGGGACAGACTGATATTCTGCAAAAGGTACAGGGATTGGACTGCTGAGGACTGAGGTTTTCTGATGAATCCCCTTCCCAATTGTTTGGGGCAACCGGAAAAAAGCTTGTCCGGAGAAGACAAGGGGAGAGCTACCATCAGTCCTGTCTCATCCTGAGACCATTCATGTGTGGGGTTGCTTCTTAGCCAAGGGAGTGGCCTCACTCACAATTTTGCCTAAGAACACAGCCATGACTAAAGAATGGTACCAACACATCCTCCGAGAGCAACTTCTCCCAACCATCCAGGAACAGTTTGGTAAAGGACAATGCCTTTTCCAGCATGATGGAGCACCTATCCATAAGGCAAAAGTGATAACTCACATGGAACCCAAACCTGGCTGCGCACTTCCGCTATCGTGCATACATTTTATTTTGTCCCCCTGCACCAAACGCGATCACGACACGCAGGTTAAAATATCAAAACAAACTCTGAACCAATGACATTCGTTTGGGAACAGGTCAAAAAGCATTACACTTATGGCAATTTAGCTAGTTAGCTTGCACTTGCTAGCTAATTTGCCCTATTTAGCTAGCTTGCTGTTACTAGCAAATTTGTCCTGGGATATAAACATTAGGTTGTTCTTTTACCTGAAATGCCCAAGGTCCTCTACTCCGACAATTAATCCACACACAAAAACGGTAAACCGAATCGTTTCTAGTAATCTCTCCTCCTTCCAGGCCTTTTCATTTAACTTATATGGTGATTGGCATCTAAAATGTCATAGTATTACCACGACAACCGGCAACAGTTCATCTTTCAATCACCCACGTGGGTATAACCAATGAGGAGATGGCACGTGGGTACCTGCTTCTATAAACCAATGAGGAGATGGGAGAGGCAGGACTTCTATTTTAGCCCTTGGCAACGCAGACACTCGTTGACGCGCGCAATAAATGAATAATTTAGATTCCTAAAAAAATAAATGCTACGCTCACGCACTCGACACGAGCGGTGTAGTCGGGGTATAAGTGGCTCGGGGAACAAGACATCGATATTTTGGGTCCATGGCCAGGAAACTCCCCAGACCTTAATCCCATTGAGAACTTGTGGTCAATCCTCAAGAGGTGGGTGGACAAACCAAAACCCACAAATACTGATGAACTCCAAGCATTGCTTATGCAAGAATGGGCTGCCATCAGTGTGGCCCAGAAGTTAATTGACAGCATGCCAGGGTGGATTGCAGAGGTCTTGAAAAAGAAGGGTCAACACTGCAAATATTGACTCTTTGCATAAACTTCATGTAATTGTCAATAAAAGCCGTTGACACTTATGAAATGCTTGTAATTATACTTCAGTATTCCATAGTAACATCTGACAATATATCTAAAGACACTGAAGCAGCAAACTTTGGAAATTAATATTTGTGTCATTCTAAAAAACCTTTGGCCACGACTGTAGACAATTCTGTGCTTCCAACTGTGGCAACAGTTCGGGGGAACACCCTTTCCTGTTTCAGTATGACAATGCCTCCGTGCACAAAGCGAGGCCCATACAGAAATTGTTTGTTGAGATAGGTGTGGAAGACCTTGACTGGCCTGTACAAGAGCCCTGAACTCAACCCCATCGAACACCTTTGTGATGAGTTGGAACGCCAACTGCGAGCCAGGCCTAATCAGTTCCCGACCTCACTAATGCTCTTGTGGCTGAATGGCAGCAAGTTACTGCCGCAATGTTCCAATATATAGTGGAAAGCGTTCCCAGAAGAGTGGAGGCTGTAATAGCAGCACAGGGGGGACCAACTCCATATTAATGCCCATGATTTTGGAATTAGATGTTTGACGAGCAGTTGTCCGCATACTTTTGGCCATGTAGTGCATCTGGAAACATCCTTAGAAATGACATACTTGACCGACGTCCACTCTTTTTCTCATTGACAGCTGATATCATTTTCTTCAGCACGCCTCTGGTTTATGAGAGAAATAAAGTAAGTGTGAATGGAAGCAGTTTTTATTTGGCATACAATTACTAATGTTTGTTATCAACCTGTGTGCTTGTTGGTTAAAAATGGTTCTCTTTCAGACTCAGATCGATCAATACATTAAACTGATTCGCACCAGAGTTGAAGTCACACTTGCAAAGTAAGGGCATTCTTTTTCTTATCATCAATGTGTAGATAAAGTGAAATCACAGAACACAATTTTCCGTTTTTCGGCAGATCAACTGTCTTGGTGGGACCATTAAAAGGATTTGTCTTTGTCCAGATACAATATGACACCTAATGTATCCGTGTATATAAAGGTGAAAGGCCAGCCACACCAACCTTGTTCTAGTATAGTATTATTCATTTTTTTCCCATTTCCTTTTCAGGCTTCAAGATAAACTCCCTGGGGCAGTAAAGCGCACCAAAGCAGAGTGACGGTCCATGAACCCTATTCAACAACTAATCTCCCTCACTTCTACTGCAACTCCAGTCCTACACAGCGTCGAACTAGTGGCAGTCATCGCTCAATATTCTATGTACCGTAACTAACTTGCATAGGGTGCAATGCTTGTGTTTTGTTGTTGGAGCCATCTACATTCGGTACATTCTCTTGATCCTCAAAGACCATGTACTCCTTAACATATGATTCCTGGTTGAACCAGGGGGGGGGTTTAAGTCAGGAGAATCACGGATTCACTTTTAATTATTTCAAGGATACAGAATGGTGTGTAACATCTCTAAAAAGCAAATGTTTGTACTCTAATCTGTTTTGCGGAGAAAGTTGTTTGTTGTAGTTTTGTACATTTTCACAAAATAAATCATTTTTAATTTATGAAAAAAAAGAACTTAAACACTTGGTGTGTGTTTTCTGTTTCGTGAAGTTTCTAGGGCACTCAACCTTTTCAGCATTGTCTCAGTTCATCCTAAAGACACTTGGTATCTGCACTGCACGGAGTATTTTGTAAGTAATTCATTTAACTTGAAATAAAAATGAAGGAAACTCTGGAAATGATTGAAACTGTTTTGTGTGTATGAGCTGGGGAAACAGTTAGCAAAGTAAAGGCATACACAGATGTTCCAAACTTTAATATGGCTGTATTAGCATTTGCCCAATTTATTTGCAAAAGAGCAGCCTAAGAGGGTTAGACAAGCAAACATTGATTGCTTAAGTAGGCTACATATGCCACTTCAATTCTTGAATTAAAAAATCCCCCCCAAAAAAACATTTTTCAATGACACTCTGGCACCTTAACCGGAAGACTGGTTTAAGAAGTACAGTATGGTGATGGCACCCCATAGCCCTCCACTGAGTAGGCCACAGTGCAGGATATAGTGCCATCTGGCTCTCATCCCATTTTACTTCCATCCCTGACAATTTGTGAATTTTGGGGGAAGGGGGAAAAGAGAACATATGAAAGGTTTGAGTGATGTAGGGAGGCTACAGTTCTTTATTCTGAGCAGTAGATGGCGGCAATGACATAAAATAGGGAACCATTTGGTTAAAACATTGAGTGAATGATTGAAATTGCTCAAGCTAGAGCAAGATCACATCAGATGTGGTTGGTACTTCAAATTGAGAAGTCATCCCATAAGAGTTATTAGTTTGGTGGTGATTATGACTGTGCCGGACTAACCAAACCTGGGGCCCTGGGGGAAAAAACAAACATTTTATTTTTACAAACACCATCTTGATGGTGGAGAGAAGATTTTGATGTTTTAATTGTACAAATTTTGCCTTGGGACTGAGGGAAACATTTTGTTTTAAAGCTAATTTCCTGCAGTTCTACACATTTGCCATGGTTTATGCCGTGTTCTTATGTGATCTGGGTGAATCAAACAGAACTAAATCAATGGGGGGCCCCTGAGCATGTGCCTTAGATGATGAGGTCTATCGGTGATGAGGTCAAGGTGGATAAGATATCTGTCCTTATACTGGCCAATAGACGTTATAAGAGAAGGATCCAGATATTAGCCTTAAACAGTCACAGGACCCCTGTTGTCAATCTCTGATTGGCCAGGTTATGCATGGCTTTACTGTCCCTGTTTACACTCAGGGGCCACTATATGGCCAACTATGTACACACGCAGTGGGGTCTATACACTGGGTCGGACCCCTTGGATATCTCAAGGGAAGTAAGATAGTCAGGTCCAAAATTATTTGCACCCTTAGTACAGATAAGCAAAGAATGTATAAAATAAATTATACAAAACTGAGCTATATTGTATGCTTTTTGGGGGGGGGATTATATTATTGTAAACTAATACAATTGCTCAGATTTTGTTTAACAAGTAATAAAAACAATTCCCAATACCTTTCAATTACTTACATTGCGAGGATAACGGCACTGAGCCTTTTTCTAAAATGTTTTATTTTCATGTCATCTGACCATAGCACCGATAGTTCCAATCCAAATGTCATTTAGCAAACTTCAGGAGTTTAGATTTGTTGGATGGCATGAAAATAGAGCTCTTTGGCCACACACACCAGTTGTGGGTTTGGTGCATATGCAGAAAATAACCCCACACCTACTGTAAAATATGGAAGTGGATCTTTGATGTCATGGGGTGATTTTTCTTCCACTGGTCCTGGGGCCCTTAAGATCAACGACATCATGAACCTTAATCAGTACCAGGCCATTATAGCCAAAAACCTGGTTGCCTCTGCCAGGAGGCTGACACTTGGCCGCAAGTGGATCTTCCAGCAACACAATAACCCCAAGCACACATCAAAATCCACAAAGAAATGGTTCGGCTGGTGAGGTCCGTGTAGTGCTCCCTACAGTGCTCCAGAGCCGCCTCCAAGGAGGAACGTCCACCAGAGCTGTTGCCAGATAATTTTATTTTGTAAATAGGTTAATTGATACTCACCAGACGGCTTGCTTGCTTGTTTGTTTGTTTGATTATTTGGGGATTTAAGGTCCGGAATGATATATCCATATTTTGTTTTATTTTGACATCTCCTTTTGTTTGGGTATTTGGCCTGGCTGGGAAGCTTCAATTGCCGGAGAACACTGAATCCAGCAAATATACACTGCTCAAAAAAATAAAGGGAACACTTAAAGAACACAATGTAACTCCAAGTCAATCACACTTCTGTGAAATCAAACTGTCCACTTAGGAAGCAACACTGATTGACAATACATTTCACATGCTGTTGTGCAAATGGAATAGACAACAGGTGGAAATGATAGGCAATTAGCAAGACACCCCCAATAAAGGAGTGGTTCTACAGGTGGTGACCACAAACCACTTCTCAGTTCCTATGCTTCCTGGCTGATGTTTTGGTCACTTTTGAATGCTGGCGGTGCTTTCACTCTAATGGTAGCATGAGACGGAGTCTACAACCCACACAAGTGGCTCAGGTAGTGCAGCTCATCCAGGATGACACATCAATGCGAGCTGTGGCAAGAAGGTTTGCTGTGTCTGTCAGCGTAGTGTCCAGAGCATGGAGGCGCTACCAGGAGACAAGCCAGTACATCAGGAGATGTGGAGGAGGCCGTAGGAGGGCAACAACCCAGCAGCAGGACCGCTACCTCCGCCTTTGTGCAAGGAGGAGCAAAATGCAAAATGCCCTCCTGCAGGCCACAAATGTGCATGTGTCTGCTCAAACGGTCAGAAACAGACTCCATGAGGGTGGTATGAGGGCCCGATGTCCACAGGTGGGGGTTGTGCTTACAGCCCAACACCGTGCAGGACGTTTGGCATGTGCTCTTCACAGATGAAAGCAGGTTCACACTGAGCACATGTGACAGACGTGACAGTCTGGAGACGCCGTGGAGAACGTTCTGCTGCCTGCAACATCCTCCAGCATGACCGGTTTGGCGGTGGGTCAGTCATGGTGTGGGGTGACATTTCTTTGGGGGGCCGCACAGCCCTCCACGTGGTAGCCTGACTGCCATTAGGTACCGAGATGAGATCCTCAGACCCCTTGTGAGACCATATGCTGGTGCGGTTGGCTCTGGGTTCCTCCTAATGCAAGACAATGCTAGACCTCATGTGGCTAGAGTGTGTCAGCAGTTCCTGCAAGAGGAAGGCTTTGATGCTATGGACTGGCCCGCCCGTTCCCCAGACCTGAATCCAATTGAGCACATCTGGGACATCATGTCTCGCTCCATCCACCAACGCCACGTTGCACCACAGACTGTCCAGGAGTTGGAGGATGCTTTAGTCCAGGTCTGGGAGGAGATCCCTCAGGAGACCATCCGCCACCTCATCAGGAGCATGCCCAGGCGTTGTAGGGAGGTCATACAGGCCCGTGGAGGCCACACACACTAATGAGCCTCATTTTTACTTGTTTTAATAGAGCTCTAGGGGCGCTATTTCATTTTTGGATAAAAAACGTTCCCGTTTTAAGCGCGATATTTTGTCACGAAAAGATGCTCGACTATGCATATTCTTGACAGTTTTGGAAAGAAAACACTCTGAAGTTTCAGAATCTGCAAAGATTTTGTCTGTAAGTGCCCCAGAACTCATTCTACAGGCGAAACCAAGATGATGCATCACCCAGGAATTAGCAGAATTTCTGAAGCTCTGTTTTCCATTCTCTCCTTATATGGCTGTGATTGCGCAACGAATGAGCCTACACTTTCTGTCGTTCGCCCAAGGTCTTAGCAGCATTGTGACGTATTTGTAGGCATATCATTGGAAGATTGACCATAAGAGACTACATTTTCCAAGTGTCCGCCTGGTGTCCTGCGTCGAATTCGGTGCGCAATTGCCAGCTGCTTCTACTTTACCATTTGATTCAGGGGAGAAAGCATGTGTCCAAGAACGATGTATCAATGAAGAGATATGTGAAAAACACCTTGATGATTGATTCTAAACAACGTTTGCCATGTTTTCAGTCGATATTATGGAGTTAATTTGGAAAAAAGTTTGCGTTTTGAGGACTGAATTTATGGATTTTTTTTGGTAGCCAAATGTGATGTATAAAACGGAGCTATTTCTAATACACAAGGAATCTTTTTGGAAAAACTGAGCATCTGCTATCTAACTGAGAGTATCCTCATTGAAAACATCAGAAGTTCTTCAAAGGTAAATGATTTTATTTGAAGGCTTTTATGTTTTTGTTAATGTTGCGTGCTGGATGCTAACGCTAATGCTAACGCTAAATGCTAACGCGAAATGCTAACTCTAGCTAGCTACTTTTACACAAATTATTGTTTTCCTATGGTTGAGAAGCATATTTTGAAAATCTGAGATGACAGTGTTGTTTACAAAAGGCTAAGCTTGAGAGATGGCATATTTATTTCATTTCATTTGCGATTTTCATAAATAGTTAACGTTGTGTTATGCTAATGAGCTTGCTGATAGATTTACACAATCCTGGATACAGGGGTTTTTTCATAGCTAAACGTGACGCAGAAAACGGAGCGATTTGTCCTAAACAAATAATCTTTCAGGAAAAACTGAACATTTGCTATCTGAGAGTCTCCTCATTGAAAACATCTGAAGTTCTTCAAAGGTAAATGATTTTTTTGAATGCTTTTCTGTTTTTTTGTGTAAATGTTGCCAGCTGAATGCTAATGCTAAATGCTACGTTAGCCATCAATACTGTTACACAAATGCTTGTTTTGCAATGGTTGAGAAGCATATTTTGAAAATCTGAGATGACAGTGTTGTTAACAAAAGGCTAAGCTTGAGAGCTAGCATATTTATTTCATTTCATTTGCGATTTTCATGAATAGTTAACGTTGCGTTATGGTAATGAGCTTGAGTCTGTATTCACGAACCCGGATCCGGGATGGGGAGATCAGAAAGGTTAAGGACATTACATCAAACTTGGATCAGCCTGTAGTGTGGTTTTCCACTTTAATTTTGAGTGTGACTCCAAATCCAGACCTCCATGGGTTGATAAATTTGATTTCCATTGATCATTTTTGTGTGACTTTGTTGTCAGCACATTCAACTATGTAAAGAAAAAAGTATTTAATAAGAATATTTCATTCATTCAGATCTAGGATGTGTTATTTTAGTGTTCCCTTTATTTTTTTGAGCAGTGTATATTTGTGAATCAACCATCCATCAATTCTTAAGTAAGAAGTATCCTCACTGTATAATGCTGAATAGATTTGTTGATTTATTTCATTATCACAACAAATGACTTGAATCATTAACATTACAATTAAAATGGCTGCTGTAGTTGTGTCTATTTCCAGCGATGTAAAAACTGATGTCAAGGAAAATGAGACCTGGAGCAAGGTTGTGGGTCGAAATACCCCAAAGGACTGTTTTACCTCTTTTTATCATGGAGAGAGAAATCCTGACAAAGGAGGAGGCCATATCCAACCCCGTTAAGGAGGAGGAGCTCTACCACAGTCTCATACATGAAATTCATCCAAACCACTTGAGGTCAGCACAGAGAGTACGTGCACTCTGGCGTATGTATCTTCTCAGTAAGGAAGCAAAGGCAAAGATTCTGATCAGAGGAATAACAGTCAGAGGAAAACATGTCGTGTTCAAAGAGAATAATCTGTTCGGTTTGAAGTCGCACGTGGCTGACCAGAACTCAATTCAAGTTACAATTAAAGAACTACCTGAATCAGCTGATGATAGTGTTGTGACTGAGTTTCTGGCTAGAGCTGGATGTAAGGTGGTGGGGAGAGTGATGAGGCACATGATAAGATACAAGGGTCAACTTATAAACTGCTCCAGTGGAGATTGTTTTGTGTATGTTGAAGCAGCATCCATCATTCCTATAACACGGTCTGTAAAGATGGGCCTCTCACTGGATCAAAGTATTTTATGATGGACAAGGTCCTGCGCGTATATAGGACTGGCTGACACAATCCCACGCTAGAGGGGGTCAGGAGATGCTAGAGTACAGTCCTACTCCACTGGACAGCGTAAGGCGCATAGAGGAAACGTTGTCACACTATTTGCCGGACAACAATCATGTCCCCATGACTAGGGCAGACGTGTCCCATATCTCAGACGAAATGACTAAGATTGAAGAGAATAATTCCTCGGCTCCCAAGGACAAAGACGGAGTGAATTGAACATTGGAGAATGGTACCTGATGAGCCAGAGTCTGCAACATTGACCTCTCATTCCAAGAAAAAGAAGAAAAAAAAAGAAAAATGCTAAAAATGAAGCTGGGAAAGTGGCTACTGAGACGAGTGACAATCATAACCCAATAGAAAACATTGAGGTTAATAAGAGATCCCGAAAACGGTGCAACTCTCTGGGGAATACAAAAGAAGGCAGCCAAACATCAATGCTGGCCTTCATTCAAACAATCCGGAATCAACATACACCCAGGCGGCCCAGGGTACAAGCTCCCCATCAGAGTCTGGAGTTAGGTCACCTGCAGAAAAAAAGGCTGATATGGAGGATGTAATTCTGGGGAGAAGTGGAGAAAGGTCTCCCTAAATAGCCATCCAAACTGAAATCATTGATGAAGGATAGAAATCATCTATATTTGAGTAACCTATATTATCTAGTTCAGAGAAGGACATTCTGTGTTTGTGAGCATAACTTATGTCGCTAACATGGCTTTTCAAGAGAATGTCTGCTGATAATTCAATTTTAATGCCAACTCTTGATACATGTCCCAAACAAAACCTGCCTTCGAGTCAAACTCAGTTCCCTTAACCCAGGGATTAGAAAACATTGTACCATGAAACCTTTTCAAACCATTAATCAGGCTAAAATGCTCTGGGACCCTCATCTCAAGCCTAGAAGAATATTGGGAGGTCATCTGATTATTCGTAGCATTATTTCTAAGAGTGAACAGGTAGAATATTTATTGAACGACTCTAATCTAGATTTTTTTCTGTTTCTCTGAGACATGGCTGAAGAAATCTCCTATTTCTGCCTTTAATGTCCCAACTGGCACCTTCATTAAATAGGACCCACAAAACAAGAAGGCCAGTATCCCAGTGTCGCCTCTTCACTGTTGACGTTGAGACTGGTGTTTTGCGGGAACTATTTAATGAAGCTGCCAGTTGAGGACCAGTTCGGTGTCTGTTTCTCGAACTAGACACTAATGTACTTGTCATCTTGCTCAGTTGTACACCGGGGCCTCCCATTTCTCTTTCTATTCTGGTTAGAGCCCGTTTGCGCTGTTCTGTGAAGGGAGTAGTACACAGCGTTGTACGAGATCTTCAGTTTCTTGGCAATTTCTCGCATGGAATAGCTTTAATTTCTCAGAACAAGAATAGACTGACGAGTTTTAGAAGAAACTCTTTGTTTCTGTCCATTTTGAGCCTGTAATCGAACCTACAAATGCTGATGCTCCAGATACTCAACTAGTCTAAAGAAGGCCAGTTTTATTGCTTCTTTAATCAGAACAACAGTTTTCAGCTGTGCTAACATAATTGCAGAAGGGTTTTCTAATGATCAATTAGCCTTTTAAAATGATAAACTGGGATTAGCTAACACAACGTGCCATTGGAACACAGGAGGGATGGTTGCTGATAATGGGCCTCTGTACTCCTATGTAGATATTCCATAAAAAATCTGCCGTTTCCAGCTACAATAGTCATTTACAACATTAACAATGTCTACACTGTATTTCTGATCAATTTGATGTTATTTAAATGGACCAAAGATAGCTTTTCTTTCAAAAACAAGGACATTTCTAAGTGACCCCAAACTTTTGAACGGTAGTGTAAAAATCGACAAGACTGTTTGTATGTACTTCCCTAAGAAATCCATTGATTCTTCCCAACGAGCTGTTCTTGTTAATGGGGAGAATCTGAAAGTTGTGTCTAACTTCAGGTATCTTGGTTGCATTTTGGACTCCAACTCGACATGTAAGAAACATGTGAAGAAGGTGGTTAACACGGTTAAGTTTGGATTGTCCAACTTTAGATTGATAAGACCTTTCCTTCCTCTAGAGGCCGCCAAACTATATATGCATGCTGTGATGTTCTCACATCTGAGATATTTCCTCACATGCTGGTCACAAGCAGGAGCTACTATCCTGAAACCAATTGACTCACTCTACAAACAAACACTTAACATTTGCAATGCACATGGACTTGAGAAGCTGCACAGATTATTGTGCTTTTAAATTTAAAGTTGGAACATGGCTAAACTCTATCCAAACCTGTACACATAAGTTATCTGTGGTTCCTCAAGATGACAGTTGATGATCGTGTTGTTGTTAGAATGATATATTATTGGATGTAATGTATTTTTATTTTCTATTGTTTTAGTGAGTATGCGTATTGTGGCTATGTAATTGTCCTTAGCTGCTCTGGAACTACGGGTGCAAACCCCGGCACATTTACATGGATGTTGCATTATTGTAATATTGCTGTTGATTAATGTGCATTATCCCCTATAAAAAAAATACAAAATGAAGTAAATAATTGACCACAAAATCAACATTTTGCATCTCAGTCTCCGGACTTGAACCCAATTAAAAAATCTCTGGTTTGAATTGAAGTGGGCAGTCCATAAGCACAGACAGAAGGATTTCAATGATCTGGAAAAATTCTGTATGGAGGAATGGTCCCTCCCAATGTGTTTCCAATCTCATGAACATTTTTAGGAAAAGGCTTAGTGTTGTTATCCTCGCAAGGTGAGGTATTGAAACCGGGAGCAAATAATTTTGTCAGGTTAGTGTTTTATGTCATGAATCTTATTCTGGAGGCAGCTATGCAGAGTGGTCACTAGCTGACATAGCCACAAAGTTATCAAATCTGATTTAATCCTAACCTTAACCGCACTGCTAACCCTAATGCCTAACCCAAAAAGCACATTTTTGTTTTCATTAATTTTTACAAATGAGCGAATTTTGACTTCATAGCAAGCAGAAATCTCTCACTTCTGCCTCAAAAGGACAAGATTCATTCCAATAAACATCCATCCTGCATAATGTTGACACCTATCTTTTTTAGAGAGAAATATATAAACAAAATCTCTTTCTCTGAGCAATTAGTATAAAATATTAGTAAAATATTAGTATTAGTATAAAATATTAGTATAAAATAATATAATTTAAAAAAAAAAAATTGTGGGGGGTGGGGGGGGGCATATTTGTATTATTTATTTTATACATTATTTTTTGCTCATCTTTATCAAGGATGCTAGTAATTTTGGACCTGACTGTATATCTGTTCTATTGGTGAATGTGCAACCACTAAAGATCAAACTGGATGAGCTCCGCTCGAGACGATCCTATCAACGGGACATGAAAAACTGTAATGTGCTATGTTTCTCAGAGTTGTGAAACAACAGTAAGATGAAGGGAGGACTGGTGTGTTTCTTTATTAACAGCAGCTAGTGCGCAATCTCTAATGTTAAGAAAGTCTCAGGTTTTGCTCGCCTGAGTTAGAATACCTCATGATAAGCTGCAAACCATACTATTGACCAAGAGGGTTTTCATCTATATTTTTCGTAGCTGTCTATTTACCACCACAAACCGATGCTGGCACTAAGACCACACTCAACCAGCTGTATTGGGCCATAAGCAAACAAGAAAATGCACATGCACATTCAGAGGCAGAGTTTCTCTTTGCTGGTGATTTTAATGCAGGGAAACTGAAATGCATTTTACTTCATTTTTGCCATCATGCCACTTGTTTAGCTAGAGATGACAAAACTCTAGATCAACTTTATTCCACACACAGAAACAAATGCAACACCCTCCCCTGTCTTTTGCAAATCAGACCATAACTTCATCTTCCTGCTTCCAAGCAAAATCACAAACAGGAAGTACCACTGACGCACTTAATACGGAAGTGGTCAGATGAAGCGGATGCTAAGCTAGGACTGTTTCGCTAGCACAGATTGGAATATGTTCAGGGATTCATCGGATAATATTGAGGAGTTTATCACATCAGTCACAGGCTTCATTAATAAGTGCATCGACGACGTTGTACGTACGTACGTACGTACATACCCCAACCAGAAGCCATGGATAACAGGCATCATCCACACTAAGCTAAAGGCTAGAGCTTCCACTTTCAAGGAGCGGGCACTAATCCGGACGCTTATAGGATATTCCGCTACAACCCCCGGTGTGCTACAGTGCCTTGCGAAAGTATTCGGCCCCCTTGAACTTTGCGACCTTTTGCCACATTTCAGGCTTCAAACATAAAGATATAAAACAGTATTTTTTTGTGAAGAATCAACAACAAGTGGGACACAATCATGAAGTGGAACGACATTTATTGGATATTTCAAACTTTTTTAACAAATCAAAAACTGAAAAATTGGGCGTGCAAAATTATTCAGCCCCTTTACTTTCAGTGCAGCAAACTCTCTCCAGAAGTTCAGTGAGGATCTCTGAATGATCCAATGTTGACCTAAATGACTAATGATGATAAATACAATCCACCTGTGTGTAATCAAGTCTCCGTATAAATGCACCTGCACTGTGATAGTCTCAGAGGTCCGTTAAAAGCGCAGAGAGCATCATGAAGAACAAGGAACACACCAGGCAGGTCCGAGATACTGTTGTGAAGAAGTTTAAAGCCGGATTTGGATACAAAAATATTTCCCAAGCTTTAAACATCCCAAGGAGCACTGTGCAATCAATAATATTGAAATGGAAGGAGTATCAGACCACTGCAAATCTACCAAGACCTGGCCGTCCCTCTAAACTTTCAGCTCATACAAGGAGAAGACTGATCAGAGATGCAGCCAAGAGGCCCATGATCACTCTGCATGAACTGCAGAGATCTACAGCTGAGGTGGGAGACTCTGTCCATAGGACAACAATCAGTCGTATATTGCACAAATCTGGCCTTTATGGAAGAGTGGCAAGAAGAAAGCCATTTCTTAAAGATATCCATAAAAAGTGTTGTTTAAAGTTTGCCACAAGCCACCTGGGAGACACACCAAACATGTGGAAGAAGGTGCTCTGGTCAGATGAAACCAAAATTGAACTTTTTGGCAACAATGCAAAACGTTATGTTTGGCGTAAAAGCAACACAGCTCATCACCCTGAACACACCATCCCCACTGTCAAACATGGTGGTGGCAGCATCATGGTTTGGGCCTGATTTTCTTCAGCAGGGACAGGGAAGATGGTTAAAATTGATGGGAAGATGGATGGAGCCAAATACAGGACCATTCTGGAAGAAAACCTGATGGAGTCTGCAAAAGACCTGAGACTGGGACGGAGATTTGTCTTCCAACAAGACAATGATCCAAAACATAAAGCAAAATCTACAATGGAATGGTTCAAAAATAAACATATCCAGGTGTTAGAATGGCCAAGTCAATGTCCAGACCTGAATCCAATCGAGAATCTGTGGAAAGAACTGAAAACTGCTGTTCACAAATGCTCTCCATCCAACCTCACTGAGCTCAAGCTGTTTTGCAAGGAGGAATGGGAAAAAAATTCAGTCTCTCGATGTGCAAAACTGATAGAGACATACCCCAAGCGACTTACAGCTGTAATCGCAGCAAAAGGTGGCACTACAAAGTATTAACTTAACCTTTCTGATCTCCCCATCCCGGATCCGGGTTCGTGAATACAGACTCAAGCTCATTACCATAACGCAACGTTAACTATTCATGAAAATCGCAAATGAAATGAAATAAATATGCTAGCTCTCAAGCTTAGCCTTTTGTTAACAACACTGTCATCTCAGATTTTCAAAATATGCTTCTCAACCATTGCAAAACAATCATTTGTGTAACAGTATTGATGGCTAACGTAGCATTTAGCATTAGCATTCAGCTGGCAACATTTACACAAAAAAACAGAAAAGCATTCAAAAAAATCATTTACCTTTGAAGAACTTCAGATGTTTTCATTGAGGAGACTCTCAGATAGCAAATGTTCAGTTTTTCCTGAAAGATTATTTGTTTAGGACAAATCGCTCCGTTTTCTGCGTCACGTTTAGCTATGAAAAAACCCCTGTATCCAGGATTGTGTAAATCTATCAGCAAGCTCATTAGCATAACACAACGTTAACTATTTATGAAAATCGCAAATGAAATGAAATAAATATGCCATCTCTCAAGCTTAGCCTTTTGTAAACAACACTGTCATCTCAGATTTTCAAAATATGCTTCTCAACCATAGGAAAACAATCATTTGTGTAAAAGTAGCTAGCTAGAGTTAGCATTTCGCGTTAGCATTTAGCGTTAGCATTAGCGTTAGCATCCAGCACGCAACATTAACAAAAACATAAAAGCCTTCAAATAAAATCATTTACCTTTGAAGAACTTCTGATGTTTTCAATGAGGATACTCTCAGTTAGATAGCAGATGCTCAGTTTTTCCAAAAAGATTCCTTGTGTATTAGAAATAGCTCCGTTTTATACATCACATTTGGCTACCAAAAAAAATCCATAAATTCAGTCCTCAAAACGCAAACTTTTTTCCAAATTAACTCCATAATATCGACTGAAAACATGGCAAACGTTTTTTAGAATCAAGCCTCAAGGTGTTTTTCACATATCTCTTCATTGATACATCGTTCTTGGAAACATGCTTTCTCTCCTGAATCCCAGGAGAAAATGACCGCACCTGAAGATTACGCACAAATTTAGACAAAGGACACCGGGCGGACCTCTGGAAAATGTAGTCTCTTATGGCCAATCTTCCAATGATATGCCTACAAATACGTCACAATGCTGCTAAGACCTTGGGCGAACGACAGAAAGTGTAGGCTCATTCCTTGCGCAATCACAGCCATATAAGGAGAGAATGGAAAACAGAGCTTCAGAAATTCTGCTAATTCCTGGGTGATGCATCATCTTGGTTTCGCCTGTAGAATGAGTTCTGGGGCACTTACAGACAAAATCTTTGCAGATTCTGAAACTTCAGAGTGTTTTCTTTCCAAAACTGTCAAGAATATGCATAGTCGAGCATCTTTTCGTGACAAAATATCGCGCTTAAAACGGGAACGTTTTTTATCCAAAAATGAAATAGCGCCCCTAGAGCTCTAACTGGTTAAGGGGGCTGAATAATTTTGTACGCCTAATTTTTCAGTTTTTGATTTGTTAAAAAAGTTTGAAATATCCAATAAATGTCGTTCCACTTCATGATTGTGTCCCACTTGTTGTTGATTCTTCACAAAAAAATACAGTTTTATATCTTTATGTTTGAAGCCTGAAATGTGGCAAAAGGTCGCAAAGTTCAAGGGGGCCGAATACTTTCACAAGGCACTGTATCAAACAGGCAAAGCGTCAATACAGGGCTAATATCAAATCCTACTACGCCAGCTCTGATGGTCGACGGATGTGGCAGAACTTGCAAACCATCACTGATTACAAAAGGGAAGCCCAGCCGACACGTGCCTATCGATGCAAGCCTACCAGACAAGCTAAATGCCTTCTATGCTTGCTTTGAGGCAAGCAACACTGAGCCATGCATGAGAGCACCAGCTGTGCATGAGAGAGCTCTCCATAGCAGATGTTAGTAAGACCTTTAAACAGGTTAACATTCGCAAGGCCGCGTGGCCAGATGGAATACCAGGACGAGTACTCAGAGCATGCGCTGACCAGCTGGAAAGTGTCTTCACTGACATTTTCAACGTATCCCTGACCCGGTCTGTAATACCAAATTGTTTCAAGCTTAGTACCACAGTCCCGTGCCCAAGAACGCCAAGGTAACCTGCCTAAGTGACTATCGCCCCATAGTACTCACATCTAAAACCATTAAATGGTTTGAAAGGCTGCTCATGGCTCACATCAACACCATCATCCAAGACACCCTGGACCCACTCCAATTCACATACTGCCCCAATAGATCCACAGATGACGCAATCTCTATTGCACTCACCCACCTGTACAAAAGGAATATCTATGTAAGCTGTATGCTGTTCATTGACTTCAGCTCAGTATTCAACACTATAGTCCCCTCCAAGCTCATCACCATGCTCAGGAACCTGTGATTGAACACCTCCCTCTGCAACTGGATCCTGGACTTCCTGACAGGCCGCCCCCAGGCAGTAAGGGTAAGCAACAACACATCCGCCACACTGACCATCAACACGGGGCCCCTCATGGGTGTGTGCTTAGTCCCCTCCTGTACTCCCTGTTCACCCACGACTGTGTGGCCGTGCACGACTTCAACACCATCATCAAGTTTGTTGACGACACGACAGTGGTAGGACTGATGACGATGAGGCAGTCTATCGGGAGGAGGTCAGAAACCTGGCAGTGTGGTGCCAGAACAACAACCTCTCCCTCAACGTCAGCAAGACAAAGGAGCTAATTGTGGACGACAGTAAATGGAGGGCCAAGCACGCTCCCATCCACTTCAATGGGTCTGTAGTGGAGTTGGTTGAGAACTTCAAGTTCCTCAGTGTCCACATCACTAAGGAATTAATGTAGTCTACACACACCTGCGTAGTTGTGAACAGGGCAAGACAGCGCCTCTTCGTCCTCAGGAGGCTGGAAAGATTTAGCATGGCCCTCAGATCCCCACAAGGTTCTACAGCTGCACCATTGAGAGCATCTTGACTGGCTGCATCACCGCTTGGTACTGCAACTGTGGTAAGGCGCCCTACCGCAAGGCACTACAGAGGGTGGGGAATACGGACCAGTACATCACTGGGGCTGAGCTCCCTGCATTTCAGGACCTCTATACCAGGCGTAAGAGGAAGGCCCAAAAAATGGACAAAGAGCCTGTTGTCTCTGCTACCGCATGGCAAGCGGTACCAGTGTAGCAAGTCTGGAACCAACAGCACCCTGAACAGCTTCTACCCCCAAGACTGTTAAACAAGACGACTAAATAGCTCATCAAATGGTAACCCACTGCTGCTACTGTCTATTATCTATCCTGTTGCCGAGTCCCTTTAACCCTACCTATATGTACATAGCAACCGCAACTACATCGACTCGGTTCTGGTATTCCGTGTATTGCCGTGTTATTTTTACTCGTCATTGTTATTCACTGTGTATTTATTCCTTGTGTCATTATTTACATTTTTACCCGTAAATAAGCATTTCACTTTTAAACTACACCTGTTATTTACAAAGCATGTGACAAATAAAATTGCATTTTATTCATACACTGAGTGTACAAAACGTGCTCTTTCCATGACATAGACTGGCCAGGTGAATCCAGGTGGAAGCTTTGATCCCTTATTGATGTCACCTGTTAGATCCACTTCAATCAGTGTAGATGAAGAGGAGAAGGCAGGTTCAAGAAGGATGTTTAAGCCTTGAGACAATTGAGACATGGATTGTGTATGTGTGCCATTCAGAGGGTGAATGGGCAAGACAAAAGATTGAAGTGCCTTTGAACGGGATATGGTAGTAGGTGCCAGGTGCACCGGTTTGAGCGTGTCCAGAACTGCAACACTGCTGGGTTTTTCACACTCAACAGTTTCCCGTGTGTATGAAGGAAGGTCCACCACCCGAGCAGTGAATCAAATTCTCTGTCAGAAGTGGATGACAGACAGCTCCTTCAAGCCTTTATCCCGATGGATGCCAGTGGGACCGAATTGTCGAAGTGCACAAGGTACGTCGAAGCGCAGTGGCATCTTCTAGAGAGCAATGCGAGCGTCATCGGACATCAGGCTAACTTTACAGAGCCTGAGACAGAGATATGTCTGGATGGCTGGACCTGATGACAAATCTACATTTCTGTGGAGCTGTCCATGCGCACTTTTACAGTGGGCTACATGCTCCATAAATAAGTAGGCTAGGTGTTATAAAAGAAAATAAGAAAAGTGCGGGTATGCAGACACACTTTTTACCCATTCAATTTAAAAATATATATTTATGAATGAAGTTGCATATTAGGATTACTATTATGATTATCTTTCAGTAGGCCTAATAATCTCCTAACAGTGGCCCTTATGACATAGCAAGGCGAAGAATGGGATAGGCCCATTAAAATCCTGCTAAAGAAAAAGCTTGATTGCGATCTTGTTTTCCAGCGGGACTTGGTCTGTACCCTCCGTCCTATGAAACCGATGAGCCAGACTATTTACAATGTTGGGGTCGTGGCATGGGGCCATCATATTTGGAGGGCTGTCAGACAGGGGAGCATCCTGTCACAGACATGGAATAGGGAAGACCGATGGTTGTAAGACTTTTAGCATTTTTGTCAATTTCTCAGAGGTCGTTTGAACTACTACATTCAGAATGTGATAAGAACAACGTCCGTCTGTCTGCTACAAAATGGGATAGGTATGATCTCTACATCTGTGAAGTGTGTGAAGTGATACAATCTACCCCGTCTCCCGGGGCAATTGTAACAGAGCTTGGGGTGAAATGGAACAGTGCAAGAAAATGCATAAATCATGACATGCAACGAAATATTGAAAGCCTTTTTTGAGAAGATGAGAACAACATTGCCATGTTTAATATTTGTATGGTTGACATAATAAAATAATGACACAAATCATAAAATGTTTATTATTTTTACACTCCATTAACTGGCCCTTCTCAACATCTGAACTAAACAACCGAATGTTTGTGATGTGTGTGTGTGTGTGTGTGTGTGTGTGTGTGTGTGTGAGTTCGAGAGACAGAGCGGTGGCGTGTGCGTGTGCACCCACGCTGTGAGAGTGAGTGCTGGACATGCTGTTGCAACTAAGTTTGACCCTTGCAGCCATTAGCTAGCTTCAATTTTGGCTACATGTTAAAACTTTAGCATTGCTAACGTACGTCAAAGATAGACACACTGGTTATAAAGCTGATATACATTTGATGAATCTAACTGCAAAGCAGGTGATGCCATCACAAAAACAAATTTGGTCAAATGACTTTCTTTACCTCAATCTTTCTTTTTTCTCAATAAACTCTGCAGTCTGTCACAGGGTCTTGCTTCTTCATATTAGGGTTGAGGACTAAACTGAGCAGGTGCACAGTGAGTCACATTATTCTAGCTTGTTACTGATTGTAGGTATTGAGAGTGTTACAACTATCCCGTCACAACCATCCCCGGCCTCCCTTACCCTATAAAGCGTCATTGTGTTCAACATATTCATCATGTCAAAGTAACTCAACAATCCACCCACACCACCTCATTTCAACGTGGATAATTGGGTAATCTTTGGTTGAGATGTTGATCAATGAGATTACAACCTACATTCACCCACTCAAAAATAAGACAAAAGTTAGTAGAATTTCCAATGTGTTATAACTATGATTTCAACCATCTAAAAGCACAACCAAATTCCAGTGGAAAAACAATGTCTGATTTTTGGTTTAGCCGTCACCCAAATGTCTATCACTGTGCTTTCAACCATTTAAAAAGCACACTAAAGTTGAAATACAATGTCAGAAATTTTGTTTATTTATACAATCGATTGTGTCATCACTGTGCTTCATCTAACAGTACAACCAAATGACCTGTATTGCAGTTGAGATTACATTAAAAGTACACAGTGCAAGTAATCAATGCTGTTAGAGATTCTGCGTAGATTACTACAGCAATTGTCAAGATCTCCAAGGACCTGCGACCTTTGCATGCCATCTTGAACCTGCCCGCTTTATACAATTACATAAGAATACATCTATAGTTAAGTAACCTCAATGTGGCCATGGATGTTGTTTCTCATTTTAAGGTTGAATGTTAAATGAGTTTGTAATGTTGAATTGTGTTGAATTGACAACGCAACCAAATATCAACATTTAAAGGAGATGCATCTAATGCTTGGATAGTTCCATCTGAGCCACTGGCTTCATTCCATTCTTTGACTTAGATTTTTGGTTGCGTTGGAGATTTGAATCCAACATATCGTTTATTAATTTGTAGACAAACTGGAATTAAAGCCAGACTAAGTCAATGGCACAGATGGAACTATCCAAGCCCTAGATACATCTCCTTCAAATGTTATTTGTTTGTGTTGACAACCAATCACAATTCAATATCACTAAATATCATAAGAGGATCTAAGTCGCCAGACGTGTTTTTTTGGTGTGATATGTGAAAGTTGCCACACTGTCATCAGGACATTGTTATTGTCATTTAAGTCATTCAAGGGATAAATTGGTTACCTGTTGCCAGAGGTGCTTCCGGAAATGAAAACCCTGGGGTAATCGGGTTCTGGGAATAAAATCATTCTGACAAAATGTTAATTTTTACTGTACATTCTTACTGTACATACACATAAACATCCACCTGCCCCGAATGACTGGTTGCCATGGCTCCTTTTTAATCACATTGTTTTCCCACTCCGACGTCCGTCTCAAATACTTTTAAGCGGTCCATGACGATGCTAACCCTCTCTCTCTTAGCTAGCTCGACTATGCACTTGCCTCTGCTACCAAAACACTTGTGCTAACATTTTCTAGACTGTACCACTGAAAGTAAGTTTTCAATTTGTAAAACCCAATTTCTTCTGGACAGAATAGTTCCTGTAGGTTTTTGACTTACTCGTCTGAACCTACAGGAATATTTTGTTATGTCTCGTGGGTTTCATAACCACATCTTTATAACAGTTCAACAAGGACGAGATGGAAAGACAGGAGTTTGGTTCAACCATTTATCTAGAACGTGATCAGTCAACACATGCAAACCCCCATGATGCTCTGCGAAAAACGCCGATGGCAATACATAATAGTTACATTGATTGAGCTGTTAATGTTATTCATGTGATAAAACTCATTTACCTGCCCATCTGCCGCCCTTGCTAGCTCAGCTGCCGAACAGGTAATACAGGTGAGACTATGCTGCACAGATTTGTTGCGCGTAGCCCACACACCGTCACTGTTGTCAGAAAGCAGAACAACCGAAAACCCCTTCAGTGTTAGGAGGGTAAGGAGTCTGTCTACAAGTTCCCTGGCCTGTTATCACGCTTGTTTGAACATCGCAATTGAGCAGAGCAGAACAGCAGAGCAGCGACAAGGTAACATTTGAATAATATTATAATATAGAATATTTAATTTTGGATTTCAGTATGTTTTTTTTTCTTCTCTTTTTCTTAACACTTTGTTATGCAGAAAGCTAGCCATAATGTTCATCCGTAGTTATTTCACATGCTCGGAACAGGGGCAGGTGTTTGTTACCTTTGAACACAGGACAGCATGAACTCAATTGTGATTAGGGGCTTATAATGGGGGATAAGCCGACGACTGTAGCTGAGAGCAACATTTCCAACATATACTATTAAAGATGCATTCCAACAACATATTCGTAAGATATTGTTTGAATTGGATTCATACAAATAAAATAAGTAGTACACAACAAATGGGGAACCGTTTTGACTCGTGAGCACCACTCTCAAAACGAATGGCTGAAATCATTTTAAAAAGTTCTGGCCCATCACTTTAATAATGTTTGTCTGTTTTCCCCCCATTAAATAACCATGACAATATTTTCATGTATTTTCATACGGAAACGCTAACGTTTTGGAGGCCTTCAGACATTTTGAAAAGAAAGAGCAACAATAGTAGCCTACCTATAAACTGTGAGGAGAAAAAAGACAATGAGATTATCTCCAGAATGTGTCTCAGCCTAAGTGTCAAATAAAATGATAGTAGTTGCTATAACATTTAAGACATAAGCCTATTGTCATAGTGCATTTGAATTATTATGTTAGAATGTGTTTGGTCTTTTGTTAGTTCAATTAACAATTGTTCCTATTAAAAGGCCTTATTAAGATGAAATGTGTCATTTCAGACGTGTTTGTGTCTCCTACTGTGAATTTGATGTCTGTCCCCCTCGGTCCAGACATGCCTGTGCCAGTACCTAAACCACGGGCACGGTACAAGCGGGCTGGCGGGAGCTTACAGAGCCAGCTCTCTTCTGAGAGGTGACTTATCCTCATGATGTTTACTTGTTATACCAAACACCTGATATGTTCTTGGTGATTATTTTCGAATTATATGTTTTTACATTTGTTTTCAAGGGATTTTCTATGTGATACACCTGATCCAACGGCAAGTACAGGAAATCCTAGCAAAGGTAGATCATGGTGCTTATCGTGATGACAATGACATTGTTTGATCAATGATAAAGGTTTGGACAACATGTACATTTCCTTTGAAACAAGATGAGTTTCGTTAGAACTATCCTGTAATAACAGGTCACGTTCAATTGACTCGGACACAGTGCGTCAGCTTAACAGCTCACCTTTCAACAATTCACCAGTGAGCGATCTGCTATCGTGCTAAACAAGATTTGTTCCGTGCAAGTCATAAAATAGACTCCTCCCCCACTTGTCAATCAATAACGTCTGCATCCTTTTAAATGTGATGTTGAGTTTAATACGCAATCTCCAGTAAAACATTCCTGAAGCTAAAGATAGCTCCAGTGCACTGTCATAATAGCAACACAAGAAAAACTGGTTTTGTTCTAGTCACAAATACTTATGAATCGGTGACAGACTTCTGTATGATTCACTGCTTTAATTTCTCACCAGACAACGCATCATATTTTACTGTATGCCATTTTATCTTGGGTTCACAGGTGTTCCACCCACAAATTATTTGCTGGTAGAAAGTGAAGACAACCATGCCATTATCCTAAATAAACCTCCGTTCAGCCCTGCCATCCCCAGCCCGGCTAATGAGAATCAAAGCCAGCATAACTTCCCTCTCTCCAGATCTGATTCTGGAGTGACTCTGTCTTGCCCATTACTGGGCAGTAAGGATCCAGATGGGCTCCACGACAGATCTGCCTGGTCATCCAACCCTCCATACAGTTCTGCTGCAGATTATGACCCCTATATTACTGTAGTAGCTGACTGGGCAAAAGACCTTGGATCGGAATCTTCCAATGATGATGATGCCGTTACTGGAGAAATAAAGAACCCATCTCAGATGAACAAGTGAGTTTTAGCTATCAGGTGAGTGAAGTGAGTTTTAGCAAGCAGGTTTAAAGGCATAGGTAACAAAACAGTACAGGCCATGTCCAAAGACAGGGCAGAATATGTATATCGAGTTATGTAACAAGCTACAGGTCACAGAAAACATGAAATGGTGGTAGAAATGTTGAAATGGCTTTGTCTCGTTCTTCTATGCCTCGGGTTCCAGTGTGGTGTCAAGGCAGGTTGGTGTTGTCCCCAATGGAGAAACCCCTCAGCCTCCTGTGGAACAGGCGTCTATGCAGACCAGACCAATCAAACAAAAGACCCCACGGTACGTCACAACACCCCCATCACAGCAGACAGACAGTTAACAGACAGCTTTCACGGGGAGCTCAATAGAATAAAAATGACCACCTAATCAACAGAAATGTTAAGATAGTACCTGACCAATATCGACGTATTTCATGGTCGTAATGGTATGATATAATTGAAAACACATTGAAATTATCATTGGGGTGTAGCCAGATCAGACATGGAACAGCAGCTATTTGACGTTGAGCGTGACATCCTTGTTTACCTAACTCATCTCTGAACTCCGCAAGCACCTTTGTTGATGTATTCAGATCACTGTATTCCGCATACCTATACCTAAATGTATTTGTTCAAGATAGCTGACAGCTAATGAAACAGTTGTCCACATGTATGTTTCTGTTAGATAACTCCTCTATTTGTTCACAGTGCTGCCACCATCCGCGTCAGCAGGAGAAAGCAGGCAGCAGCGAGCGGTGGTGGTGCCCAGATAGCAGAGTCCTCTCGTAGGGAGAGTGTTGTGTCCAGATCCAGCTGGCTGGATGTATGGAAGGGACGCAGGTAATGTGGAACACTGTGGGACGGGAGATATGCACTGTTAACATTTCAGCAACATCTTGCCGAAGTCACACTCTTTGATATGACGTTTCAGATTAATGTCTATGTTTTTGGAAATGTTGAGGTACTTTGTGTCCCTGAAGGCACAATGTTCTGTGGGCCACCCTGGATGGACAGTTGGTATCACTATGGAAGAAACGCACAGTGAGTGAACCACCACCACCACACCATTGTTCAATGGACTCTTCCTTTGAGTTTTGGCATAACGTTTGTTATGACATTATTGTATCTCCCGGGCTATGCCTCGCACTATTCCCCCATCTTCTGTGCTGCAGGACAAGTTCACAGACATAGTGTTCCACGTGTCAAGCATCACCGACGTCCGTAAGCAGGAGAAAGGACGCTTCTCCGTTTACTTCAGCAAGAAACACTTTGAGTTCATGGCACACAACAAAGGTGAGACCGCTGATGGATGTAGACTCTCCCTTTGGTTCCGAGTGGGTTTTGTGCTGTGCCCTGACTCTCCCCACCTCTCTCCCTGGTCCCAGAGGTGCAGGAGGGCTGGGTGACTTCCCTTCTGGCTTCTCGTGGGCGGGAACCCCCAGTCCCTCCGGAGCAGCATGGAGCCCTGACCATGAAGGGCCCTCGCAACAACAGAGTGTACGCTGCCATCTGTGGACACAACCTATGGATCTACAACAATAAAGAGGTGAGGATAGGGAACAGGGCTCAGCTATGCTCCATCAGTTTATGATTGTTTGATGATTCCGGAAGACATCTTCAGTGTGTTTTGTTTCACTCAGTTACTGTCATTGTGCCGTGCAGGACTTCCAGTTGGGGGTTGGGATGACCTTTGTGTCCATGAACGTGGCGTCAGTGAAGCAGACTGGCCGTCATAGCTTCAGCCTCATCACACCGTACAAAACCTTCAAGTGAGTGTCCAGCTCCTTCTCTCTCACTGTCTCTCAGTCTGAGCTGACTCAAGACAATTGCTCTTCTCGCAGATTATCCCATTATCTGGCCAGGTGCATTTGAGCACCTTGCTTTACTGGCTACTGAAACGCACAGTCTTTGTGTACTCTAGTTTCTCCACAGACTCGTTGAGGGAGCTGGGCGTGTGGTTGGAGAGCCTGACCCAGGTGATCCGCAGTGCCCTGTCATGCAGCGAGGTGGCCGAGCGACTCTGGGCCAGCCCATGGAACAAAGTGTGTGCCGACTGTGGCTGTGCCAACCCTGAGTGGGCCTCAGTCAACCTGCTAGTGGTCATCTGTGAGGCTTGTGCAGGTGAGCCGGTACTGCGGTGAGCCTAAATATGTAGGCACAGAATGTGTATGGATTGCGAAATTTGCTCGACATGACCTTAGCTAATAGTTTCCTTATTGTTTCTCTAAGGCCAGCATCGGTCTTTGGGCATGCATGTGTCCAAAGTGAGAAGCCTGAAGTTGGACATTAAAGTGTGGACCGAACCTCTGATTCTGGTGAGATTACTTTTCCTGTAATAGTGCTACAGTCTATGTCTTGCCAAATACTCAGTCTAAAATAACAATGTGAAAATAGGCACTACTATATAAACTCAGCAAAAAAAGAAACGTCCTCTCACTGTCAACTGCATTTATTTTCAGCAAACCTAACATGTGTAAATATTTGTATGAACATAACAAGATTCAACAACTGAGACATAAACTGAACAAGTTCCACAGACATGTGACTAACAGAAATGGAATAATGTGTCCCTGAACAAAGGGGGGTTCAAAATCAAAAGTAACCGTCAGTATCTGGTGTGGCCACCAGCTGCATTAAGTACTGCAGTACATCTCCTCCTCATGGACTGCACCAGATTTGCCAGTTCTTGCTGTGAGATGTTACCCCACTCTTCCACAAAGGCAAGCTGCAAGTTCCCGGACATTTCTGGAGGCAATGGCCCTAGCCCTCACCCTCTGATCCAACAGGTCCCAGACATGCTCAATAGGATTGAGATCCGGGCTCTTCGCTGGCCATGGCAGAACACTGACATTCCTGTCTTGCAGGAAATCACGCACAGAACAAGCAGTATGGCTGGTGGCATTGTCATGCTGGAGGGTCATGTCGGGATGAGCCTGTAGGAAGGGTACCACATGAGGGAGGAGGATGTCTTTCCTGTAACTCACAGACTTGATTGCCGGCAACACACTGCCCCAGACCATGACGGACCCTCCACCTCCAAATCGATCCTGCTTCAGAGTACAGGCCTCAGTGTAACGCTCATTCCTTCGACGATAAACGTGAATCCGACCGTTACGGACAGTCTGAGCACTGATGGAGGGATTGTGCGTTCCTGGTGTAACTCGGGCAGTTGTTGTTGCCATCCTGTACCTGTCCCGCAGGTGTGATGTTCGGCTGTACCGATCCTGTGCAGGTGTTTTTACACGTGGTCTGCCACTGCGAGGACGATCAACTGTCCGTCCTGTCTCCCTGTAGTGCTGTCTTAGGCGTCTCACAGTACAGTACGGACATTGCAATTTATTGCCCTGGCCACATCTGCAGTCCTCATGCGTCCTTGCAGCATGCCTAAGGCACATTCACGCAGATAAGCAGGGACCCTGGGCATTTTTCTTTTGGTGTTTTCAGAGTCAGTAGAAATGCCTATTTAGTGTCCTAAGTTTTCATAACTGTGATCTTAATTGCCTACCTAAGCTGTTAGTGTCTTAACGACCGTTCCACAGGTGCTTATTCATTAATTGTTTATGGTTCATTGAACAAGCATGGGAAACATTCATTTACAATGAAGATCTGTGAAGTTATTTGGATTTTTACGAATTATCTTTGAAAGACAGGGTCCCTAAAAAGGGACGTTTCTTTTTTTGCTGAGTTTACATATACAAATGATGTTCTCTCTTTCTTCCATAGCTCTTTGTCCATTATGGGAACAAAGCAGCCAATGATGTGTGGGCTCACAACGTGCCGGGTGCAGAGCAGATCCTGCCGGACTCCTCTGTGGATCAGAGGGGGGAGTTCATTAGGGCCAAGTACACCAAAGGTCGATACAGACGGACCCATCCGTTAGCCTCCAGCCAGAACCTGCTCAACAAGGTCAGCCAGCCTCAGCCTACACTGCTGCTATCAACCAGCAGAGGACAGTGTACTTATTCAGGTTTTCGTTTAGATCGCTTCCAAACTTGTGTTATTACACATTTGTAAGCGTCCGTTTCGGATTCCTTTCAATCTTAAAAGATCATAACATACACCTAAACCTCCCAGAGTCTATACAGGAAAAACTGTGCTAAATGAGAAGTGTTATTGGTTGTTATGGCAACATCATCCCCTCATCCTATATCCTCCAGAGGCTGTGTGAGATAGTGTGTGGCCCTAATGTCCCAGAGACCATGTCCCTGCTGTGCTCGGGGGCGCGGGTCCTGTGCCACTCAGGGGACCCTCATTGCTCCTCACCCATCTCACTGGCAGAGCGGGCTGGACAGGCCATGCAGACTGAGCTCCTCAGACACAACGAGTACACAGGTATTGACATCAGGGGTCCAGGCTCTAAGATCCACAGTACTGCTGTTGTTTTGTGTTTTTGCGTAGTCTCAACTTGTCACTTTCATGAAGTCAGTACATCAAATGTCGATCTTGTTCATCGTGGTTTCTCCTATCTGTTTGTTATTCTCCTGTACAGAGCCCCCTGCCTATGCTCATCAGAAGCCCAGCAGAGACCCTGCTACCTCTGTCCCCTTGTCTGCTGCAGGTACACGTATACTATGAGTGCATCACAATTGCCTAAAAGGGGACTTCGTAGTGGGTGTGAAATTGTAAATGTGTGTGCGGCAGGAGAGGAGCTCCATGGGAAGCTGGAGGAGGACCGCTTCCTGTTCTCCCAGGAGAACGACTCTGCTGCCTGTGATGTTCTGGACCTGAGGGAGGTCATCTCCATCTTCGACTGCTCCAACGGGTACTGCAACCTCGTGAGAAAACACACATTTTTATGATTTGATATGTGTTGATAAGACATAAGGATGACTGTTGATTTTCCTCCTCCCCCACAGACCAACTCATGCATTTGAGATGGTGACTCTGACGGACCAGTTGCTGTGCAGTTCTGATACAGAAGATGGTTTACTCATACACCTTCTCCATATTCTCAAGGTAGCACCAATAAACAGCTGTGAGGATAGCAACCGTTGTGCCAACTGTACTCTATCCTGTAAAGGTTACAGATAAACAGACGGAACCAATAAAGTCATGTGGTTAAAACTCATATGTTCTCCCCCCCCCCCCCCCCCCCCCCCCCCCCCTGACAGGTGTTGTTGCCCGGGCCCATAGAGGAGGAGCTGGACAGGGGGTTTGCTATGTCCCGGGTGTCTCTGAGGGAGGGAGGAGGCCTGCAGCACAACGAGGTCTGGGCAGTGCTCCGTGGAGGTCAGGTCCTCATCTATCCTACTGACCAGCAGGGCCACAGAGAAAGGCTAACACTCAACCTCGAGACGCAATACAGTAAGTCCCATCGCGCCTCATTGTTCGGACTGCATGTTTACACAGCGTGATGTACATGCCTTGTGCACGTGAGCAGATGTTTCATGATGAGGTAATATGACTGTGTATCTCACCCAACACTGACAGTGTTATTTTCTGCCCACAGAGATAGATTCCTCTGAGAACACCATAGAGCTGGTCACTGGAGAGAGGTCAGCACTACAGGAGCACTTTGTAATAACAAGTCACATTCGCATTCACTTATATCATAGCAGCAGTTCCCAAACGTTTTTCAGCATCATTCAAAGGAAGGAATGTGTCCAATGTATCTATTGCTTGCTCTCTTCTTCCTGCTAGAACCATGTCCATGCAGTTTGAACGAGACCACAGCTGTCAGTCCTGGCACAGCTTACTGAAACGGGCAGTGACCACAGAGAGGAAACTGTACCAGCTGCCCCCCAACGCCATTGGCAATGTGCCCCCTGCCATCGAGAGGTGTATCTCACACATCACACAATATGGTGTGTTCCATTTGATACTGGAACAAGTATTGTAGTGATCTGGATAACAAGGAAAAATTATTCTCACGATTCTACATCAGCTCCACTCCTCTCTCTCTCTCTCCCAGGTTTAAAGGTGGATGGGCTGTACCGGCGCTGTGGCTTGGCCACAAAGATCAGTTGTCTGGTGGAGGCCCTCAGCAGTTCACCTACAACTACACCTCTGGAGACAGACGAAGAGGGTCTCCTGGACGCTGCGGGGGCCCTGAAGCAGTATGTCCGCCAGCAGGTGGTGCTCATCCCAGAAACACACAGGAAACTGTGGGTGGAGGCCGCAGGTACTCTCCTTCTCATCTTCATCTCTCGTAGACAGACTATGTAAACATAAATGGTACTGTAGATCTGTCCCAAGGGAATGAGACGGGGTAGATAACGAGCAGCATTAGTTCCGGTGCTTTTGGACAAATCACAATTCCGCAGTTGTTAGCATCTTTCGAATATTGGAAGGGGAGGGGATATTTGGACGATAGACTTGCCTGTAACTTGCAAAGAGAGAGGGTGGAGCTCTGTGTTCCCGGTTCCGATCATTGTTATATCACTTCTCTTAACACGTATGGACCCAGAACTTAATCGAGCATCTGACCAATTACACAAGATCCTCTCCCCACAGTTTAGAGTCACCATGGACATATTTTACCAGTATCTAGAATAACAAACAAACCCCAATGCAGATGGACATTGTTTAATACAAGCTGTGATTTAAATAATGGGGTTCTCATTACATCGCCTTTGTCACCATAGCTCACACAGAAGAGACCTTTAGACTGACTACATACCGCGGACTACTGAAGAAGCTGCCCCCTGACAATAGAATCACACTCAATGCCCTCTGTGGACACTTCTACATGTAAGAACCACACACGTCCAACGATTGTTAAATTTAAAAGGGCAATGAAATTAACCTGCATGACTAATGGTTCACTGTTGTCAACCCCTCCTTCTAGAGTTCAGCAGTATAGTGCAGAGAACCGTATGACAGCTCAGAACCTGGCACTGGTGTTTGTCCCCACACTATTCCAGGAGCTGGCCATGAACACTGACATGGTGCAGCTCACCAGAGAGCTCATTATCCACTACACACTCCTCTTCCTGGTAAGACACTTTGAACTCCACCTCTTCTATTGGGTCATAAAGCAGTGAAAGACTGACAGTGAACTAGACTAGACATTTATACTTACCATGTCTTGAAATCTACAGGGTAAAGAAGAGGAGTCTGACATGGAGAGTGAAGAACTAATAACTAAGTTTTGAAAAAATATACAGTACCAGTCAAATGTTTGGACACATCTACTCATTCAAGGGTTTTTCTTTTTTTTGGTACTACATATGGAATCATGTAGTAACCAAAAAAGTGTTAAACATATCAAAATATATTTTATATTTGAGATTCTTCAAAGTAGCCACTCTCTGCCTTGACGACAGCTTTGCACACTCTTGGCATTCTTTCAAACAGCTTCATGAGGGAGTCACCTGGAAAGCTTTTCAATGTGTGCCTTGTTAAAAATGCATTTGTGGAATTTCTTTCCTTAATGCGTTTGAGCCAAATCGGTTGTGTTGTGACAAGGTAGGGGTGGTATACAGAAGATAGTCTTTTGCCGAATTAGGCTAAGTCCATATTATGCCAAGAACAGCTCAAATAAGCAAAGAGAAGTGACAGTCCATTACTTTAAGACATGGTCAGTCAATTAACTTTTAAAGTTTCTTCAAGTGCCTTTGCAAAAATACATCAAGCGCTATGATGAAACTGGCTCTCATGAGGACCCAGAGGAAGACCCAGAGTTACCTCTGCTGCAGAGGATAAGTTCATTAGAGTTAACTGCACCTCAGATTGCAGCCCAGATAAATGATTCACAGAGTTCAAGTACCAGACACATTTCATATCAACTGTTCAGAGGAGACTGCGTGAATCAGGCCTTCATGGTCAAATTGCTGCAAAGAAACCACTACTAAAGGACACCAATAATAAGATGAGACTTGCTTGGGCCAAGAAACACGAGCATTGGACATTAGACTGGTGGAAATCTGTCAATTTGAGAATTTTGGTTCCAACCACAGAGTAGCTGAACTGATGATCTCCGCATGTGTGGTTCCCACCTTGAAGCATGGTGAGATGGTGTAGGTGTGGGGGTGCTTTGCTGGTGGATTTATTTAGAATTCAAGGCACACTTAACCAGCATGGCTACCACAGCATTCTGCAGTGATACGCCATCCCGTCTGGTTTGCTCTTTGTGGGACTATCATTTGTTTTTCAACAGGACAATGACCCCAAACACACCTCCAGGCTGTGTAAGGGCTATTTTACCAAGAGGGAGAGTGATAGAGTGCTGCATCAGATGACCTGGACTCCACAATCACTCTACCTCAACCCAATTGTGATGGTTTGGGATGAGTTGGACCTCAGTGTGAAGGAAAAGCCACCAACAAGTGCTTAGCATATGTGGGAACTCCTTCAAGACTGTTGGAAAAGCATTCCTCATGAAGCTAGTCGAGAGAATGCCAAGAGTGTGCGAAGCTGTCATCAAGGCAAATGGTGGCTACTTTGAACAATCTGAAATATAAAATATATTTTGATTTGTTTAACACTTTTTTGGTTACTACATGATTCCATATGTTCATAGTTTTAATGTTTTCACTGTTATTCTACCATGTAGAAAATAGTAAAAACAAAGATACTCTTGACTGAGTAGGTGTGACCAAACGTTTGACTGGTAATGTATATTTGCCTTTGGCTGTCAAGGAAAGCTTATATTGGAAATATATTTGGTTACAGGGTGCCCTTTCAACTTCTGCTAATTGTGGGGCTAACAAGAACATTTTATCAATAGTCGTTTTCAAAACTTCTTTGAACTGTACATTTAGGTCATGGACAGGTTCAAACATATTTATTCAACATGGGGGTTTATTGTCATTTAGTTGACTGTAAAATAATAACAAAATTGTATGTTATCAAACTGTTCGAAACAGTATTATGACAAATCTCTTAGAAATAAAATGTATGACAAACCAATAAACATGTTTTTTTCCTTCTAATTTATTGGATGTTACCTTTTTTTATTATATTTTCTTACCCTTATTTTACCGATAAGTTGACTTGAGAGCACATTCTCATTTACAGCAACGACCTGCAGTATGGTTACAGGGAAGAGGAGGGGGATGAATGAGCCAATTGGAAACTGGGGATGGTTAGGTGGCCATGACGGTATGAGGGCCAGATTGGGAAGTTAGCCAGGACCCCGGGGTTAACAACCATACTCTTACAATAAGCACCATGGGATCTTTGGTGACCATAGAGGGTCAAGAACCTGTTTAGCGTCCCATTCGAAAGACGTCACCCTACACAGGGCAATGTCCCCAATTACTGTCCTGGGGCATTGGGATATTGTATTTTAGACCAGAGGAAATAGTGTCTTCTACTGGCCCTCCAACACCACTTCCAGCAGTATCTGGTCCAGCAGACCAGGACCGACCCTGCTTAGTTAACAGAGACATTTGTGTAAAACATTGTGCTCCAATTCTCATTGATGGTCACATTAACAAAAATAAAGATAACAAGTAATCAAAACTAGAAACAATCTAGTATTCCACAAAATACTAACAGGATTTCTAGCAAACAATATACTGCAAGATGTTCAGATTTTCAAAATGTTCCAAAATATGCAAGAGGGGAGAACATTAATACTTAGGCCTCTTCGGTTTCTGCCTGAAATAAAAATGAGTAAAATGAATATAGGATCGTGTGAATTTAACATGCATTTATCAACATAATTGACAATGTGCCTTTTATGTTTAAACAATAAGGCATGAGAATCCGGGAATTATTGTGTGAATAACTCCCGACAAAGGGCTGTTCTTAGGCCCGACACGAAGCCAAGGGCCAACAAACAGAGCTTTAGGAGGGTGTTGTTCATGAAAATTCCCGGGTTTGAGGGCCTTATTGATTTTATAAATACTTTGCCAAACACATTAAAAACAGATTATTTACATGTTTTCATTAAAAAAAGTTATTTTAATGAGTAAATTCATTTTATTTAATCTTTTCACCAGATGATATAGTTCAGGCAAAAGCCAGTTATAATTCTGAGGTTCTGACCTGTTTGTTAATTCTATTCATTCTACACTATTTGCAATGCTATGCTAAACAAATCATTGGCATCAATGGTGTATATACAGTGCCTTCGGAAAGTATTCAGACCCCTTGAATTTTTCCACATTTTGTTAAGTAACAGCCTTATTCTAAAATGGATTAAATAAAATCCCAAAATAAAACTTTGCAATCTACACACACTACCCCATAATGACAAAGCGAAACAAGGTTTTCGACATTTTGCATTTATTAAAAATAAGTTGTATCTACAACTTGATTGGAGTCCACCTGTGGTATATTGAATTGATTGGACATGATTTGGAAAGGCACACACCTGTCTATATAAGGTCCAACAGTTGACAGTGCATGTCAGAGCAAAAACTAAGCCATGAGGTCGAAGGAATTGTCCGTAGAGCTCCGAGACAGGATTGTGTCGAGGCACAGACCTGGGGAAGGGTACCAAAAACTCATGCAGCATTAAAGATCCCCAAGAACACAGTGGCCTCCATCATTCTTAAATGGAAGAAGTTATGAACCACTGCCCGGCCAAACTGAGTAATCGAGGGAGAAGGGCCTTGGTCAGGGAGGTGACCAAGAACCCAATGTTTATTCTGACAGCGCTCCAGAGTTCCTCTGTGGAGATGGGAGAACCTTCCAGAAGGACAACCAACTCTAGTGGAGTGCTGCAATCAGGCCTTGATTGTAGATTGGCCAGACGGAAGCCACTTCTCAGGAAAAGGCACATGACAGCCAACTTGGAGTTTGCCAAAAGGCACCTAAAGACTCTCAGGCCATGAGAAATAAAATGTTCTGGTCTGATGAAACCAAGATTGAACTTTTTGGCCTGAATGCCAAGCATCACGTCTGGAGGAAACCTGGCACCATCCTTACGCTGAAGCATGATGGTGGCAGCATCATGCTGTGGGGATGTTTTTCAGCGGCAGGGACTGGGAGACAGGACAACAACCCTAAGCAGACAGATCAAGACAACACGGGCCCAGCTAGAGCCCGGACGTGAACCCAATCGAACATCTCTGGTACTGGTATTTTATTAGGATCCCCATTAGCTGTTGCAAAAGCAGCAGCTACTCTTCCTGGGGTCCACACAAAACATGAAACATAATATAGAATGACATAATACAGAACATCATTATAAAAGAACAGCTCAAGGACAGAACTACATACATTTGTTTTAAAGGCACACAGCCTACATATCAATGCATAGACAGACTATCTAGATCAAATAGGGGAGAGGCGTTGTGCCACAAGGTGTTGCTTTATCTGGTTTTTGAAACCAGGTTTGCTGTTTATTTGAGCAATATGAGATGGAAGGAAGTTCCATGCAATAAGGGCTCTATATAATACTGTACACTTTCTTGAATTTGTTCTGGTTTTAGGTATTGTGAAAAGACCCCTGGTGGCATGTCTGGTGGGATAGGTTTGTCTGTCAGAGCTGTGTGTAAGTTGACTATGCAAACAATTTGGGATTTTCAACACATTGTTTCTTATAAAAAGAAGTAATGCAGTCAGTCTCTCCTCAACTCTTAGCCAAGAGAGACTGGCACACATAGTATTTATATCAGCCCTCTGATTACAATGAAGAGCAAAACATGCTGCTCTATTCTGGGCCATCTGCAGCTTAACTAGGTCTTTCCTTGCAGCACTGGACCACACGACTGGACAATAATCAAGATTAGACAAAACTAGATCCTGCAGAACTTGCTTTTTGGAGTGTGGTGTCAAAAAAGCATAGCATCTCTTTATTACAGCCAGACCTCTCCCCATCTTTACAACCATTGAATCTATAGGTTTTGACCATAACAGTTTACAATCTAAGGTAACGCCAAGTAATTTAGTCTCCTCAACTTGTTCGACAGCCACACCCTTCATTACCAGATTCAGCTGAGGTCTAGAACTTAAGGAATGATTTGTACCAAATACAACGCTCTTAGATTTGGAGATGTTCAGGACCAATTCATTACTGGCCACCCATTCCAAAACAGACTGCAACTCTTTGTTAAGGGTTTCAGTGACTTCATTAGCTGTGGTTGCTGATTGCTTTATGGTTGAATTATCAACATACATGGATACAGATACTATATTTAATGCCAGTGGCAGGTTGTTGGTAAAAAATAGAAAATAGTAGAGGGCCTAGAGAGCTGCCCTGCTGTACACCACACTTGACATGTTTGACATTAGAGAAGCTTCCATTAAAAAAAACCTTTGAGTTCTATTAGATTGCCATATCGTGGATTCAGAGCTGAGGTTGAAAAGCCATAACACATACGTTTTTTCATGGTCAATTATGGTCAATAATATCAAAGTCTGCACTGAATTCTAACAGTACAGCTCCCACAATCTTCTTATTATCAATTTCTTTCAACCAATCCTCAGTCATTTGTGTCAGTGCAGTACATGTTGAGTGCCCTTCTCTATAAGCTTGCTGAAAGTCTGTTGTTAATTTGTTTACAGAGAAATAGCATTGTATTTAGTCAAACACTGTTTTCCAACAGTTTGCTAAGAGCTGGCAGCAAGCTTATAGGTCTGCTGTTAGAAACAGTAAAGGCAGCTTTACCACTCTTGGGTAGCGGAATGACTTTGGCTTCCCTCCAAGCCTGAGGACAAAGACTTTTCTCTAGGCTCAGATTAAAGATATGACAGATAGGAGTGGCTATAGAGTCAGCTACCATCCTCAGTAGCTTTCCATATTAGTTGTCAATGCCAGGAGGTTTGTCATTATTGATTGATAACAATAATTTTTCCACCTCTCCCACACTAACTTTACAAAATTCTAACTTGCTTTCATTATTCGTTTTTTATGCATGAATACAATTGTTCACTGTTCGTTGTTGACATTTCCTGCCTAAGTTTGTTCGCTTTGCCAATGAAATAATCATTAAAATATGTGGCAACCTCAAATGGTTTTGTGATGAATAAGCCATCTGATTCAATGAAAGATGCAGTTGAATTTGTCTTTCTGCCCACAATTTCATTTGAAGTACTCCATAGTTTTTTCCCCATCATTCTGTATATTATTGGTTTTAGCTTCATAATGCAGTTCCTTCTTTTCACATAATTTCTCAATTTGCAGTAAGCCAGTCAGATATGCAGCTAGACTTATTAGCCACTCCTTTTGCCACATGTCTTTCAACCATACAGTTTTTCAATTCCTCATCAATCCATGGAGCCTTAACAGTTGAAACAGTCAGGTTCTTAACAGGTGCATGTTTATCAATAATTGGAAGAAGCAATTTCATAAATTCATCGGGTCCCTGCAAGGTTGTGTGAGCTCAGCCGTCTTCTTCATTCTGTACACCAACGATTGCACAAATCAAAACCAAGCATCACATCATTAATTTCTCTGACGACACCGTCCTGCTGGTCCAAATGGATGACAACAGCAACCTCCCACTGTACCTAGGCAATGTAAACAGCCTTGTGCAGTGGTGTGACACAAACTCTCTGGTCCTGAATGTCACAGGAGCCAGGTCGTCATTCACAGTGAACACATCCAGCAGTTAGACCTATAAATACCTGGGAGTACATGTTGACCATCACTGCTTGGTACTATCCAGAGTGGTTTGCAGTACAGCATTACTGCTTGGTACAAGTGTCACGCTACAGATTTTTCTCCTACTTTCTGAGTGTGAGCAGAAAGTAGGTCACCACTGTACAGCACATTGAGCAGCTCTGACAGTCTCTCAGCTAACACTGCCATCTTCGCATCACCGTACGGTCTTTCTGTCTGCTCTCAGTCACATACACTAACTGTAGGATGAAAAACAGACTGAAGGAAATACTCACCCATCTGCCTCAGCCTTCTTCCTCTTATTTTTTATTTAACCTTTATTTTAGGCAAGTCAGTTAAGAACAATGACAGCCTACCAAAAGGCATCCTGCGGGGACAGGGGCTGAGATTTTTTTTTAATAATTTAAAAAATATATGACAAAACACACATCACGACAAGAGAGACAACACAACATTACATAAAGAGAGACCTAAGACAACAACATAGCAAGGCAGCAACACATGACAGCATGATAGCAACACAACGCGACAACACAACATGGCAGCAACACAACATGGTAGCAGCACAGAACATGGTACAAACATTATTGAGCACAGACAACAGCACAAAGGGCAAGAAGGTAGAGACAACAAGACATCACGCAAAGCAGCCACAACTGTCAGTAAGAGTGACCATGATTTGAGATAAAACTGTCCAGTTTGAGTGTTTGTTGCAGCTCGTTCCAGTCACTTGCTGCAGCAAACTGAAAAGACGAGTGACCCAGGGATGTGTGTGCTTTGGGGAACTTTAACAGAATGTGACTGGCAGAACAGCTGTTGTATGTGGAGGATGAGGGCTGCAGTAGATCCTCTTCTCGATGATCTGTGAGGGACAAAGCACATGATTAATAAGTCACAACCTCATTATTTCCTACCTGACAACACTGTCAACCCTGTTAATGGAGCAATTAAACGATCCAATCCCAGCACTGAAAAAAATGCTTTACAGCTAAAGCACAACATATGATTATGTTAGTTCAAAGCCAAGTCGAAAAAACACACAGCCATTTTTCCAGCCAAAGATAGGAGTCACAAAAAGCAGAAATATAGATAAAATTAATCACTAACCTTTGATGATCTTCATCAGATGACACTCATAGGACATCATGTTACACAATACATGTATGTTTTGTTTGATAATGTGCATATTTATATCCAAAAATCTCGCTGTGTCAGATTTCAATTTTTTTAAACGGAAAAAGCATAGTCTGAGAACGGCGCTCAGAACCCAAAACAGCCAGAGGAATATCCGCCATTTTGGAATCAACAAAGTTAGAAACAACACCATAAATATTAACTTACCTTTGATGATCTTCATCAGAAGGCACTCACAGGAATCCCAGTTTGACAATAAATGACTGATTTGTTCCATAATGTTCCATCATTTATGTCCAAATAGCCACTTGTTGTTAGCGTGTTCAGCCCAGTAATCCATCTTCATGAGGCGCGAGCATTTCGTCCAGACAAAAACTCGAAAAGTTCCATTACAGTCTTTTAGAAACATGTCAAACGATGTATGGAATCAATCGTTAGGATGTTTTTAACATAAAACATCAATCATGTTCCAACCAGAGAATTCCTTTGTCTTCAGAAAAGCACTGGAACGAGAAGTAACTCTGCCGGGAGCGCGCGTCATGAGACCAAGGCTCTCTGCCAGAGCACTTACTCAAAGAGGTCTCATGAGCCCCTCCTTTATAGTAGAATTCTCAAACCAGTTTCTAAAGATGGTTGACATCTAGTGGAAGCCCTAGGAAGTGCAACCTCATCCATATCTCAATGTGTATTCGGTAGGCCAAGCTTTGAAAAACTGCAAACCTTCTGCCCCCTATCCCAAAAAGGTTACAAGCATTTCATAGAAATGCCAAGTAATCCAAATATGTTGATATTATTATGTATGCTGTGAAGAAACAAAGACCTGGAACGAGGGATTCCAGGTTGATTGTTGGAACAAAGCTCTAAGATAACATACTTTGGAAGAGCCTCCTTGTTGTTCATGTATTCACTGTATTCATCCTGAGTGTCAAATCCCAGCAACCCAGAGGACCCTTCTTGTTACCCTATAGAGAAAGACAGACGGCAAAACTGAGGTCAAAAAGCATATCAATCACAAAATAGCACACAACCAGCTATCACATTAACATACAGTGCCTTGCGAAAGTATTCGGCCCCCTTGAACTTTGCGACCTTTTGCCACATTTCAGGCTTCAAACATAAAGGTATTTTTTTGTGAAGAATCAACAACAAGTGGGACACAATCATGAAGTGGAACAACATTTATTGGATATTTCAAACTTTTTTAACAAATCAAAAACTGAAAAATTGGGCGTGCAAAATTATTCAGTCCCTTTACTTTCAGTGCAGCAAACTCTCTCCAGAAGTTCAGTGAGTATCTCTGAATGATCCAATGTTGACCTAAATGACTAATGATGATAAATACAATCCACCTGTGTGTAATCAAGTCTCCGTATAAATGCACCTGCACTGTGATAGTCTCAGAGGTCCGTTAAAAGCGCAGAGAGCATCATGAAGAACAAGGAACACCAGGCAGGTCCGAGATACTGTTGTGAAGAAGTTTAAAGCCGGATTTGGATACAAAAAGATTTCCCAAGCTTTAAACATCCCAAGGAGCACTGTGCAAGCAATAATATTGAAATGGAAGGAGTATCAGACCACTGCAAATCTACAAAGACCTGGCCGTCCCTCTAAACTTTCAGCTCATACAAGGAGAAGACTGATCAGAGATGCAGACAAGAGGCCCATGATCACTCTGGATGAACTGCAGAGATCTACAGCTGAGGTGGAAAAAAAATCAGTCTCTCGATGTGCAAAACTGATAGAGACATACCCCAAGCGACTTACAGCTGTAATCGCAGCAAAAGGTGGCGCTACAAAGTATTAACTTAAGGGGGCTGAATAATTTTGCACGCCCAATTTTTCAGTTTTTGATTTGTTAAAAAAGTTTGAAATATCCAATAAATGTCGTTCCACTTCATGATTGTGTCCCACTTGTTGTTGATTCTTCACAAAAAAATACAGTTTTATATCTTTATGTTTGAAGCCTGAAATGTGGCAAAAGGTCGCAAAGTTCAAGGGGGCCGAATACTTTCGCAAGGCACTGTACTACATAGCGGCAGACAATGAACCCAAAGGTCTAGCTAAGAGGGGACTACAGATCCAAAGCACCCACCTGGTCCATCTAACTGTAGTCCACCCCCTCGTCACTGTCCACAGCCAGGTCGTCCATACTGAGCAGACAGTGTTTGAGAGATAAGCAGCATGTTATTATGCACACCTGTTTAAAATGGTGTGCACGTGTTCAGTGTGTGATATTGGAAATATGTATCTGATTGGCCTCATTAGTTGTTGGCCAAGGTATTCAAGTGTGCTTCCTTTGAGCGGGTGCAGATGGACTCGGCTTGGAGCCTGCTATGTTGTTGGAAATAAACCTCTTTGTGATGTTACTGCTTTAAACTGTCGAGTTTCTATTTACAATAACTAAAAAGAACCCGCTTCCTTTAACGGGGATGCAACAGATTGGCGATGAGGTACCAAAGTTTTTGTCAGAAGGGGAACAGAGCAAGCAAGAAAGTGCTAGCTCCATCAAGACAGTCTGTGTAGAAAAGCTAGCACCGAAGATGGCGTTCCCGAGAATTTTCAAGTATAAAAGCCATTTTTCTAACGATTGTTGGCAGAAAGTCTCACAATTTGTTAATGAACTTATGCAAGTTGCAAGTTTCATGGAAGGAGTCAACTCGAGGGTCAATTAGTGAGTAAGAAAACTATCAGCCACATGTAAATTCAGTCCGTTTCTTGAAGAGTCATTATGTGATAGATGTGTGCGGTGTTAAAAGTACAGAGCTGAGAGACTGTTTACTGATCATAGCTCAATACTTCCTGTGACTGCAGGAAGACGAGAGGAGCAACGATGGTCAGCACCAGGGTAACACACACTAGCGAGGGAGAGGACAAGAACGTCATTGCAACGGAGACGAGCATTACGTCACACTCAAGTGCCAGAGTGATGAGCATCTCACCTCTGACTGGGGACCCCTGCAGCGGGCCCGAATGGACGGGAGATTCCGGCAGCACCGGACAGGCGGGAGATTCCGGCACCGGAGTGAAGGGCAATTCCGTCATCGCCGAGGTGAAGGGCGATTCCGGCAGCGCCGGAGTGAAGGGCGGCTCCTGACTGACGGGCGGCTCTGGCAGCTCCTGACTGACGGGCGGCTCTGGCAGCTCAGGACAGACGGGCGGCTCTGGCAGCTCAGGACAGACGGGCGGCTCTGGCAGCTCAGGACAGACGGGCGGCTCTGGCAGCTCAGGACAGACGGGCAGCTCAGGACAGACGGGCGGCTCTGGCAGCTCAGGACAGACGGGCGGCTCTGGCAGCTCAGGACAGACGGGCGGCTCTGGCAGCTCAGGACAGACTAGCGGCTCTGGCCTGCCGAGGCGCACTGTAGGCCTGGTGCGTGGTGCCGGCACTGGTGGCACCGGGCTGGGGACACGTACCTCAGTGCGAGTGCGGGGAGAAGGCACAGGATACACTGGGCCATGGAGGCACACTGGAGGTCTCGAGCGCAGAGCTGGCCCCACCCGTTCTGGCTGGATGCCAGCTTCCCCCCGGAAAATGCGGGACGCTGGCACCGAGCATACCGGCCTGTGAATACTCTGCCTTGGTACCGTGCGCATCACCCCATAGCACGGGGCCTGACCAGTCCCACGCTCGCCACAGTAAGCACAGGGAGTTGGCTCAGGTCTGCTTTCTGACTCTGCCACACTCCCCGTGTGTCTCCCCCCCAAAAATTGGGGGCTGCCTCTCGGGCTTCCTTGCCAGCCGTGTTCCCACATACCGCTGGTTCCTTTCTCCGGCTGCCTCTGCTCTCCTAGCTGCCTCCACCTGTTCCCATGGAAGGCGATCCCTTCCCGCCAGGATCTCCTCCCATGTGACTCCCTTGCCGTCCAGAACATCCTCCCATGTCCAGGAGTCCACCTTACCATGCTGCTTGGTCATTAGAACGGGTGGGAAGTTCTGTCACGGCTGGCTGAAAGACTGGACCAAGGTGCAGCAAGGTAAGCGTACATTTTCTTTATTCAAAAATTACGCCGACAAAACAAAGAACAAAAACCAAACCGTGAAGCTTTGGGCTATGTGCCCTGAACAAAGACAAAGTTAACTTCCCACAAAACAGATGAGGAAAAAGGGTACCTAAGTATGGTTCTCAATCAGAGACAACGATAGACAGCTGTCCCTGATTGAGAACCATACCAGGCCAAGACATAGAAATATAACATAGAAAAAATAACATAGATAACCCACCCCAACTCACGCCCTGACCAACCTAACACAAAGACATAAAAATAAACTAAGGTCAGAACATGACAAATTGGAGTCAGAAGGTATCCTTACACCAGTTAACTACAGTGAATGGGTTGCTCCAATTGTGTGTATACCGAAAACAGACAATACTGTAAGAATATGTGTAGATTTCAAGGGAACTATCAATCTGTGGCTGGAAGTAGAGCAGTATCCATTACCAAAAATGCATGACTTGTTCACGAAGCTGGAGTTGTCACAGGCATACCAGCAAGTACAACTAGAGGAGATCTCTAAGCACTATCTCACCGTTAATACGCATAAGGGGTTGGTTTAAGGTCAACGGCCTTCCTGATGGTATTGCCTGTGCCCCAGCTATTTTTCAGAAAATTATGGATCAGATCCTACAAGGGGATACACCACATGAAACAGAAAACTGAAGCTATTGAGAAGGCTCCCATTCCTACAAACACCTCTGAGCTCATGACCTTTTCCTTCGTTACCTAACTATTATGGCAAATTCATTCCAAATCTGTACCATAGTTAAGCCTATGACTGCTCTACTACAGAAAGACGTAAATTGGGAATGGTCACAGAAAAGCCAAAGTGCTTTGGAAGAAGCTAAGAGACATCTACTTACTTGCCAGGTGTTAGTTCACTACAAACCGGAGCTACCACTCATACTAGCCTGTGATGCTTCACCGGTAGGTGTAGGTGAAGTGATTTCTCACCTATTGCATTTGCCTCTAGGATGATAACTAAAAAAGAAAGGATCTATTCTCAGATAGAGAAGGAAGCACTGGTAATTGTGTTTGGAGTTATGACATTTCATGAGTATCTGTATGGTAGGAAATGTACATTGCTGACAGACCATCAGCCTCTTCTTAAGATTATTGGTCCTAAGACAGGTGTCCCAACACTTGCAGCCCACATATGAGATATAGTACAAACCATCAGAGCAGCATGGCAATGCAGATGCGTTGTCCAGACTCCCACTGAGTACACCAAATCCAGTGAATAGATGACTTGCCAGTCACTGCTACGGATATAGCAGTTGAAACTGAGAAAGATATGTTATTGAAAATGGTTAAGCAGTAGGTAATGTCAGGTTGGCCAAACCATGTTCCAGACAAAGTCTTTAAACCTTATGTCAAAAGAAAGTTTGAACTTACCATTGAGGGTGACTGTATTCTTTGGGGTTACAGGGTGGTGATTCCACACAGCCTGCAAAGCAGACTATTGGCAGAACTACATGAGAGTCATTGGGTTATAGTTATGATGAAATCATTAGCTAGAAGTCTCTCTGGTGGCATACACTTGATGAAAATATTGAAACCGATGTAAGTCTTTGTGACATGCAAACAGCAGCGTAGCATGCCTGCAAAAGTGCCAGTACCTGGAAATGGGCATCAAGTCAATGGGAGAGAATTCACTTAGACTTTGCAGAAGACCAAAGCAAATGTCTTTGGTTGTTATGGATGTTTATGCTAGATGGCCAGAAATTGTACAAATGCAGAGTACTACTTCAGCTAAAAATGATGAGGTACTCAGAACTCTGTTTGCTTCCTATGGTCTGCCCCAGGAAGTAGTCACAGATAATGGCCCACAATTAATTTCCTGTGAAATTAAAGCTTTCTTAAAATTGAATGGTTTCAAGCATACCATGTCACCTGCATATCATATATCATGTCATATGTAAATTACCAAATACTTATTTTCCACCATAATTTGCAAATAAATTCATAAAAAATCCTACAATGCGATTTTCTGGATTTTTTCCCCCTCATTTTGTCTGTCATAGTTGAAGTGTACCTATGATGAAAATTACAGGCCTCTTCCATCTTTTAAGTGGGAGAACTTGCACAATTGGTGGCTGACTAAATACTTTTTTTGCCCCACTGTACATGGTTAATGTTTAACTGTGTGAAAAGACATCTAAATAAGATGTTGAACATCAAGCCAAGGAGACAAGAAGAAAAACATTGTCAAATGTCAAATAAGAGAGAAAGGTTCTCAAATCTAGTTGAAGTTACATGGGAGGAGCTGTAGTGTTTGTGTCACGCCCTGACCTTAGTTTTCTATGTTTTATGTATTATTTTGGTCAGGTCAGGGTGTGACGAGGGTGGGTATGCTTGTTTGTCCTGTCTAGGTTTTCTTTGTATATCTAGGGGTGTTTGTTAGTCTAGGTTTATTATTGGTCTATGGTGGCCTGAATTGGTTCCCAATCAGAGACAGCTGTTTATCGTTGTCTCTGATTGGGGATCCTGTTTACGTTGCCATTTCCATTTTGTTTTTGGTTTATATAGCGTCATGGTCGTTTTGTTATTTTGTTAGTTTGTTTAGTGTTCTTTCTTTATTAAAATAAGTATGTATTCTTATCACCTTGGTCTCATCATTATGACGAACGTGACAGTTTGAGAGATAAGAAGCATGTTATTATGCACACCTGGTTAAAATGGTATGGGCATGTTCAGTGCATGAAATTGGAAATATGTATCTGATTGGATGCGCATAGTTTATCGATCAATAATGACAAACCTCCTGGCATTGACAACATAGATGGAAAGCTACTGAGGATGGTAGCTGAATCCTACAGCCACTCCTATCTGTCATATTTTTAATCTGAGCCTAGAGGAAAGTCTTTGTCCTCAGGCCTGGAGGGAAGCCAAAGTAATTCCGCTACCCAAGAGTGGTAAAGCGGCCTTTACTGGTTCTAACAGCAGATCTATAAGCTTGCTGAAAGAAATTGATAAGAAAATTGTGGGAGCTGTACTGTTAGAAGTCAGTGCAGACTTTGATATTATTGACTATTACCTGTTGTTGAAAAAACGTATGTGTTATGGCTTTTCAACCTCTGCCATATCGTGGATTCAGAGCTAATAGAACTCAAATTATCTTTAATGGAAGCTTCTCTAATGTCAAACATGTAAAGTGTGGTGTACAGCAGGGCAGCTCTCTAGGCCCTCTACTCTTTTCTATTTTTACCAACGACCTGCCACTGGCATTAAATAAAGCATGTGTATCTTGATGATTCAACCATAAAGCAATCAGCAACCACAGCTAATGAAGTCACTGGAAACCCTTAACAAAGAGTTGCAGTCTGTTTTGAATGGGTGGCCAGTAATAAACTGGTCCTGAACATCTCTAAAACTAAGAGCATTGTATTTGGTACAAATCATTCCTTAAGTTCTAGACCTCAGCTGAATCTGGTAATGAATGGTGTGGCTGTTGAACAAGTTGAGGAGACTAAATTACTTGGTTAACTTAGATTGTAAACTGTCATGGTCAAAACCTATGGATTCAATGGTTGTAAAGATAGAGAGACATCTGGCCGTAATAAAGAGATGCTACGCTTTTTTGACACCACACTCCAAAAAGCAAGTTTTGCAGTTTTGGTTAACAATGCTTTGTGGGAAGCAGTTGTTGATGTGTGCAGAGGGTCCCTGGTTCTAGCCCAGGTGGAGGCGAGGACAGGGACGGAAGCTATACTGTTACACCAGTCTCTCTTGGCTAAGAGTTGAGGAGAGACTGACTGCATCACTTCTTTTTATAAGAAACATTAATGTGTTGAAATTCCAAATTGTTTGTATAGTCAACTTACACACAGCTCTGAGACACACAATTATCCCACCAAACATGCCACCAGGGGTCTTTTCACAGTCCCCAAATCCAGAATATATTCAAGAAAGAGTACAGTATTATTTAGAGCCCTTATTGCATGGAACTTCCTTCCATCTCATATTGCTCAAATAAACAGCAAACCTGGTTTGAAAAAACAGATAAAGCAACACCTCACAGCACAATACCTCTCCCCTATTTGACCTAGATAGTTTGTGTGTGTGCATTGATATGTAGGCTACGTCTACCTTTAAAAAAATTGGCAGGCCTCATTGGTTGTTGGCCAAGGTATTTTAGTGTGCTTCCTTTGAATGGCTGCAGATGGACTCCGCTTGGAACCGGCTATGTTGTATCTGCTGTCATGTTGGAAATAAACTTCTTTGTGATTTTTTAATTTTTATTTTTTTTATTTCACCTTTATTTAACCAGGTAGGCTAGTTGAGAACAAGTTCTCATTTGCAACTGCGACCTGGCCAAGATAAAGCATAGCAGTATGAGCAGACAACACAGAGTTACACATGGAGTAAACAATTAACAAGTCAATAACACAGTAGAAAACAAAGGGGGAGTCTATATACAATGTGTGCAAAAGGCATGAGGTAGGCGAATAATTACAATTTTGCAGATTAACACTGGAGTGATAAATGATCAGATGGTCATGTTGCGGAATAGAAAGCCGACTCTTGATTTGATTTTCGATTGGAGATGTTTGATATGAGTCTGGAAGGAGAGTTTGCAGTCTAGCCAGACACCTAGGTACTTATAGATGTCCACATATTCTAGGTCGGAACCATCCAGGGTGGTGATGCTAGGCGGGCATGCGGGTGCAGGCAGCGATCGGTTGAAAAGCATGCATTTGGTTTTACTAGCGTTTAAGAGCAGTCAGAGGCCACGGAAGGAGTGTTGTATGGCATTGAAGCTTGTTTGGAGGTTAGATAGCACAGTGTCCAATGACGGGCCGAAAGTATATAGAATGGTGTCGTCTGCGTAGAGGTGGATCAGGGAATCGCCCGCAGCAAGAGCAACATCATTGATGTATACAGAGAAAAGAGTCGGCCCGAGAATTGAACCCTGTGGCACCCCCATAGAGACTGCCAGAGGACCGGACAGCATGCCCTCCGATTTGACACACTGAACTCTGTCTGCAAAGTAATTGGTGAACCAGGCAAGGCAGTCATCCGAAAAACCGAGGCTACTGAGTCTGCCGATAAGAATATGGTGATTGACAGAGTCGAAAGCCTTGGCAAGGTCGATGAAGACGGCTGCACAGTACTGTCTTTTATCGATGGCGGTTATGATATCGTTTAGTACCTTGAGTGTGGCTGAGGTGCACCCGTGACCGGCTCGGAAACCAGATTGCACAGCGGAGAAGGTACAGTGGGATTCGAGATGGTCAGTGACCTGTTTGTTGACTTGGCTTTCGAAGACCTTAGATAGGCAGGGCAGGATGGATATAGGTCTGTAACAGTTTGGGTCCAGGGTGTCTCCCCCTTTGAAGAGGGGGATGACTGCGGCAGCTTTCCAATCCTTGGGGATCTCAGACGATATGAAAGAAAGGTTGAACAGGCTGGTAATAGGGGTTGCGACAATGGTGGCGGATAGTTTTAGAAATAGAGGGTCCAGATTGTCAAGCCCAGCTGATTTGTACGGGTCCAGGTTTTGCAGCTCTTTCAGAACATCTGCTATCTGGATTTGGGTAAAGGAGAACCTGGAGAGGCTTGGGCGAGGAGCAGCGGGGGGGGCGGGGCTGTTGACCGAGGTTGAAGTAGCCAGGCGGAAGGCATGGCCAGCCGTTGAGAAATGCTTATTGAAGTTTTCGATAATCATGGATTTATCGGTGGTGACCGTGTTACCTAGCCTCAGTGCAGTGGGCAGCTGGGAGGAGGTGCTCTTGTTCTCCATTGACTTCACAGTGTCCCAGAACTTTTTGGAGTTGGAGCTACAGGATGCAAACTTCTGCCTGAAGAAGCTGGCCTTAGCTTTCCTGACTGACTGCGTGTATTGGTTCCGGACTTCCCTGAACAGTTGCATATCACGGGGACTATTCGATGCTATTGCAGTCCGCCACAGGATGTTTTTGTGCTGGTCGAGGGCAGTCAGGTCTGAGGTGAACCAAGGGCTGTATCTGTTCTTAGTTCTGCATTTTTTGAACGGAGCATGCTTATCTAAAATGGTGAGAAAGTTACTTTTAAAGAATGACCAGGCATCCTCAACTGACGGGATGAGGTCAATGTCCTTCCAGGATACCCGGGCCAGGTCGATTAGAAAGGTCTGCTCACAGAAGTGTTTTAGGGAGCGTTTGACAGTGATGAGGGGTGGTCGTTTGACTGCGGCTCTGTAGCGGATACAGGCAATGAGGCAGTGATCGCTGAGATCCTGGTTGAAGACAGCGGAGGTGTATTTGGAGGGCCAGTTGGTCAGGATGACGTCTATGAGGGTGCCCTTGTTTACAGAGTTAGGGTTGTACCTGGTGGGTTCCTTGATGATTTGTGTGAGATTGAGGGCATCTAGCTTAGATTGTAGGACTGCCGGGGTGTTAAGCATATCCCAGTTTAGGTCACCTAACAGAACAAACTCTGAAGCTAGATGGGGGGCGATCAATTCACAAATGGTGTCCAGGGCACAGCTGGGAGCTGAGGGAGGTCGGTAGCAGGCGGCAACAGTGAGAGACTTATTTCTGGAGAGAGTAATTTTCAAGATTAGTAGTTCGAACTGTTTGGGTATGGACCTGGAAAGTATGACATTACTTTGCAGGCTATCTCTGCAGTAGACTGCAACTCCTCCCCCTTTGGCAGTTCTATCTTGACGGAAGATGTTATAGTTGGGTATGGAAATCTCTGAATTTTTGGTGGCCTTCCTGAGCCAGGATTCAGACACAGCAAGGACATCAGGGTTAGCAGAGTGTGCTAGAGCAGTGAGTAAAACAAACTTAGGGAGGAGGCTTCTGATGTTGACATGCATGAAACCAAGGCTTTTTCGATCACAGAAGTCAACAAATGAGGGTGCCTGGGGACATGCAGGGCCTGGGTTTACCTCCACATCACCCGCGGAACAGAGAAGGAGTAGTATGAGTGTGCGGCTAAAGGCTATCAAAACTGGTCGCCTAGAGCGTTGGGGACAGATAATAAGAGGAGCAGGTTTCTGGGCATGGTAGAATATATTCAGGGCATAATGCGCAGACAGGGGTATGGTGGGGTGCGGGTACAGCGGAGGTAAGCCCAGGCACTGGGTGATGATGAGAGAGGTTGTATCTCTGGACATGCTGGTTGTAATGGGTGAGGTCACCGCATGTGTGGGAGGTGGGACAAAGGAGTTATCAGGGGTATGAAGAGTGGAGCTAGGGGCTCCATTGTGAACTAAAACAATGATAACTAACCTGAACAACAGTATACAAGGCATGTTAATGCCTTGTTAATGTTAATGCTTTATATTGTCAGGTTTCTCTTTACTACAACTAGAAAGAACCCACTTCCTTTAATCAGGGATGCAGCACAGAGAGCAAGAGAGAGAACACTCAAATCAAACAGGTACACCAACTACGTCAAAATGACTACTGTAGAATATGACATGTACTGTGGGTGACAAGGATTAATTAGAGGTCTCAGGTGGCTGGGTAGCACTCAGCATAGCTGTTGGACTTGCCAAAGAACTGGCAGGCATTGTCACCTTCTTCATCTTTGGGATTGGGTTGGCAGATCACATCCAACTTAAAGGTGCATACACCGCCACCCACTGTACTAAGGTGTGAGGCCAGTCACGGCCTACCTACATTAAATTATCTTCATTAGTCCTGTTCCTAAAAGGAAAAACTTGCACCACTAACCAACCCTACACCTAAACTCAGAAAAAAAATAATGTCCCTTTTTCAGGACCATGTCTTTCAAAGATAATTTGTAAAAATCCAAATAACTTCACAGATCTTCATTGTAAAGGGTTTAAACACTGTTTCTCATGCTTGTTCAATGAACCATAACTAATTAATAAACATGCACCTGTGGAATGGATGTTAAGACACTAACAGCTTACAGATGGTAGGCAATTAATGTCACAGTTATGAAAACTTAGGACACTAAAGAATTCTTTCTACTGACTCTGAAAAACACAAAAAGAAAGATGCCCAGGGTCCCTGCTCATCTGCGTGAACGTGCCTTAGGCATGCTGCAAGGAAGCATGAGGACTGCAGATATGGCCAGGGCAATACATTGCAATGTCTGTACTGTGAGATGCCTAAGACAGCGCTACAGGGAGACAGGACGGACAGCTGATGGTCCTTGCAGTGGCAGACCACGTGTAACAACACCTGCACAGGATTGGTACATCCGAACATCACACCTGCGGGACAGGTACAGGATGGCAACAACAACTGCCTGAGTTACACCAGGAACGCACAACCCCTCCATCAGTGCTCAGACTGTCTGCAATAGGTTGAGAGAGGCTGGACCGAGGGCTTGTAGGCCTGTTGTAAGGCAGGTCCTCACCAGACATCACAGGCAACAACGTCGCCTATGGGCACAAACCCACCGTCGCTGGACCAGACAGGACTGGCAAAAAGTACTCTTCACTGATGAGTTGTGGTTTTGTCTCACCAGGGGTGATGGTCGGATTCGCATTTATCGTTGAAGGAATGAGCGTTACACCGAGGCCTGTACTCTGGAGCGGGATCGATTTGGAGGTGGGAGGTCCGTCATGGTCTGGGGCAGTGTGTCACAGCGTCAACGGACTGAGCTTGTTGACATTGCAGGCAATCTCAACGCTGTGTGTAACAGGGAAGACATCCTCCTCCGTCATTTGGTACCCTTCCTGCAGGCTCATCCAGACATGACCCTCCAGCATGTCAATGCCACCAGCCATACTGCTTGTTCTGGGACCTGTTGGATCGGAGGGTGAGGGCTAGGGCCATTCCCTCCAGAAATGTCTGGGAACTTGCAGATGCCTTGCTGGAAGAGTGGGGTAACATCTCACAGCAAGAACTGGCAAATCTGGTGCAGTCCATGAGGAGGAGATGCACTGCAGTACTTAATGCAGCTGGTGACCACACCAGATACTGACTTAATTTTGACCCCCCCTTTGTTCATGGACACATTATTCCATTCCTGTTAGTCACATTCATACAAATATTTACACGTTAAGTTTTCTGAAAATAAATGCAGTTGACAGTGAAAGGACATTTATTTTTTGCTGAGTTTATATACCACTATTTCATAAAAATAAAAATCACCACCCTATTAACTCTTCTTCAGCAAAATCTCATACACCCAGGTACTTCTCTGCAGCTGCCACCTACACTCATTAAACGCACTACCCCATTCCACTACTTTGACCCTATATGTTCCTGCACCATGTTCCTGCACCAGCAGCTGCCACCACTCTCTGTGATTTGCCTTCCATTTCTGCAGTACAGTTTATAACCATTGCTATGAACGCTAAGAAGCCAACCTTACAGAAGCATAAACAATTAGTTGCCCTATCCCTCTGTGCTGGCACAAATCTACTACTCACTGGGATCCTCACAGGATCACTCACCCTTGACCCATCTTCCTCCACATTCTTCACTGAATCAGTATAGGACACCCTCTTTCTACAGTGGTCTGACTCTGGCCACTTCAACTGGCCACTCTCGCACTGGACACTTCCGATCCCCAGCAACATGAGCACCCCTACAGTTGACACACACAAAATTCTCTGTCCCATGCACACTTCCCACATCTTAGAGTCTGCCTCCTGCTACAACATGACCATAAACGTTGCTCTATCAAAATAACTGATCTATCCCAACATGTTTTTGTCTGGTACAGACGCTGACTCAAAAGGACTGACAATGACTCCTCTGTTTCACCACGCTCCCCACCTGGTCTGCTTCGCATCAAATGGTGGGTGTCAAAAACCCCAGGAATTTTCAACTTGAATTGCTCCACCTCCATACTTAACGCTACCCCAGAAATCCCTGCTTTCAATGGTAACCTTTTCCTATGACCAAAGCAAGAAATACAGGTCGCCTGCTCCCTCTGGTCAGAAGAAACACAAACATATCACAAAGTCCACTACAGGTTAGAGAAAGTGTTTTACCATAGTACCAGTAATAAAACTATTGTGGATAGATTGTTATATAAAGACATTCTCACAAAGAGGCGAATGCAGTTTCAGGTTTGGCTTTGCTTCAAATACTATCCGCTGGAGCCAAAATTACCCCTGTGAGTCTGTAACAATAATTACACATTGGCAGGGCTGCTGAGGTAGTGAGGCTGCTCTGGGGGCCAGATCATACCATGCTGTAGCCTATTCATAGACCCTAGATAACTAACTATCTTCTGTCTGGGGGAGTTTTGTTAAGAGCCCAGAGGCTCGGTCTGAACATTAACACGCAACGCTTGCGGTAGTTTTGTAAACACAAGTACCTTATCTTTCATATCAGCGATAAATTATTTTCTAAAATCAGAAGGATAAATTACTAGAACATTTATAAGGTTAGGGGATTCCCACATGGCCATATTTCCATGTGACAATAGCATGTTGTAGTTAATTAGCTTGTTAATTGTTTACACATGTTGACTGCAGTGGCTGGCCAAAAATAACTTGTTTGAAAGTTGGATCCTCTTATCCTTTGAGGCTTTAAAAGTGTTCTTAAACTATGATTTTCAGCATTCAAAGCAACTGTTTTGAGCCAGGAAATGTCAATCCAAATATAGGCAGTGAACATTGAATGAGTAATTCAACGCTTATACACAACGTGATTCAGGAACATTAGCTAATAATGCTAGTAGTAGGTCAGATGGTTAGCCATCTAACCAGTGTAAAATTTGGTAAAAATATTACTTAAGTAATTTGGGGGGATATCTGTACTTTACTATTTGTATTTTTGAAAACTTTTACTTTACTACATTCCTAAAGAAAAGTATGTACTATTTACTCCATACATTTTCCTTGACACCCAAAAGTACTCATTCAATTTTGAATGCCTAGCAAATATCGTTTTTCAATGCTTTGCTTAATATAAGTCATTTGAAATTATTTATACTTTTAATACATAAGTATATTTGAGCAATCACATGTACTTTTGATACTTAAGTATATTTTAAATTAAATATGTGGGTGACCTACTCCTTTACTTGAATCATTTTCTATTACTGTGTCTGTACTTCTTCCACCACTGTAACGTTAGTTAATTAACTAGCTATAAGCAAACGCCAAAACTAGCTAATGTATAACCCCAGATAGAACAATGAGAACATACAGTGCCTTGCGAAAGTATTCGGCCCCCTTGAACTTTGCGACCTTTTGCCACATTTCAGGCTTCAAACAAAGATATAAAACTGTATTTTTTTGTGAAGAATCAACAACAAGTGGGACACAATCATGAAGTGGAACGACATTTATTGGATATTTCAAACTTTTTTAACAAATCATAAACTGAAAAATTGGGCGTGCAAAATTATTCAGCCCCCTTAAGTTAATACTTTGTAGCGCCGCCTTTTTCTGCGATTACAGCTGTAAGTCGCTTGGGGTATGTCTCTATCAGTTTTGCACATCGAGAGACTGACATTTTTTCCCATTCCTCCTTGCAAAACAGCTCGAGCTCAGTGAGGTTGGATGGAGAGCATTTGTGAACAGCAGTTTTCAGTTCTTTCCACAGATTCTCGATTGGATTCAGGTCTGGACTTTGACTTGGCCATTCTAACACCTGGATATGTTTATTTTTGAACCATTCCATTGTAGACTTTGCTTTATGTTTTGGATCATTGTCTTGTTGGAAGACAAATCTCCGTCCCAGTCTCAGGTCTTTTGCAGACTCCATCAGGTTTTCTTCCAGAATGGTCCTGTATTTGGCTCCATCCATCTTCCCATCAATTTTAACCATCTTCCCTGTCCCTGCTGAAGAAAAGCAGGCCCAAACCATGATGCTGCCACAACCATGTTTGACAGTGGGGATGGTGTGTTCAGAGTGATGAGCTGTGTTGCTTTTACGCCAAACATAACGTTTTGCATTGTTGGCAAAAAGTTCAATTTTGGTTTCATCTGACCAGAGCACCTTCTTCCACATGTTTGGTGTGTCTCCCAGGTGGCTTGTGGCAAACTTTAACTGACACTTTTTATGGATATCTTTAAGAAATGGCTTTCTTCTTGCCACTCTTCCATAAAGGCCAGATTTGTGCAATATACGACTGATTGTTGTCCTATGGACAGAGTCTCCCACCTCAGCTGTAGATCTCTGCAGTTCATCCAGAGTGATCATGGGCCTCTTGGCTGCATCTCTGATCAGTCTTCTCCTTGTATGAGCTGAAAGTTTAGAGGGACGGCCAGGTCTTGGTAGATTTGCAGTGGTCTGATACTCCTTCCATTTCAATATTATTGCTTGCACAGTGCTCCTTGGGATGTTTAAAGCTTGGGAAATATTTTTGTATCCAAATCCGGCTTTAAACTTCTTCACAACAGTATATCGGACCTGCCTGGTGTGTTCCTTGTTCTTCATGATGCTCTCTGCGCTTTTAACGGACCTCTGAGACTATCACAGTGCAGGTGCATTTATACGGAGACTTGATTACACACTGGTGGATTGTATTTATCATCATTAGTCATTTAGGTCAACATTGGATCATTCAGAGATCCTCACTGAACTTCTGGAGAGAGTTTGCTGCACTGAAAGTAAAGGGGCTGAATAATTTTGCACGCCCAATTTTTCAGTTTTTAATTTGTTAAAAAAGTTTGAAATATACAATAAATGTCGTTCCACTTCATGATTGTGTCCCACTTGTTGTTGATTCTTCACAAAAAAATACAGTTTTATATCTTTATGTTTGAAGCCTGAAATGTGGCAAAATGTCGCAAAGTTAAAGGGGGCCGAATACTTTCGCAAGGCACTGTATTTGGTATAACGTTAGCGCAAACAAATCCAAAATAAATGTAATTTAGCTTCTCTCTCGTTCTCGTTTGGGCATTTTGAAATAAATTGATCACACTCTCAAGTAACATATCGAGTTTGTGATCAACTGTTACATAAGAGTTAGCGTGAAGTTAAATATATAATGGCGGCTAGATTAATTTTGATATAAATGACTGCTCGATTTGTGGCACTCTTCATCGATTGGTGTTCTTCTCGGCCCGAATTTTACGTTCATCTTGAACGTGGAAAGTGATTGGTTCAAATTACAACACTTCTTTTAAATGATTTGTTGTTGAGAGATGGGCGTGTTCAGGAATATTTACCCAAAGCAGAAAAAAACATCATGGCCGCTGCCGTAGTACGAGGCATTGGCTCTAACCTTGCTAAAAACCTTCGAGAGATTCGTCTACATTTGTGCCAGACATCGCCTGCGAGTCAAGGAGCAAGGTAATTTCTCAAACGTGACGGCAGTTATATGTTCACGGAATCGAATCCAATATTAGAATAATCACCATAGCTATGTTAGGTACTTCGCTAGCGGTCACCGCGTTACTCATAACTAGCACAAGCTACTGCACTGCCAGACGGGTGTTAACGTTACATGTGAACATAGTAGGTTAGGAAACAATTGCAATCAGCTCAACTGAAATCATTTGCAGACCACTCACCTATCTAGCTAGTTACAGCTCTACAACATCCTTTATAATATTTATTTATGAGGCCGCTTTATCAGTCAGCTGCATTGCGCTTTCCCGTTACCAGTGAGACAATTGTCTCCCTTGTTTAATAGATGGTTATTTCACTACTATGGAATAGTAACTAGTATTATGAAATGGTGAAATAACTATTTCACTGTTCTCCATGTTCTTCAGGGATTTTGTGGAGCAGCACTATGTGGAACTGAAGAAGGCAAACCCCACATTCCCCATCCTCATCAGGGAGTGCTCAGGTGTTCAGCCTAAGCTTTGGGCAAGATATGGTGAGAGCATTGTTTCAGTAGCTAGGTGATTAACATGTTTCACTGTATGCCAATTCAACTGCAATGTTTATGGCCATGTATTCATTTGGTTCTTTCAAATGTACCTGTTTTGCAGCTTTTGGAAAAGAGAGCAGTGTGGCCCTTGACAATATGAATGCTGACCAAGTGGCTAAAGCGCTGGAGACAGTTGTGAAATCAAAAGCATGACCAATCCAGCTGCCCCGAAGACAGTGATTTGTAAATTACATATGTATCACATCTCTATTGCTGTTTTAATAAATCTGAGTACTAACTTGTGACCATCTGCTGCGTTGATGTGTTCATTGTTTGTGTGTTCATGTGAATTTCATTCCATTCATAGGAATGTGAAGCTTGTAGGAGTGCTGCAGTTGATAAGTAAATGAGTTGATGTGCACCCAATACTGTCAAACTCAGAAGGTTAAAGAAGCTTGTTCTATACCCAATGGTCTCCGAGACAATGCGACCAGGCTATCCGCATTGCAGTGCAAGGTTCATACACAAGTGTCTGGCAACAATGTAGTTTTATATTCATGCTATAGATAAACACTTCAGTAATTAGCTTTTAAGTAAAGAAACCAGATTAAAATAACCATGTTCATCATTATCAATAAACGATCAGAAATGACAAATGGGAGAGGAGTTCATTGTTTTCACAAGAATGTGACTGAAATATTTTAATCCCTTTCCTTCCACAGAAAGTTCTGTGGCAGTGTTCATAGCTTAAAGACCAGAAAATAAAACTCGCAACATGCTAGATAATATCAGTACTACACTGATAATGTTCTCTAGATAGCCACGCTAAACCAAGCATATATTAATACCTAAAGCATTTTAGAATTGGGTAACTTTGCAAACCCCATCTTCAGTGTATATGCCAACTTTCAGGCAGTGCAAATGTGTTAATTACTGTACCCAGTTCAATCAATACTTCGAATAGGAGCGGTATGACTATTTTCCCTTTCCATGTCAACACATGCCTGGTTTAGCAGGGTTACTACATGTATAAAATATATGGTTCAAATCTGTTGGATGTATCACAGATGTTCCCTAAAACAAAGTGGGGGGGATCCTGGACCGAGTTTGGGGAAACCCTGCCCTAAAATGCATGTTTAGAACCATAAGTATACACATGTAGAGGACAGAACTCATTGGACTTGAATGCCCAAACGCTGACTTCATGAAAAGTAGAGAACTGCATACGAAGATGGCTTGTACTAGTGAATATACTCTCTTTACCTTTAAAGTTCTAATGCAGCTGTTTTGTTTTTCTCTTATCAAATCATTTCTGGTTTAAATTAAGTACCTTACTGTGATTGTTTTAAAATAAAATGGTTAAAAAGAGACAAAAGTAGCTTCTTAGCAAAGAGTAATTTCTCAAGCAAGAATTTTGCTTGGACTTTTTGCCTGCACTGGATTTGAATTATGTGTGGTGGAGCTTTCAGCACCCTGTGGCAGCAGTAATGTTAGCATCACCCAAGTGGGTGATACACAGAGTTATCGGAGAGGAGTAGATAGCTAGTTAGCTAACCATCAAGCTACTTAGCCCGGAGCAAGGACATTGGAGACAGGATAGTGAGGTGAGCTGCTGAGGCTGCGGACCTGACTGTGTCACTGACTCTGACCGGCTCCCTCCTCCGTGACCATCCATGCCTGAAGTTCCTCCACCTATAATGCCATCGTAACTGCTTCAATTCGTCATTCATTCTTCCAGTCCCTAGCTTCCCTACTGTGTTACAATGTTATTGTTTTGTTATGTGCTTTGGGATACGCAATTCAGATTTTAGCTGCCATGTATTACAAAATAAAACTAAACAAAGAACAACTAATCACAGAACACATTTTCTAATCTGATGTCATACCTGGCTTCTGGCTCTGTTAAATAATAGATATGGCCTAAATCAGCCCAACCAAAAAACAGACTCTTCCTGTTCAAACTTTGGTTCATGTGACTAGAAATATCTTCTCATGCTAAACCATATCGCTATGATGGTCAATGAACCAGTAATAACACATTGTCTCATTTACTCTCTGTGTGTATATCATGACGAAACCGTCAGATAAATGCTGGAGCAGATGTGTGAGTTTCAGTGAGTAGAGTAAATATGAATGCTAACCGCATGGGCATAGTCTTGTGCTTTCCATGTTGGAACATGACACGTTTGCCGGTTTCCTCCTCTTATTTTTCCTTCCACCAATGCCAACTGCTCATTCCTCTGGTCCAGCCACTTTAAATATAGGAACATCTTCTAACATGAATGATCATTGGCAGATCATTGTCTGCCATTCAGTAAAAAATTATATTGGATCTCAAATACCAATCTGTACTGTGATTTATTTTTGTATTCTTATTGTTATTTCAATCACATTACTACAGTACAGACAACTACAGCAACTATACCACTGAAATACACGTGTGAAAGAGAAGTAGGCTTACTCTAGTAAATGCATAACCATGCATAATCAGTAACCTGTTCAATGAATGAATGCCCATTGACAACTCCCCTATTGGCTGTTACTTTGTGCCGAGGGAGGGGAAGGAAAGAAAATATTTTTCCCTCACAAATAAAATCTTACATGGGTTGACAGAAGAATTGCTAATGGCATTAAATCTCTGTCAATAAACATACAGCCAAGTAAAGTTTCATGTAATCCTGACTAATGCCAGAACAAATCCGGTGAATGTTTTGGTATTATTGCGGTCTAATAAAGTCTAACGCCCTGCTTGCTGTGAGTGTTACAACTACACCCCCTCTCAAAGCAGGTCTTTGCATTTAGGGCATTTGCACCGTATCCTGCGACTCCACACACACTTCAACCACCGAGGACGATTAATCCATAAATTCGCTAGAAAATCAATAGAGTTCACTTTCATGCTCTCTGTTTTGTTGGAACATTCCCTTTCACAAAGCTGTACAGTTTCAAAGTTGTTAATGCTGTGTCTCCTTACAAATACCTACTTCCTTTTTCAGTGTGGGAGGAAAGGACTTTCAAGGACAAAAGGCAAACAGAACGTTTCAAAAACCTCAGTAGCGAAACTATGGAAGACAGCTCTTATGAACTCAGGTTAATAATCGGAGGCACTTCCCTCTCCAGTGGAAAACGGAGAGAGAAAATCAACGTTTCAATGGTGGAATGCCACAGAGCGGTAAAAAACCCACTGTCCGTTTCCTAATGCCCAGGTGGACCATAAATATCCAGTTGCAGCCAAGTTAAACACTAACACTGGAGCTAAAGCTAACCCCCATGGCAGCAGAGACCCTCCTCTGCCCTGGGGCTGGACAACAAGGTTATTCTAGGTACACAGGCATACTTCCTATTCAAAAAAAGAAAACAGTTGACGAAGAAAACATTTGCAGGCATAGATGTTAGTCAGGCAACGTTGGTGGATTCTTGACACTTGACATTGTGCTATGATAACTTTTTGGTGGTGGCGTCACAGGGAAGCAGGAAAATCCTTGCTTTGTGTGAAATCGGATGAACTTCTGGCACACTTTTGTTGCACTGTAAAGGTAATATTGTGCCTAGGGGTATAGAGAGAAGAGGGATGTACTTGTTAGGCAGTGGTGAAAAAAGTACCCAATTGTCATATTTGAGTAAAAGTAGATATACCTTATTAGAAAATGACTCAAGTGAAAGTCACCCAGTAAAATGCAGCTTGAGTAAGTCTAAAAGTATTTGGTTTTAAATATACTTAAGTATCAAAAGTAAATGCAATTGCTAAACTAATACATAAGTATCAAAAGTAAAAGTATAAATCATTCCAAATTCTCCATATTAATAAATCCAGATAGCACCATTTTATTTTATTTTTTTAACATTTATTGATAGCCAGATGCACACTCCAACACTCAGACATAATTTACAAATGAAGTATTTGGAACATGACACATTTCCCTGTTGCCTACCACCTCCATTTTCCGCCAGATCAGAGACAGTAGTGATGACCAGGGATGTTCTCTTTATAAGGGTGTGAATTGGACCATTTTCCTGTCCCGTTAAGCATTAAAAAAAAATAACTTTTGGGTGTCAAGGAAAATATATGGGGTGAAAAGTACATTATCTTCGATAGGAATGTAGTGGGGTAAAAGTTGTCAAAAATATAAATAGTCAAGTAAAGTACAGATACCCCCAAAAACGACTTAAGTAGAACTTTAAAGTATTTTACTTAAGTACTTTACATCCCTGTTGTTAGTGTGTGTGTTTTATTTGACAGCATGAAGCGTACCATGTGAAAACACAAGTATATTGCAGGGGCCTCTAATGGTGACAGGTAAATCTGATTCTCCATCAATCTTACATATACAGTTGAAGTTGGATGTTTACATATACAGTGCCTTGCGAAAGTATTCGGCCCCCTTGAACTTTGCGACCTTTTGCCACATTTCAGGCTTCAAACATAAAGATATAAAACTGTATTTTTTTGTGAAGAATCAACAACAAGTGGGACACAATCATGAAGTGGAACGACATTTATTGGATATTTCAAACTTTTTTAACAAATCAAAAACGGAAAAATTGGGCGTGCAAAATTATTCAGCCCCCTTAAGTTAATACTTTGTAGCGCCACCTTTTGCTGCGATTACAGCTGTAAGTCGCTTGGGGTATGTCTCTATCAGTTTTGCACATCGAGAGACTGACATTTTTTCCCATTCCTCCTTGCAAAACAGCTCGAGCTCAGTGAGGTTGGATGGAGAGCATTTGTGAACAGCAGTTTTCAGTTCTTTCCACAGATTCTCGATTGGATTCAGGTCTGGACTTTGACTTGGCCATTCTAACACCTGGATATGTTTATTTTTGAACCATTCCATTGTAGATTTTGCTTTATGTTTTGGATCATTGTCTTGTTGGAAGACAAATCTCCGTCCCAGTCTCAGGTCTTTTGCAGACTCCATCAGGTTTTCTTCCAGAATGGTCCTGTATTTGGCTCCATCCATCTTCCCATCAATTTTAACCATCTTCCCTGTCCCTGCTGAAGAAAAGCAGGACCAAACCATGATGCTGCCACCACCATGTTTGATAGTGGGGATGGTGGGTTCAGTGTGATGAGCTGTGTTGCTTTTACGCCAAACATAACGTTTTGCATTGTTGCCAAAAAGTTCAATTTTGGTTTCATCTGACCAGAGCACCTTCTTCCACATGTTTGGTGTGTCTCCCAGGTGGCTTGTGGCAAACTTTAACTGACACTTTTTATGGATATCTTTAAGAAATGGCTTTCTTCTTGCCACTCTTCCATAAAGGCCAGATTTGTGCAATATACGACTGATTGTTGTCCTATGGACAGAGTCTCCCACCTCAGCTGTAGATCTCTGCAGTTCATCCAGAGTGATCATGGGCCTCTTGGCTGCATCTCTGATCAGTCTTCTCCTTGTATGAGCTGAAAGTTTAGAGGGACGGCCAGGTCTTGGTAGATTTGCAGTGGTCTGATACTCCTTCCATTTCAATATTATCGCTTGCACAGTGCTCCTTGGGATGTTTAAAGCTTGGGAAATCTTTTTGTATCCAAATCCGGCTTTAAACTTCTTCACAACAGTATCTCGGACCTGCCTGGTGTGTTCCTTGTTCTTCATGATGCTCTCTACGCTTTTAACGGACCTCTGAGACTATCACAGTGCAGGTGCATTTATACGGAGACTTGATTACACACAGGTGGATTGTATTTATCATCATTAGTCATTTAGGTCAACATTGGATCATTCAGAGATCCTCACTGAACTTCTGGAGAGAGTTTGCTGCACTGAAAGTAAAGGGGCTGAATAATTTTGCACGCCCAATTTTTCAGTTTTTGATTTGTTAAAAAAGTTTGAAATATCCAATAAATGTCGTTCCACTTCATGATTGTGTCCCACTTGTTGTTGATTCTTCACAAAAAAACAGTTTTATATCTTTATGTTTGAAGCCTGAAATGTGGCAAAAAGTTGCAAAGTTCAAGGGGGCCGAATACTTTCGCAAGGCACTGTACCTTAGCCAAATACATTTAATATCTTGTTTTTCACAATTCCTGACATTTAACCCTAGTAAAAAGTCCCTGTCTTAGGTCAGTTAGGATCACCACTTTATTTTAAGAATGTGACATGTCAAAATAATAGTAGAGAGAATGATTTATTTCAGCTTTTATTTCATTCATCATATGTGGGTCAGAAGTTTACATACACTCAATTAGAATTGGTAGCATTGCCTTTAAATTGTTTAACTTGGGTCAAACGTCCACAAGCTTCCCACAATAAGTTGGGTGAATTTTGGCCCAATCCTCCTGACAGATCTGGTGTAACTGAGTCAGGTTTATAGGCCTCCTTGCCTATACGCCTTGCCTACACGCTGTTTCAGTTCTGCCCACAAATTGTCTATAGGATTGAGGTCCGGGCTTTGTGATGGCCACTCCAATACCTTGACTTTGTTGTCCTTAAGCCATTTTGCCACAACTTTGGAAGTATGCTTGGGGTCATTGTCCATTTGGTAGACCCATTTGCGACCAAGCTTTATCTTCCTGACTGATGTCTTGAGATGTTGCTTCAATATATCCACATAATTCCCCTTCCTCATGATGCCATCTATTTTGTGAAGTGCACCAGTCCGCAACGAACCCCCAGAACTGAAGCAACGCACCCCCAGAACATGATGCTGCCACCCCAGTGCTTCACGGTTGGGATGGTGTTCTTCGGCTTGTAAGCCTCCCCTTTATTCCTCCAAACATAGTGATGGTCATTATGGCCAAACAGTTCTATTTTGTTTCATCAGACCAGAGGACATTTCTCCAAAAAGTATGATTTTGTCCCCATGTGCAGTTGCAAACCGTAGTTTGGCTTTTTTGTGGTGGTTTTGGAGCAGTGGCTTCTTCCTTGCTGAGCGGCCTTTCAGGTTATGTCGATATAGGACTCGTTTGACTGTGGAAATAGATAGTTTTGTACCTGTTTCCTCCAGCATCTTCACAAGGTCCTTTGCTGTTGTTTTGAGATTGATTTGCACCTTTCGCACCAAAGTACGTTCATCTGTAGGAGACAGAACGAGTCTCCTTCCTGAGTAGTATGACGTCTGCGTGGTCCCATGGTGTTTATACTTGCGTACTATTATTTGTACATTTGGTAGGCATTTGGAAATTGCTCCCAAGGATGTACCAGACATGAACCAGTCTACCATTTTTTGTAGAGACTTGTGGAGGTCTTGGCTGATTTATTTGGATTTCCCATGATGTCAAGCAAAGTGTGAAGGTAGGCCTTGAAATACATCCACAGGTACACCTCCAATTGACTCAAATGATGTCACCTAGCCCATCAGAAGCTTCTAAAGCCATGACATCATTTTCTGGAATTTTCCAAGCTGTTTAAAGCCACAGTCAGCTTAGTGTATGTCAACTTCTGACCCACTGTAAATAATTATTGGAAAAATTACTTGTGTCATGCACAAAGTAGATGTCCTAACCGACTTGCCAAAACTATAGTTTGTTAACAAGAAATTTGTGGAGTGGTTGAAAAACAAGTTTTAATGACTCCAACCTAAGTGCATGTAAACTTCCGACTTCAACTGTACCTTCTCTTTGTAGCCACATCCTAGCCGAGGGCATGGAGTCTATAAAGGGATATGTAATGCAGTGCTAGATTACTGCACACATAGACTGATTAGGAGGTAGGTGTCCTGTTTCATGATTCTCTCCTCTAAAGGGCATGGTCCCTCACACAACCTCTGGAATACAGCAGTAGCCACAGCATAAGCCTACATGTAGGTGGACTGAAGCCTACCTACTCCCATTCTGACATTAAATAATATAGTTACTATCATGTCATGAAAATATTAAGTATGTCGTAGAACTTTTGAAATGCAGCTCCTTAAATAACACGGGCATGCTTGAGCACAAGAAAGGCCTAATTGTGGTATGTTCACTGTAGCCTACTCCCATTCTAACTGTAATAATAGAGCGATTCTACCCGTAATCCGAGATTTTTGATTTATGTTCGTTTAAAAAATAACTTGTAGCATAAGAAAAATGATTTTTTTCCAATGCAGGGTCTAGACAACTTTCCTTGAGATGAGCCGCACCGGGCTTTTCTTGTACCAGGGGCAGAGGGTGGGTCCATGAAGGGGTCTTGTTTCATGTTCGGTGATGAGACGCGGGCGGAGTTAACAACAACCACTGAGAGGAGAAATAGTGGAAAAGATAGGCTAATGTAGGCTACTGTAAATATCAAACCATACTTGGCCGGCCAGTGTTTAGTGGGGACTAGGGAATGGTTATCAGCGCGCCTGGAAACGATGCAACTTTATAATGTGCAGTAGTAGCTTTCAAAGTTTAGAGGTCAAGTTTACAGAAGAGAAGCTTGGACGTTGTAAACGCAGAAGACCGTCATGATGACGAATGAGAATCTGCGGCAGAAACAATGTTTCCACTCTGCATCCTAGGATCATCAATTACGCGCGTGTGTATACGTATTATTTCAAGAATGTGTGTAATGCAAAAAGATAAACCAGAGACTAGAGTGCGAGTACCCTAACGACTCTGTCCAAGTGCACTCTAAAATCAGTAAAAATGCACGCAGTTACCAGCCTCTCAATGGTCAGTTTGCTAAGTTTTGGCTACCTATCCATGGACTGGATCAAGCCGAATCAAGTGGAGGAGCACACTCAAAACGATGCCTCTATTACGTTTGCGCCTAAGCAACCACCACACATTATATTCATACTGACGGATGACCAAGGCTTCAATGACATAGGTTATCACAACCCGGACATTCGGACTCCAACTCTGGACAAACTGGCCGCGGAGGGGGTGAAGCTGGAGAATTACTATGTTCAACCTATCTGCACTCCGTCACGCAGTCAGTTGATCACGGGCAGGTAAGCATAAAAGCCTCACCATCAGCATCAAGCGTTTTGACACGGAAATCCTTGAACATATGCTTGTAATTGGTTCTCTTGATCACAGATTAAACATAACACGTATTGTTTTATGTAGGCAACATTATCGGCAATGACAGTGTACAGCCAGGTGAGTAATTACAAGTATAGAGAAACCACAAAACGTTATAATGCATCATCTCCTGATCAAGATGCTGGTTATGTTTGGTGATAAATATGTGCATGCATGGTACAAGGCATTCCTTTGTTAGCCAACTTGTTCCCCTTAGGGCCTTAGAGTCCCTACGACTCAGAGTCCCTAAAAAATCTGTCATTCTGCCCCTGAACAAGGCAGTTAACCCATTGTTCCTAGGCTGTCACTGTAAATAAGAATTTGTTCTTAACTGACTTGCCTAGTTAAATAAAGGTATTTTAAAAAAAGACTGAACAGTGCAGTGCCCTAGCATATGTAGAGTACTTTGAAATGTCTCATCCAGCACTGAAAACAACTGTTAAATGTTTGCACTGATGCTCTGTCCCTTGAGCTGACTCATCCAGAGCAACCTCAACATTTACTGGAAGTACTACTGCTGGCATCGACAGTATGTCATAACAGATGAGTTAGATGATCATTCATAAGGTTAGGAATTCTCAGCGAATGAAGGCGAGTTGGGAAAGCTAAACAACATTGCTTTGTTTTCCCACAGACATTGAACAGAGATTGAATACATCTACAATAGAGGTCAGGGATACTGTCATTTGCCAAATAGTCACTTATTCTACTATAACTTACCAGGAAAGAGCTGTAAACTGTTGGGGAAGATCAATGCTGTAGTAGATACCTCTGTTACTACCCAGGGTACATGAGCAGAAACATCTGCTGTTGAGAGCAACGTGGAGAGCTGCAGGATGAGGCCAGTATTGTGAAACAATGGATGAGGGCTGCTAAAGACTGGATAAACACAACCATATGAGCGCCCGGGTAGGAAAATAATTGAAAGGGAACGACACGAATGCTTAGACGGAGTCCTTGCCTCCTCAATGTTCATTTGTCTGAAACACACACGGGCTATATTCCCTCTATCATTAGTACTCAGAGTAGGTTGTACTTGTTGATATGTCCTAACATCTCTTAAAGTTCACAGCTTGGGGGAGGTCTTATCAGGACAATGTACGTTTGTGGAAACATTTTGTGAAAGTGGATTGCTAGGAGCTCTGTGTAATTTTTTTCATTGCAGGGTTTGCTTGACCGACATACCACACAGCTGCTGCTCTGCTTCCTGAACAATAACTGTGGGGCCGTCAGTGTGTGTGTGTGTGTGTGTGTGTGTGTGTGTGTGGGGGGGGGGGGTGGTTCCTCTCTAGGTTTCTTCCTAGGTTTTGGCCTTTTTAGGGAGTTTTTCCTAGCCAACGTGCTTCTACACCTGCATTGCTTGCTGTTTGGGGTTTTAGGCTGGGTTTCTGTACAGCACTTTGAGATATCAGCCGATATACGAAGGGCTATATAAATACATTTGATATTGATTTGATTTGATTTGTGTGTGTGTGTGTGTGTGTGTTTTGTGTGTGTGTGTGTGTGTGTGTGTGTGCGTGCGTGCGTGCGTGCGTGTGTGCATGTAATGGGGTTGGTTGGTAGCCTGTCACTAGAGGATCTCTCGCAGAAAGACACAGTTCACCCCAGTGTTTCTAAGAAGATTTGAATGAGCTGTTTTCTCTCCAGCAACTCTCAGCTAATGAACAACCCACAGGGGGGGGGGGGGGAACAGGAGCAAGACAGTTGTTTTTTTGGGCTGAGGAGTGAGGACATGACACACTCCCTATGTGCCTGAAAGAGATGTGGACGGAAGGCCAAGGCCTAATAGACACCATCCTATTGGCTGTTATTAAAGCTGTGAGGAAGGGAGAGAGAGGGAGAATAGAGCCATGGACTGTTTCTGTATAGGTGTGTGCATATCTGCACTGCGTCACCCATTACATGAACTCTCAGTGGACTCTCTCTCACCACATGCTCATTTGGACTTTGGTGTGGGTCGTGGGAGGAAGGGACTTGGTCTGAAGGAAGTGGAGTGCGTCTGCTTACTGCAGTGTAGACCACCCAAATATCAGACCACGCTAAGAACCTGGGTGGGTGGCCAGACAAACGTTATATATGGAAAGGTGCAAGTGTTTTCAAGTGGTACAGTGTAACTGTAGTCCTACACAGTAATAAAAATAGGTACATGTTCAGGACGGATGAAAACTTCAATATTTCTTCTATTAACTGGAATGTTTTGGTATTTCTGTTAGTGGCCGCAGCACCTTTTCAACATCAGCCATTGTGGTGTTTACTATAGTTCAATAGGGGGATATACTCGTTCTTCTGATTCCTGCAACATTCCTTTGCTCTCTCACCCATATCCTTGCAAAGTATCCCAACAGTACCCTTCTCCTTCCCTGGTGGGTGACAAGCTGTTGTACACTTCTGGCTGAAAACAGATGCTAATGTTTAGAAGAGTTTCCTTCAAGACTAATTGACTTAATGAATTGCCTTTTATGTCTTGCAAGCTGCAGTCAGGCTGTAAAACAAGCTTTGCCAACCACCTAGTAATTTAATGGTTGGTAGATCACAGCCTACTTATCTGTGTGGAAAGTGTATCTTCAATAAGAGTGTTCTCAGCATCATGACTCTATTTATCAGCTCCAGCGTTGAATGGGTTTATTTTACACAATGAATGAAGATGAATAAGATTAGCTGTTGGACATTATTTCTCCCTACACAGATACCAGATCCACACAGGCCTCCAGCACTCTATCATCCGGCCTCGCCAGCCCAACTGCCTCCCCCTGGACATGACCACGCTCCCACAGCGGCTGCAGGAAGCGGGGTACGCTACTCACATGGTGGGCAAATGGCACCTTGGCTTCTACAGGAAGGAGTGTCTGCCCACGCGCCGAGGCTTCCACAGCTACTTTGGCTCTCTGACGGGCAGCGTGGACTACTACACGTATGGCTCCTGTGACGGACCAGGCCTGTGTGGCTACGACCTCCACGAGGGGGAAACCGTGGCCTGGGGCCGTGGAGGCAAGTTCTCCACCCACCTCTACACGCAGAGGGTACGCAAGATCCTATCCACTCACGATCCGTCCCGCCAGCCTCTGTTCATGTTCCTCTCCCTCCAGGCTGTCCACACGCCCCTTCAGTCACCCAAGGCCTACATCTACCCCTACCGCGGGATGGGGAACGTAGCCAGAAGGAAGTACGCAGCCATGGTGTCCATCGTCGACGAGGCTGTACGCAATGTCACCTACGCTCTGCGCAAGTACGGCTACTACCGCAACAGTGTGCTCATCTTCTCCACTGACAACGGTGCCCAGCCGTTCACTGGGGGGAGTAACTGGCCCCTGCGAGGGCGTAAGGGGACCTACTGGGAGGGAGGCATCCGTGGGGTGGGCTTCGTACACAGCCCCCTGCTGCGTCACAAGCGGAGGGTTTCCAAGGCCCTCTTGCACATCACTGACTGGTACCCAACCCTGGTTGGTCTGGCTGGGGGTAACGTGTCACAGACTGAGGGTCTTGACGGCTACAATGTATGGCCAACTATCAGTGAGGGCAGGGAGTCCCCACGCCTGGAGATCCTCCATAACATTGACCCACTCCACCGGCGCTCTGGCCTGGCGTCTGGGTCTGGACAGCAGGCCCAGCATGTGTGGGACACTTCGGTCCAAGCTGCCATCCGGGTGGGGGACTGGAAGCTGCTAACAGGGGACCCGGGCCATGGAGACTGGGTCCCACCACAGGTACTGGCCAACTTCCCAGGCAGCTGGTGGAACCTGGAGCGGAACACTGAGGGAACAGGGAAGTCTGTGTGGCTCTTCAACATCACAGGAGACCCCTATGAACGCAGTGACATGGCTGTGCAGAGGCCTGATGTGGTCAAGAAGCTGCTAGAACGTCTGGCCTACTACAACTGCACTGCCGTCCCTGTTAGGTTCCCCACCGACGATCCCCGGGCCAATCCAGACCGCAACGGGGGGGCCTGGGTACCCTGGGTCGGGGGGGACGAGGACGAGCCGAAATGGAACGGGGTTTATAAGAAAGGGAGGAATAAAAAGAAGAAGAAATGCAAGCTGTGCAAACTGAGATCCTTTTTCAAGAAACTGAATACAAGGATAATGTCCAATAGAATATGAGGTGGGAAAGTCAATGACACTCAGTCACAAGTAGCCTATACATTTTACACTGCAAGAGTAATCTGAGCCAGCAAACACGTTGTGTGTGTGTGACAATGGAAAATGATGTTTACTATCCTGCATCTCGTTGAGTGTGCTGTCATATGTTTTTTGGATGTAGGACTATTGGGTTCTATTGTGTTTATAAAATGTTCTATTTGATCCACTTGTAGTGCGTAGCTAAGTGAATTCAACATGTTTATGTTGACCTACTCACTTGGGGTTATTTCAGCAGTAGTGACATGAACTGACCTGTTTTACTTTTCTATATTTTTGAAAACATCTAAGTTAATTCAACAGAAGCTAATGGGTGATTCCTCGTGAACAAAACAAGCCCATGATTTTGGGGACTTTCATATCATTTAATCGATAGAAGAGTCCTTTGGAGGAAGGATTGTTGACATGTATTTGACATTTGTATCTTTTTTGGCCTTACCTGGGCCTCCTTTTAAAGCTGTGATCAGCGATAGGCAAAACAGAGCCATTGGCCGCACCAAGCGCATTTGTTTTGTAAAAAAAAACATTTGTAAATCAAATCAAATGTATTTATATAGCCCTTTGTCCATCAGCTGATATCTCAAAGTGCTGTACAGAAACCCAGGATGCAGGTGTAGAAGCACGGTGGCTAGGAAAAACTCCCTAGAAAGGCCAAAACCTCGGAAGAAACCTAGAGAGGAACCAGGCTATGAGGGGTGGCCAGTCCTCTTCTGGCTGTGCCGGGTGGAGATTATAACAGAACATGGCCAAGATGTTCAAATGTTCATAAATGACCAGCATGGTCAAATAATAGGTCAGGAAAAGGTAGCACATCCGGTGAACATGTCAGCCGCAGGCAGAACAGTTGAAACTGGAGCAGCAGCACGGCCAGGTGGACTGGGGACAGCAAGGAGTCATCATGCCAGGTAGTCCTGAGGCATGGTCCTACGGCTCAGGTCCTCCGAGAGAGAGAGAAAGAAAGAGAGAATTAGAGGAAGCATACTTAAATTCACACAGGACACCGGATAAGACAGGAGAAGTACTCCAGATATAAGAAACTGACCCTAGCCCCCCGACACATAAACTACTGCAGCATAAATACTGGAGGCTGAGACAGGAGGGGTCAGGAGATACTGTGGCCCCATCCGATGATACCCCCAGACAGGGCCCAACAGGAAGGATATAAGTAGTACATTCTATACTTTTCTATCGCGTGTGCAATGATGTGCTGATGTCTGAGGGAAAAAACAGTGTTCCCTGTTTAAAAACTTCTTTGCTATTGTAATATTGCAAATGGACATTGCAGTTTCACCGTTACCGATTGCAGCTTTAAGACGCGATAGTGTTTTACAGCTTTCTCTGTAATATGAGTAGTATTTGGAGTTAAATAATAATTGTCTTACATTAATTAATGCATTTTTAAAATATAGACATGTAAAATGTAACATTTTTGATTTGGGAAATGTTTCTATTGTTGAACATAATATATTCAATGGGCATATCTAAGTTCCAGAGTAGGATCTTTGCTAGTTTTAAAGTAATGGTCCATTTTAAAGAGAAATATGTGCATGTTAGGCAGGTTTCCATTGAAGTTTATACTACAAAGCAAAAGCTATGTCGCAAATAACACTGCAACATGTGTAATGGAAACTGCAGCAATAGAATAAATTTTCTAAATATCAACAAAATGTTTATCCATTTGACAGGGGTGGGTTTTTTTTATTTTGTTTTTCTTTGTTTATTGCGACAAATGATGTAACCCGTGTTTTTTCGAATACATGATGATGGCCGAATAATTTCGAAGGTACGTGGGGCATGGTGATGTCATCACATAACTACAGTGCCTTCAGGAATGATTCATCACATCCCTTGACTTTAAAAAATAAATAAAAATTGCTACAGCCTGAATTTAAAATGGATAAAATGTAGATTTGTTTTGTCACTGGCACACAATACCCCATAATGTCAAAGTGGAATTATGTTTTTCTAGATGTTTACAAATAAAGGAAAAATAAAATCTCGAAATGTCTTGAGTCAATACGTAATCCTACCACTTTGTTATGGCAAACCTAAATACGTTCAGGAGTAAAAATTCACATAAGTTGCATGTACTCCCTCTATGTGCAATAATAGTGTTTAACAGGTTTTTTTTTATGACTAGCTCATCTCTGTAACCCACACAAACAATTATCTGTAAGGTCCCTCAGTCGAGCAGTGAATTTCAAACATAGATTCAACCACAACGACCACTGAGGTTTTCCAGCGTCTAGCAAAAAAGGGCACCTACTGTTTTGTTACATGGGTAAAAATAAAAATAGATATCCGTTTGACCATGGTAAAGTTATTAATCACACTTCATATTGCTGTATCAATACACCCAGTCAATACAAAGACACAGGCATCCTTCCTAACTCAATTGCCAGAGAGGAAGGAAACCGCTCAGGGATTTCACCATGAGGCCAATGGTGACTTTAAAACAGTTACAGAGTTTAACTGTTATAGGAGAGAAGTTAGATGCTTCAACAACATTGTAGTTACTCCACAATACTAACCTAATTGAAAGAGTGAAAAGAAAGAAACCTGTACAGAATTAAAATATTCCAAAACATGCATTCTGTTTGCAACAAGGCACTAAAGTAATACTGCAAAAAAAATGGTCTTGAATACAGGTGTTATGTTTGGGGCAAATCCAATGCAACACTTACTGAGTACCACTCTCCATATTTTCAAGCATAGTGGTGGTTGCATCATGTTATGGGTATGCTTGTAATTGTTAAGTGGGGAGTTTTTTAAGGATACAGAAGAAATGTAATAGAGCTAAGCACAGGCAAAATCCTAGAGTAAAACCTGGCTCGGTCTGCTTCCACTCGACACTGGGAGATGAATTCACCTTTCAGCAGGACAATAACCTAAAACACAAGGCCAAATCTACACTGGAGTTGCTTAACAAGAAGACAGTGAATGTTCCTGAGTGGTCTGGTTGCAGTTTTGCCTTAAATTGGCTTGAAAATCTATGGCAAGACTTGAAAATGGCTGTTTAGCAATGATCAACAACCAATTTGACAGAGCTTAAAGAATTTTGAAAAGTATAATTGGCAAATATTGAACTTTCCAAGTGTGCAAAGCTCTTAGACACTTACCCAGAAAGACTCCCCGCTGTAATCGCTGCCAAAGGTGATTCTAATACGAATTGAGTCAGGGGTGTGAATACTTATGTAAATGAGATAATTCTGTATTTCATTTTCAAGAAATGTGCAAATATTTCAAAAAACACGTTGAGACTTTTTCTTTAAGGGGTATTGTGTGTAGATGTGTGATTTAATCCATGTTGATTTCAGGGTGTAATACAACAAAATGTGGAATAAGTCAAGGGGTAGGAATACTTTCTGAAGGCACTGCATAAAGCTCAACTCCACATATGTAAATGCCTACTGCTTGCTAAATCTATTTTTCAACTAAATAAAAAAAAAAATGTTTCTTTGCAGGATCGTCTTGACTTTCAAGAATGCCACAATTGCTTCGCCTTGCTTTCCTGGTTGGCTGGATGCAAGTTACAACATCCAATTATTTCAGATATACAGGACTGCAAGTCTCACCTTGGCAAGGACCATGGCAATAGGCTCATTTGATTTGACACATGAGAAGTATTAGAATACGGCCCATATTAGTCTACTCTTGCATTCTGTCCATGCTGACTTGTGTGTGCTACCGGAGACATGAAACAAATAGGTGGGAAGGCATACAGGCTGTCACAAATTGTATCATTTGTCTATAAGTAGCAGAGATCCACTCCAGAACGTTGATATGCATGTAGAGTGTATTATGGTCAACAATAAATTGAAGTATTAGCCAGATACATTTTAAAATTATTTTTTCAATATTTTTAAATGTTTGTAAGAAAATACTACTCATATTACATAGCAAGTGGTGAAGCTTCATATGAGACCATTGCCTGCTTTGTAGCACCTACAGAGGAAACGTTATGGAGTCTTAACAAACTTAACAGACATTTAGGTCAGGCCAAAATATCACAAACATTCCAACTTGAATGAATTATTTCCCAATTATGCTTTAAGATACAAATGTCAAATAGATGTCAACAATCCTTCCTCCAAAGGACTCTTCTCTGGATAACCTTTTGTGAATATCCACAAAATCATGATCTTGTGTTGTTCTAGTTTTCACACTAATGTCATATTCCTCTTCACTTCTTTGTGAAACCCACAGACCTCCTCACCTTGACAACAGACACAGACCATTGGTTGCTTCTTATACAAGGCACTTCCTTGAATGTACTGTATGTCATCCTACACCAGTTGATAGGCCAAACTGGTCTCATAGACTTGACGTAACATATTAAATGTCCATCCGGGACACTGAAATTAGTATGATATGTTACGTTTGGCATGGTTAAATAAGACAGATGGATACTTAAGGCAAAGGAAAACTGATAAGAAAAGTGTTGGTGAAATGCTTAGTCCGTAGTTATTATTGTCTGATTGCTCTCTTAATGTCACAACCGTCTGGAAAAAGTTGTTAAGGGGATGTGTTGATAGTGTCTTGTCTCCAACGGAAACCATTAAACTCTGTAGTTAAAGATGCACCATGCAGAAATATCTCAGCCATTTCCTGGTTGAACAGATCTACCACTTCAAAGCTGCAATATGTAACTTTTTGGGAGACAAAACCAAATTAACATAGAAATGTTGTCTAATTGAAAGCAAGTCTAAGAAGTGGTAGATATGTTCTATGTGTGCTATTTCTATGCTTCCCGTTCTTAAGTTTTGCTTTTGCCTCTTTTACTTTGGTTTTGTACACCAGCTTCAAACAGCTGAAAATACTATATATTTGTTTATGTAAAACATATTTCACAGCGGTTTAGAGGATACAAGATTCTCTACACTACACTTGCTTGTTTTGTCACATATTATAATTTTAGCAACCAGGAAATGGCAGAGTGATTTCTGCATAGTGCGTCTTTAATGATTTATTCAGAAGTCTACCAAGAAAGTACTGTAAGCGGAGCTCTTAGCAGTGAATTTAAACACAAAGGTCTGTCTGGTTCTTGTAGCCTTTTCCTGCAGTCAAATGACCTAGTGGCCTCATGGGTGGAATGTTATTCATATTTTTCATAATTTCATAATTAATCAACTTTTTTTTTTTATAAACACAGATAATCTGGTGTTTCTATGTCAAACAGTTTTGTTATATTTCAGTCTTCTGTAATGTATATAAAGTGTAGTATTGGGAAGCAAACTCAAAATTGAATATATATCAACTCTATATCTGACATGGTACAGGTGTTACGGTGCGTGAATGAGGACCCAAAAGCGAATCAACTTAAACAGAGCTTCTTTAATTACCAAACATAGGTAGGCTCAGATGGACCGGCAGATTCCGACAGGACAGGACAAGGTTACAGCAAACATGACGGCAGTCTGGTTCAGGCATGAATGACACAAACAAACAAGAATCCGACAAGGACAGGAGCAGAAACAGAGAGAGATATAGGGACCTAATCAGAGGGAAAAAGGGAACAGGTGGGGAACGGGGTGAATGGGTAGTTAGAGGAGACAAGGGACAGCTGGGGGAAAGCGGGGGAGAAAAGGTAACCTAACACGACCAGCAGAGGGAGACAGGGTGAAGGGAAAGGACAGAGACAAGACAACATGACAGTACATGACAGTACCCCCCCACTCACCGAGCGCCTCCTGGCGCACTCGAAGAGGAAACCTGGCGGCAACGGAGGAAATCATCAATCAGCGCACGGTCCAGCACGTCCCGAGAGGGAACCCAACTCCTCTCCTCAGGACCGTACCCCTCCCAGTCAACTAGGTACTGATGACCACGGCCCCGAGGACGCATGTCCAAGATTTTACGGACCCTGTAGATAGGTGCGCCCTCGACAAGGATGGGGGGGGGGGGGGGGAAGACGAGCGGGGGCGCGAAGAACGGGCTTAACACAGGAGACATGGAAGACCGGGTGGACGCGACGAAGATATCGCGGAAGAAGAAGTCGCACTGCGACAGGATTAATGACCTGAGAGATACGGAATGGACCAATGAACCGCGGGGTCAACTTGCGAGAAGCCGTCTTAAGGGGAAGGTTCTGAGTGGAGAGCCAAACTCTCTGACCGCGACAATATCTAGGGCTCTTCGTTCTACGCTTATTAGCAGCTCTCACAGTCTGCGCCCTATAACGGCAAAGTGCAGACCTGACCCTCTTCCAGGTGCGCTCGCAACGTTGGACAAAAGCCTGAGCGGAGGGGACGCTGGACTCGGCGAACTGAGATGAGAACAACGGAGGCTGGTACCCGAGGCTACTCTGAAAAGGAGATAGCCCGGTCGCAGACGAAGGAAGCGAGTTGTGGGCGTATTCTGCCCAGGGGAGCTGTTCTGACCAAGACGCAGGGTTGCGAAAAGAAAGACTGCGTAAGATGCGACCAATAGTCTGATTGGCCCGTTCTGCTTGACCGTTAGACTGGGGGTGAAAGCCGGAAGAGAGACTGACGGAAGCCCCAATCAAACGGCAAAACTCCCTCCAAAATTGAGACGTGAATTGCGGACCTCTGTCCGAAACGACGTCTGACGGAAGGCCATGAATTCTGAAAACATTCTCGATGATGATTTGTGCCGTCTCTTTAGCAGAAGGAAGCTTAGCAAGGGGAATGAAATGAGCCGCCTTAGAGAACCTATCGACAACCGTAAGAATAACAGTCTTCCCCGCTGACGAAGGCAGTCCGGTGACAAAATCTAAGGCGATGTGAGACCACGGTCGAGAGGGAATAGGAAGCGGCCTGAGACGGCCGGCAGGAGGAGAGTTACCGGACTTAGTCTGCGCGCAGACCGAACAAGCAGCCACGAAACGACGCGTGTCATGCTCCCGGGTGGGCCACCAGAAACGCTGGCGAATGGAAGCAAGCGTACCCCGAACGCCAGGGTGGCCGGCTAACTTGGCAGAGTGAGCCCACTGAAGAACGGCCAGACGAGTAGGAACGGGAACGAAAAGAAGGTTCCTAGGACAAGCGCGCGGTGACGGAGTTTGAGTGAGTGCTTGCTTTACCTGCCTCTCAATTCCCCAGACAGTCAACCCGACAACACGCCCCTCAGGGAGAATCCCCTCGGGGTCAGTGGAGGCTACTGAAGAACTGAAGAGACGAGTCAAAGCATCAGGCTTGGTGTTCTTAGAGCCCGGACGATAAGAAATCACGAACTCGAAACGAGCGAAAAACAGCGCCCAACGCGCCTGACGCGCATTAAGTCGTTTGGCAGAACGGATGTACTCAAGGTTCCTATGGTCAGTCCAAACGACAAAAGGAACGGTCGCCCCCTCCAACCACTGTCGCCATTCGCCTAGGGCTAACCGGATGGCGAGCAGTTCGCGGTTACCCACATCATAGTTACGTTCCGACGGCGACAGGCGATGAGAAAAATACGCGCATGGGTGGACCTTGTCGTCAGAGAGGGAGCGCTGAGAAAGGATGGCTCCCACTCCCACCTCTGACGCGTCAACCTCGACAACGAACTGTCTAGAGACGTCAGGTGTAACAAGGATAGGAGCGGATGTAAAACGATTCTTGAGGAGATCAAAAGCTCCCTGGGCGGAAACGGACCACTTAAAGCACGTCTTGACAGAAGTAAGGGCTGTGAGAGGAGCTGCCACCTGACCGAAATTACGGATGAAACGACGATAGAAGTTCGCGAAGCCGAGAAAGCGCTGCAGCTCGACGCGTGACTTAGGGACGGGCCAATCAATGACAGCTTGGACCTTAGCGGGATCCATCTTAATGCCTTCAGCGGAAATAACAGAACCGAGAAATGTGACGGAGGAGGCATGAAAAGTGCACTTCTCAGCCTTCACAAAAAGACAATTCTCTAAAAGGCGCTGGAGGACACGTCGAACGTGCTGAACATGAATCTGGAGTGACGGTGAAAAAATCAGGATATCGTCAAGGTAAACGAAAACAAAGATGTTCAGCATGTCTCTCAGGACATCATTGACTAATGCCTGAAAGACAGCTGGAGCGTTAGCGAGGCCGAAAGGAAGAACCCGGTATTCAAAGTGCCCTAACGGAGTGTTAAACGCCGTCTTCCACTCGTCCCCCTCCCTGATGCGCACGAGATGGTAAGCGTTACGAAGGTCCAACTTAGTGAAAAACCTGGCTCCCTGCAGGATCTCGAAGGCTGAAGACATAAGAGGAAGTGGATAACGATTCTTCACTGTTATGTCATTCAGCCCTCGATAATCTATGCAGGGGCGCAGAGACCCGTCCTTCTTCTTGACAAAAAAAAACCCCGCTCCGGCGGGAGAGGAGGAGGGGACTATGGTACCGGCGTCAAGAGCTACAGACAAATAATCTTCGAGAGCCTTACGTTCGGGAGCCGACAGAGAGTATAGTCTACCCCGGGGGGGGGTGGTTCCCGGAAGGAGATCAATACTACAATCATACGACCGGTGTGGAGGAAGAGAGGTGGCCCTGGACCGACTGAACACCGTGCGCAGATCGTGATATTCCTCCGGCACCCCTGTCAAATCACCAGGCTCCTCCTGTGAAGAAGAGACAGAGGAAACAGGAGGGATAGCAGACATTAAACATTTCACATGACAAGAGACGTTCCAGGAGAGGATAGAATTACTAGACCAATTAATGGAAGGATTATGACAAACTAGCCAGGGATGGCCCAAAACAACAGGTGTAAAAGGTGAACGAAAAATTAAAAAAGAAATGGTTTCACTATGATTACCAGAAACAGTGAGGGTTAAAGGTAGCGTCTCACGCTGAATCCTGGGGAGAGGACTACCATCCAGGGCGAACAAGGCCGTGGGCTCCTTTAACTGTCTGAGAGGAATGTCATGTTCCCGAGCCCAGGTCTCGTCCATAAAACAGCCCTCCGCCCCAGAGTCTATTAAGGCACTGCAGGAAGCTGACGAACCGGTCCAGCGTAGATGGACCGACAAGGTAGTGCAGGATCTTGAAGGAGAGACAGGAGTAGTAGCGCTCACCAGTAGCCCTCCGCTTACTGACGAGCTCTGGCCTTTTACTGGACATGAAGTGACAAAATGACCAGCGGAACCGCAATAGAGACAGAGGCGGTTGGTGATTCTCCGTTCCCTCTCCTTAGTCGAGATGCGGATACCTCCCAGCTGCATGGGCTCAGCACCCGAGCCGGCAGAGGAAGATGGTAGTGATGCGGAGAGGGAGGCGACGGAGAGCGCGAGCTCCTTTCCACGAGCTCGGTGACGAAGATCAACCCGTCGCTCAATGCGAATAGCGAGTTCAATCAAGGAATCCACGCTGGAAGGAACCTCCCGGGAGAGAATCTCATCCTTTACCTCTGCGCGGAAACCCTCCAGAAGACGAGCGAGCAAGGCCGGCTCGTTCCAGCCACTGGAGACAGCAAGAGTGCGAAACTCAATAGAGTAGTCTGTTATGGATCGATTGCCTTGACATAGGGAAGACAGGGCCCTGGAAGCCTCCTCCCCAAAAACAGATCGATCAAAAACCCGTATCATCTCCTCCTTAAAGTCTTGATACTGGTTAGTACACTCAGCCCTTGCCTCCCAGATTGCCGTGCCCCACTCACGAGCCCGTCCAATAAGGAGAGATATGACGTAGGCGACACGAGCAGTGCTCCTGGAGTAAGTGTTGGGCTGGAGAGAAAACACAATATCACACTGGGTGAGGAACGAGCGGCATTCAGTGGGCTCCCCAGAGTAACACGGCGGGTTATTGGTTCTGGGCTCCGGAGATTCGAAAGCCCTGGAAGTGGCCGGCGGATCGAGGCGGAGATGGTGAACCTGTTCTGTGAGGTTGGAGACTTGGGTGGCCAGGGTCTCAACGGCATGTCGAGCAGCAGACAATTCCTGCTTGTGTCTGCCTAGCATCGCTCCCTGGATCTCGACGGCTGAGTGGAGAGGATCCGAAGTCGCTGGGTCCATTCTTGGTCGGATTCTTCTGTTACGGTGCGTGAATGAGGACCCAAAAGCGAATCAACTTAAACAGAGCTTCTTTAATTACCAAACATAGGTAGGCTCAGATGGACCGGCAGATTCCGACAGGACAGGACAAGGTTACAGCAAACATGACGGCAGTCTGGTTCAGGCATGAATGACACAAACAAACAAGAATCCGACAAGGACAGGAGCAGAAACAGAGAGAGATATAGGGACCTAATCAGAGGGAAAAAGGGAACAGGTGGGGAACGGGGTGAATGGGTAGTTAGAGGAGACAAGGGACAGCTGGGGGAAAGCGGGGGAGAAAAGGTAACCTAACACGACCAGCAGAGGGAGACAGGGTGAAGGGAAAGGACAGAGACAAGACAACATGACAGTACATGACAACAGGTGTCTTCTTTTTTCTAAGCCCATAACCATGTGTGTGAGGTGTATACTTTTGTTTCAAAGTAGATTTGTTTAAGACCCTGATTTTGCCCACTGCAGTAAATAGTTAAACACACTTGGGGACTACTTCTTCTACACACTATAAATAATGTTTTCACCAAAACACTACAGTTTTAGACGGACTCTGCTCTCCGTCTTCCCATTTCCCCGAGAACAGCATGACACAAGCTTTCAGGAAGCTAACCAAGAAAACAACTTAACTGTAGTAGAAAGTCAAAGTATTTACTGTGGCTTTCAAAAAGACTGAAGATCGTTAGAGGAGTGAAAACAGAAAGACTCATCCAAACGTAATTACCGGTATCTCTTGACATAATCTTAGGCGTCCAAGAAAAACAAAATGTCCAGGAAAGATACTCGGGCAATTATCTCTTATCTGCAACTGTTCAGTAAACTAGATGTAAATTGATAGTTTAATGGAATGAGATAGCTGGCAACATGCTTGGTTGAATCTGGCAACTTAAGAAATATATATATATATCTATATATTTTTTTTTTCTATCAGAAATTGATTTATCCATTTAATATCATTGGGCTCATGCTCAGAAAATATATACATTATGTTTTGGAACAGATTAATCACATTAAAATGTTTCTCTAGATTGTTGTTTCTTAAAAGTCTTCCCCTCTCCCTCACTTTGGCTAAAAGGGTTATTATTTCTCTCACAAATCAACAAATTTGGGAAAATGCATGCTAATTTAGAGCACGTCACAAAGACGTAACTTGTAACAGAAAGGACAGTTAATATATCAACGTTTTTTTTGTGACTGAAAATAGAGAAATCTGCCATTGGAGACCTCTCCAGTTGACAGTGAGTTGAAGAAGTGTTTGTTTGCGCTCTGGAGAAGGTGGCATTGAGCAATGTGTTTTTTTTTTGCAATGGATGCATCTCAATCTACCACGTCCATTGTACACAATTTCACGTGTACAACATCTACAACATTGGGTTAATTCCTTTTTTACTGGCCAACTAGACAAGATGTAATGGAACAGACGATTGTAGTTGTAACGGATCTTGTCCTCCTCTTCTGAGGAGGAGAAGCGAGAAGGATCGGAGGACCAAAACGCAGCGTGGTAAGTGTTCATAATGTTTATTTTCAAACATAAACTGAACACTACGAAAATACAAAACAATAAACGTGAAATGAACGAAACAGTCCCGTGTGGCGACAAACACTGACACGGAAGACGAACACCCACAACCCAAAACTGAAACCCAGGCGACCTAATTATCATTCTCAATCAGGGACAACAATTGACAGCTGCCTCTGATTGAGAACCATACTAGGCCGAACTCAAAAAACCAACATAGAAAAACAAACATAGACTGCACACCCAACTCACTCCCTGACCATACTAAAACAAAGATAAAATAACAGAACTATGGTCAGAACGTGACAGTAGTCTACAACAAGGTGTGAAAAGGAGAATTACCGTTTTAATTTATTCAGCTCTTCTAGAGTACAAGTAGCCTAGGGAGGGTAGAACGGCTAGGGCATTAATTTACAATAAATACTGTTATGGTTTCAGTTTTCTGGCAGGGGGCCAAGCAGGCATCTGGTTAAGGATTTTTAATGACATCCCTCTCATCACTTCCTTCCCAGGGATCTATCTAACACACACAAACACACACAAACAAACAAACAGAAACTCCAAAAAAGGGGTTAAATATGTGTCAAAAAATATTTATTTCCTGAGCTTTCTTATATCTCCTAGATATAGGACAAACACTTCAAAACCTAGTTTCTTATGATTCAAATCTTTACTGTCTTTTTTGTTGCCATTCATGTATGTGTTATTTGTTTATACATAAAGGGGTCCTGAAATTCAAAATCCATCTTATGGCCATCTTAACCCTCCTGCTATGTTCCGGTCGAATTGGACCCATTTACAAGTTATCTCTGAAAAATGTAGTTCATTTAAACTGGTTGTCATCAGGTTCCATGACTTTGTCCACTCAGGGCATCTGAACACACAAAATACATTTGGATGATTTTCATTACATTTTGGGTGTTTTATTTAACTTTTGTACACCTGTGGTGTTCCCGGTCAAAAATGACCCTCATTAGGAATGAATGGGTGAGACTACAATTAGTGTATAAAATTGAGTTCAGGCACATGCCCATTCATCAGATGGACACACTTCCTCTCCCAGACCCCCACATGCATGTGTGTTTGAGCATACACACACACACACACCTCACTCCCCTTCTTGGCTTCCATGGCAACCCCTACGGGAACCTTTCCCCAATAAAAAAATTCCCTCACGGGAACCACACCTGTTGGCCTTCTCACAAACAATTGCAACATTGTTTCAATAATATATATAACTTTTCCTCAGCTTTGGTATATAAAGCATTTTTGAGGCCTTGCTCACAATTCATTCTGCAGCAGCACAATGAACAGACGATATACTGTATGTAAGGCTCTTGATCATGTCTTTGATCATGACACTGGTGAGGAGGAGAGAGTCCTTGTTAAACTTTGACACAAAGTAGTCTGTGATAAATAGCACAAAATGTTTCATCTGAGTATTTGTTATAGTGAAAATAATCCATACATTATGCTTTGTTTACTCTAAAACGAGCTGTATGAGCTCAGGTCAATGAGGCCTACAGGCCATAAATAGCAAATAGAAGTGCAAAACTTGTAATGTTCACAAGAACTTAAGTTGATAAAAAGATCTAACACAACATTAGGTGATAATATATGAATTATTATGGATTTATAATCAGCTATAATGGGATGGTCATTTTGGACCGGGAACACAGAATGAATTAAGATGAAAGGAACACAACAGGAGGGTTAAAACAATTCCATATGTCATATTTTACAATGTGAAGAGCTTTTACCATTTGAGCTCCAATCCTCCTGTGACCTTTGCCAGTATGAAAAGGAGCATGGACGGTGTAAAATTGGCATGATCCACATCATATTTCAAATTGGCATGATCCACATCATATTTCAAATTGGCATGATCCACATCATATTTCAAATTGGCATGATCCACATCATATTTCAAATTGGCATGATCCACATCATATTTCAAATTGGCATGATCCACATCATATTTCAAATTGGCATGATCCACATCATATTTCAAATTGGCATGATCCACATCATATTTCAAATTGGCATGATCCACATCATATTTCAAATTGGCATGATCCACATCATATTTCAAATTGGCATGATCCACATCATATTTCAAATTGGCATGATCCACATCATATTTCAAATTGGCATGATCCACATCATATTTCAAATTGGCATGATCCACATCATATTTAAAATTGGCATGACTCACATAATATTTCAAATTGGCATGACTCACATAATATTTCAAATTGGCATGACTCACATAATATTTCAAATTGGCATGACTCACATAATATTTCAAATTGGCATGACTCACATAATATTTCAAATAGGCATGATCCACATAATATTTCAAATTGGCATGACACATAATATTTAAAATTGGCATGACTCACATAATATTTCAAATTGGCAGGACTCACATAATATTTCAAATTGGCATGACTCACATAATATTTCAAATAGGCATGATCCACATAATATTTCAAATTGGCATGACTCACATAATATTTCAAATTGGCATGATTCACATAATATTTCAAATTGGCATGACTCACATAATATTTCAAATTGGCATGATTCACATAATATTTCAAATTGGCATGACTCACATAATATTTCAAATTGGCATGATTCACATATTTCAAATTGGCATGATTCACATGTATTTCAGACACTATCTCTTCTGTTCCACTTCCGATTAGGGATGTGTTAGACGGGTATATTTGTACATCTCACCACCTCCTATTATAACCCCCTCGGAGAAGTCATCGCCATAACGAGACAGTAATGGCTGCCCCCCATCCAGTGGCATTAAAGAGCGGCTGACTTTAAAAAAGCAACAAATCCCTTTGAAAACGGCCTACAGTATGTGGCGCCGATATAGGTCAAAAACAGTTATTCTCGTGTCAAAATGTACTACAAAGTGTAAATAGGATCATTTTGGTCATGAAGTCAGTCTCGTCTAAAACAGAGTTTGGAACCCCCATGCGTCACAACGGGTAAATGAAGGTTGGGTTTCGATTTGACGATGTCCATTTGCCCACTAACATGCGGTGATTGCTCTCTATCCAATAGCATAGACAGTGAGACAGACCTGCCCAGCAGCTCCAACTTCGTTTACACATTTTGTTTTACTTGAGAAATACTATGATTGCGCAACTTAAACATGCTCGGGAAAAACATCAAAACGAATGACATATTTCTTTATTTACAGTTATTTTGATTCCTTCCGAGGGTTTTGAGGAAGTGAAATAGGCTTCTGCGTCTACATTGTCTCATAAGGGACAAACATCGTTAACCAAACGCAGAATCGCTCAGGAAACACACCTCCACACACCTCCAAGACTGAAGTCTTTTTTTATTCTTCAAATTAGCAACACATAAACACAGGTGCCAATCGACGTGTTCAGTGGTTCTTTAAACACCAGCCCTGATGATAAATAATCCGTACAGCCCTCTAGAATATCTTCAAGGAAAATGGTTCATTGTTATTGTCAATTCCCTGCTAGGAATATTAGACACGTCTAAAGGGAAAGGGATGGATGTGGTAGAGGATGATTTATGATTTTTTTTCCAGAATGGTGGAACATTTCTATCAGTGAGCACTCAGAAAAATAAGCTTGTCGAAGTTCTTAGCTCAGTGCAGTTCTCAGCAGAGGCGTCAGTCAATTCAAGGTCTATTCCATGTTGGTTCAACGTAATTCCATTGAAATGACGTGGAAACAATGTTGATTCAACCAGTGTGTGCCCAGTGGGGAGGACTGTGCCGACTGACTCATGCCTCTTTCACTCTCCATGTTCTTTGTTTAGGACAATCACTTCCAGGTTCTCATCATTGTGGTTCGCTCCTTATGACTGGGTCAGATTTCTATCTATCAGGACATTGCAGTCAAGAACAGGTTTTACACTGCTAGCTCATTGCCTGACAGTTCTCTTTCAGAGCTTGATTCTATGGTATGCTGTATCCCTGGCTGCACTCGCAGGCCCTGCAGACAAAATCAACCTCAAAGTCTCCTAATCTGATCCAGCACTCTGCTGTACTGTCATGCCTCAGTCTCATCTCAGATTACCATGCGTTATTGACTACGACTGCCAAAGAATGTTCTCTGCTCACTGGTGGTCTTGGAGACCTGGTTTGGACTATTAAAGTTAGTTACACAGTCACATCAACCCGTCTTGCTACCTGTGCACCACTGGCTTCTGACATCCCTCTCCCTCTCGCTCCCTCGCTCGTTCGCACGCACGCACGCACGCACACACACACAGACTGCCTACACGTTAACATTATATTGGCCTGCTGGCTACGTCATCGGTTCAGTTGTCAGTAGGCTTCCTGTCAGTGGTCATAGCTAATGATCTCACCCAGAGGTAATCTAATAATGTCGACGAGCAGATCCTACAGGCACCTAGCTTCTGGATTGGAGTGCGCATCCTGCACACCAGCAGTCTCTCATGCGAGTGGCAACATGCAGTAGTGGGGGAACAAGGTTATGGTCCACTGTACTGTAGAAACATACAGTGCATACAGTAACTGAGGCTGTCAACATTGTTGATGTTCATGTGATTTACACTCTCCAGCATCATTAGCATCCTGGAGCCTGGGGATAGTCAGACTTGACCTTTGCCTCGACTCGCTCTCACGCACCTCTGCGTTCTCCTCTACACAATGCACAGCCTTTCAATCATAGTCAGATTGGGGTGGAAAGATCTGCTCAGACTTGTTAGACCTGAGTTTGACTTCTGTCTACAGAGCGTTCCTCGCCAATAATAGTATAGTAAATCTAGTAAATAGCCACATACACTTAGTATACCAAACATTAGGGGCGGCAGGTAGCCTAGTGGTTAGTGTTGGCCAAGTAACCGAAAAGATGCTAAGTCGAATCCCCACGCTAACAAGGTGAAAATCTGTCGTTCTGCTCTTGAACAAGGCAGTTAACCCACTGTTCCTAGACTGTAATTGTAAATAAGAATGTGTTCTAAACTGACTTGCCTAGTTAAATTAAGGTAGAAAAACACCTTCCATATATTGAGTTGCACCCCCCCCCCCCCCCCCCCCCCCCCCCTTTTTCCCTCAGACCAGCTTCAATTCGTCGGGGCTTGGACTCTACAACGTGGTCGAAAGCGTTCCACAGGGATGCTGGCCCATTTTGACTCCAATGCTTCCCACAGTTGTGTGAAGTTGGCTGGATGTCCTGTGGACCATTCTTGAGACACACGGGTAACAATTGAGTGTGAAAAACCCAGCAGCTGTGTAGTTCTTGACACAAACCGGTGTGCCTGGCACCAACTACCATACCCCATTCAAATGCACTTAAATATTTTGTCTTGCCCAGTCTCTGAATGGCAAACATACACAATCCATGTCTCAATTGTTTCAAGTCTTAAAAATCCTTCTTTAATCTGTCTCCTTCCCTTCATCTACACTGATTTAAGTGACATCAATTAGGGATCATAGATTTCACCTGGGTTCACCTGGTCAGTCTCTGTCATTTTGTATACTCAGTGTATTTCTACTATATGAAATTAAATCTTCATACTTTTTATTCTAAGTCTCCACAGGAGGACCCGATCAGGAATAAATGTCAGTGGGAAGCTCTCTTGGAGACCTTGAGCCTAGCATCGTACCCCTGGCAGAGGTACCATTGATGCTGATTCTGTCTGTCAGGTAGCCAAGCTCCACAGGAGCAGAACTGCAGGAAGGAGCCTCGGGACTCCCTGGGGAACGCATGGCATTCAGTTCTAAAACGGGGTGATTAGATAAGCCACTGAATGTCATTAGATTAAAGGGCGGAGGAAGTTATTAAGAACTTGTTGTGGGGTTTTGCTCTTGATGCGGTGGAACTGGAAGGCTGTTAAAGCAGAGACTGCAGTTGTCTGTATATTCACTTGTGTCAAGTTACAGTCTCTAGTGAATGTCTACACACCCCTTGCACAGTCTTCAAATTTTGCTGTCTTAAAACTAATTCTAAAAGGTATTAAAATTGTTTTCTTTCCTACCGATCTACACAACTGACCGGACATAGAGTACATCCTCTGGATTTATCCTCTGAATTCCTCTGGATTTTCAGGAATGTTGGTGGCAGCATCATGTTATGATTATGCTTATATTAAATATTAAATGAGCAAATCCCAGGTAAAAGTTAGAGGAAAACCCATCTGAGTTTTATTTTTCAACCGGACAATTACATAAATGTTAATGCCAAAGATACATCAGAATGAAGTGTTGTGATGGCTTGGAGGGGGAGGGCTGCCGTCTTATTGGCTCTTAACCAACCATGCTATTTTTTTTTTCTCGTTGTTTGTAACTTGTTTTGTACATAATGTTTCTCCTACAGTATCTCATGATCGAAAAGAGCTTCTGAACATCAGAACTGCGATTGCTCACCTCAAACTGGATGAAGAGTTCTTCTTGAATGAGTCGGACTGGAGGGATATAATAAAGACACTCGACAAGGTCCAGATCCCCATTATTCGCTGGGGAAGGAAACGCAGATTTCGCGGAAAGAGATCAGTGTGCCTAGTGAGGATCAGGCGACTAGTGGCTATTCTGCCCATGCCTTCCGTCCTGACAGCTAACGTTCAATCTCTGGAAAATAAATGGGACGAACTGAAAGCACGTTTATCCTAACAACGAGACATTAAAAACTGTAATATTTTATGTTTCACCGAGTTGTGGCTGAACAACGACATTAAGAACGTACAGCTGGCGGGTTATACACTCTATCGGCAGGACAGAACAGCAGCCTCTGGTAAGACACGGGGCGGGGGCCAATGCATTTATGTAAACAACAGCTGGTGCATGATATCTAAGGAAGTCTCGAGGTTTTGCTCGCCTGAGGTAGAGTATCTCATGATGAGCTGTAGACCACACTATCTACCTAGAGAGTTTTCATCTGTATTTTTCGTAGCTGTCTACATACCACCACAGACCGATACTGGCACTAAAACCACACTCAATGAGCTGTATACCGCCATAAGCTAACAGGAAAACGTTCATCCAGAGGTGGCGCTCCTAGACTTTAATGCAGGGAAACTTAAATCAGTTTTACCTAATTTCGAACAGCATGTTAAATGTGCAACTAGAGGGAAAAAAATTCTAGACCACCTTTACCCCACGTACAAAGCTCTCCCTCGCCCTCCATTTGGCATATCTGACCATAATTCTATCCTCCTGATTCCTGCTTACAAGCAAAAAATTAAAGCAGGAAGCACCAGTGACTCGGTCTATTAAAAAGTGGTCAGGTGAAGCAGATGCTAAACTACAGGACTTTTTTTGCTAGCACAGACTGGAATATGTTCCGCGATTCTTCTCATGGCATTGAGGAGTACACCACATAAGTCACTGGCTTTATCAATAAGTGCATTGAGGACGTCGTCCCCACAGTGACTGTACGTATATACCCCAACCAGAAGCCATGGATTACAGGCAACATTCGCATTGAGCTAAAGCGTAGAGCTGCCGCTTTCAAGGAGCGGGACTCAAACCCGGAAGCTTATAAGAAATCCTACTATGCCCTCCAAAGAAACCATCAAACAGGCAAAGTGTCAATACAGGACTAAGATTGAATCATACTACACCGGCTCCGACGCTTGTCGGATGTACCAGGGCTTGCAAACTATTACAGATGACAAAGGGAAGCACATCCGAGAGCTGCCCAATGACACGAGCCTACCAGACAAGCTAAATAACTTATACGCTCGCTTCGAGGCAAGTAACACTGAAACATGCATGAGAGCATCAGCTGTTCTGGACGACTGTGTGATCATGCTCTCCGCAGCCAATGTGACTGCAGGGCCAGCCGGATTAACAGGACGTGTACTCAGAGCATGCGCTGACCAACTGGCAAGTGTCTTCATTGACATTTACAACCTACCTTCAGCCTGTCTGAGTCTGTATTACCAACATGTTTCAAGCAGACCACCTTAGTCCCTGTGCACAGGAAAACGAAGGTAACCTGCCTAAAAGACTACCGACCTGTAGCACTCACGTCTGTAGCCATGAAATGTTTTGAAAGTCTGGTCATGGCTCACATCAACACCATTATCCCAGAAACCCTAGACCCACTCCAATGTGTGTACCGCACCAACAGATCCACAGATTCTCTATTGCACTCCACACTGCCCTTTCCCACCTGGACAAAAGGGAACACCTATGTGAGAATGCTATTCAGCTCAGCATTCAGCAGCATAGTGCCCTCAAAGCTCATCACTAAGCTAAGGACCCTGGGACTAAACACCTCCCTCTGCAACTGGATCCTGGACTTCCTGTCGGGCCGCCCCCAGGGGGTAAGGGTAGGTAACAACACATCTGCCACGCTGATCCTCAACACTGGGGCCCCTCAGGGGTGCGAGATCAGTCCCCTCCTGTACTGCCTGTTCAGTCATGACTGCGTGGCCAGGCACTGCTTGCCGTGCGGTAGCAGAGACAACAGTCTATGATTTGGGTGACTGGAGTCGTTGACAATTTTTTGGGCCTTCCTCTGACACCACCTAGTATATAGGTCCTAGATGGCAGGATGCTTGGCCCCGGTGATGTACTGGGCCGTACGCACTACCCTCTGTAGTGCCTTGCGGTCGAAGGCCGAGCAGTTGCTATACCAGGCAGTGATGCAACTGGTCAGAATGCTCTCGATGGTGTAGCTGTAAAACTTTTTAAGGATCGTGGGACCCATGTCTAATCTTTTCAGTCTCCTTACGGGGAAAATGCATTGTTGTGCCCACTTCACGACTGTCTTGGTGTGTTTTCGACCATTATAGTTTGTTACTGATGTTGAAGGAACTTGAAACTCTCAACCTGCTCCACGACAGCCCTGTCGATGTGAATGGGGGTATGTTCGGACCGCCTTTTCCTGTAGTCCATGATCAGCTCCTTTGTCTTGATCACATTGAGGGAGAGGTTGTTGACTTGGCACCACACTGCCAGGTCTCTGACCTCCTCCCTATAGGCTGTCGTTGTGGTGATCAGGCCTACCATCGTTCTCTAACTTGATGGTGTTGGAGTCGTGCTTGGCCATGCAGTCGTGGGTGAACAGGGAGTACAGGAGGGGACTAAGCACACACCCCTGAGGGGCCCCAGGATCACCATGGCAGATGTGTGGTTGCCTACACTTACCACCTGGGGGCGGCCGGTCAGGAAGTCTAGGATAGAGTTGCAGAGGGAAGTGTTTAGTCCCAGGTTCCTTAGCTTAGTGATGAGCTTTGTGGGCACTATGGTGTTGAACGCTAAGCTGTAGTACCGGAACAGCATTCTTACATAGGTGTTCCTTTTGTCCAGGTGGGAAAGGGCAGTGCAATTGAGATTGTGTCATCTGTGGATCTGTTGAGGTGGTATGCAAATTGGAGTAGGTCTACGGTTTCCGAGATGATGGTGTTGATGTGAGCCATGACCAGGCTTTCAAACCACTTCATTGCTACCAACGTGAGTGCTACTGGGTGGTAGTCATTTAGGCAGGTTACCTTTGCTTTCTTGGGCACAGGGACTATGGTGGTCTGCTTGAAACGTATTAGGTATTACAGACTCGGTCAGGGAGAGGTTGAAAATGTTAGTGAAGACACTTGCCAGTTGGTCTATGCATGCTCTGAGAACACATCCTGGTAATCCGTCTAGCCCTGTGATCTTGTGAATGTTGACCTGTTTAAAGGTCTTGCTCACATCGGCTACAGAGAGAGTGGTCATACAGTTGTGCGGAACAGCTAGTGCAGTCACGCATGCTTCAGTGTGGCATGCCTCAAAGTTAACATAAAAGGCATTTAGCCCGTTCGTAAGGCTTGTGTTTCTGGGCAGCTCGCGGTTGTGTTTCCCTTTATAGTCCGTAATTGTTCGCAAGCCCTGCCACATCCGACGAGAGCCAGAGCCAGAGCCAGTGTAGAAGGATTCAATCTTAGTCTTGTATTGACACTTTACCTATTTGATCGTTCGTCTGAGGGCATAGCGAGATTTCTTATAAGCGTCCGAATGAGTGTCCTGCTCCTTGAAAGCGGCAGCTCTAGCCTTTAGTGCGGATGTTGCCTGTAATCTATGGCTTCTGGTTGGGATATGTACGTACAGTCACTGTGGGGATGACGTCGTCGATCCACTTACTGATGAAACCAGTGACTGAGGTGGTATCATCCTCAATGCCATTGGATGAATCCCGGAACATATTCCTGTCTGTGCTAGCAAAACAATCCTGTAGCGTAGCATCCTCGTCATCTGACCACCTCCATATTGAGCGAGTCACTTGTACTTCCTGCTTTAGTTTTTGGTTGTAATCAGGAATCAGGATTTGCCAAAAGGAGGGTGAAGGAGAGCTTTGTACGCGTCTCTGTGTGTGGGTTAAAGGTGGTCTAGAGTGTGACATGCTGGTAGAATTAGGTCAAACGGATTTAAGTTTGTATGCATTAAAGTCCCCGGCCACTAGGAGTGCCGCTTCTGGAGGAGCATTTTCTTGTTTGCTTATGGCCTCATACAGCTCATTGAGTGCATTCTTAGTGCCAGCATCGGATTGATGGCTACGAAAAATATAGATGACAACTCTCTTGGTAGATAGGGTGGTCTACAGCTTATCATGAGGTACTCTACCTAAGGCAAGCAATACCTCAAGACTTCCTTAATATTAGACCTTGTGCAGCAGCTGTTATTGACAGATAGATACTCACCACCACCCCTCGTCTTACCAGAAGTAGCTGTTCTGTCCTGCCGATGCACGAAAACCCAGCCAACTGTATATTATCCGTGGCCTCTCGAGTGGCACCGCGGTCTATGGCACTGCATCGCAGCCGTCCTTGCCCGGAGACCCATGAGGCGGTGTACAATTGTTTCAGCACAGTCCTGATTAGGGGACGGTTTGGCCGGCCGGGATGTCCTTGTCCCATTGCGCCATAGCGACTCGTGGTGAGCCGGGTGCATGCACGCTGACTTCGGTCGCCAGCTGTACAGTGTTTCCTCCGACACATTGGTGCGGCTGGCTTCCAGGTTAAGAGAGCAGTATGTCGAGAAGCAGTGCGGCTTGGCAGGGTCGTGTTTTGGGGGAATTTTGGCTCTCGACCTTCGCCTCACTCGAGTCCGTACGGGAGATTCAGCGATGGGACAAGACTGTAACTACCAATTGGATATCACAAAACTGGGGAGAAAAAGGTGTAAAAAAACCTGTATAATATCCGTTTCATCATTCAGTCACGACTCGGCAATGTCCCGTTGGTAGGATAGTCTCGAACGGAGCTCATCCAGTTTATTCTTCAGGGATTGCACATTGGCCAATAGAACGGAGGGTAGAGGCGGGTTTCCCACTCCTGACGTCTTTTATTTATATTTCTTAAATGTTCTTTCCCTTTGAAAATGTGGAGTAGGTTGTGTAGATCTATAGAAAAAAAATCTCATGGAATCCCCTTTTAGATTTAATTTCAAACAGACACACACACACACACACACACACACACACACACAGACAGACAGACAGACAGACAGACAGACAGACAGACAGACAGACAGACAGACAGACAGACAGACAGACAGACAGACAGACAGAATACATAAACAGAGTAAGAAAGACATGGGGGGAGAGAGAGAGAGAGAAGGGCCAGCTATGCTCCAGAGATCAAGTGATGATGACTCATATCTTTGCGTTGCCATGGTGATGTTGGAATTTTTCTGGTAGAGGTACTGAGTGAGTGAATCTTGTGAGCATACAACAATAGCACAACCTGCTAGGAGGCAGCCGAAACACACACACCTATGTATGCAAGAGGAGCAGTCGCTCATCTCCTTTAGGCAGGCTAAAAATGGGGCACAGAAATGCACCTTCTTTGTTCCTTCCAGGATGGTTATATGATTCACCCTCTGTGAGCTCACACTCGTAGCAGTCTATGTCCTCACTTTTTTTCTTACCTCTGCTATTATTCAAGGCAAAACTAGGACAAGCGAGATTATATTGTGTGTATTTAACAGTTGTAGTTGTATGAGTGGTGTGCAGGACCATGACTCATTTGAGTGCATGCCAATTTCAATGTACAGGGATTGCCTTGCTCATACATTTCCATCATCATGTCATACTATCAACAAGACACATTTTTGGTTCTCTAGATACACTCTTAGAAAAAAGGGTTCCAAAAGGGTTCTTCGGCTGTCCCCATAGTTAAACCCTTTTTTGTTCCAGGTAGAACCTTTTTTGGTTCGAGGTAGAACAATTTTGGGTTCCATGTAGTTTGGGTTCCATGTAGAAGGGTTCTACATGGAACCCAAAAGGGTTCTACCTACTAACAAAAAAAAAAGGGTTCTACAAAGGATTTTTCTATCGGGACAGCCTAAGAACCCTTTTAGGTTCTAGACAGTAAAATAAATGTCTAGGTGTGTAGACCTTGTGATCTAAAGCTGAAACCGTTTAAATGACAAAGGCCTAGGAAAACCTGTGATCAAATCAGATATGTGACAATAATTCATGATTCAGTTCCTCTGTATTTGTGAACCATGATTCAACGTATACTGAACAAAAATATAAACACAACATGTAAAGTGTTGGTCCCATGTTTCATGAGCTGAAATAAAATATCCCAGAAATGTTTTGTACGCACAAAAATCTTATTTCTCTCCAATTTTGTGTACACATTTGTTTACATCCCTGTTAGTGAGCCTTTCTCCTTTGCCAAGATAATCCATCCACTTGACAGGTGTGGCATATCAAGAAGCTGATTAAACAGCATGATCATTACACAGGTGCATCTTGTGCTGGGGACAATAAAAGGCCACTCTAAAATGTGCAGTTTTGTCACACTGCCAAAGATGTCTCAAGTTTTAAGGAAGCGTGCAATTGGCATGATAATTTAATTTGCATTTCTCTACCATAAGCCACCTCCAATGTCGTTTGAAAAATTTGGAAGTACATCCAACCGGCCTCACAACCGCAGACCACATGTATCCACACCAGCCCAAGACCTTCACATACCTGCAGGATCGTCCAGCTGGTGAAACTGAGGAGTATTTCTGTCTTAATAAAACCCTTTTGTGGTGAAAAACTCATTCCAATTGCCTGGGCTCCCCAGTGGGTGGGTCTGGCTCCCCAGTGGGTGGGTGTATGCCCTCCCAGGCGCACCAATGGCTGCGCCGGTGCCTGGTCATGTGAAATCCATAGATCAGGGCCTAGTGAATTAATTTAAATTGACTGATTGCCTTATATGTAACTCAGTAAAATAGTTGAAATTGTTGCATGTTGCATTTACATTTTTTTTCAATATAGATGCAACACATTGATGCGTGTCATACCGCCTGTAAACACTTGGGGACAGTAATGATCTTGTGTTATACTCCGCTCCATTAGTGCCTCATTAGTCTTCGAAGGGGGGCAATTACGATGTTTGTGACTTAATGCAGGGTTTTCCAAACTCGGTCCTAATCCCCCCCCCCCCCCCTAGCACTACACAGCTGATTCAAATAACCAGCTCATCATCAAGCTTTGATTATTTGAATCAGTTGTGTGGTGCTGGAAGTAAAACCAAAATGTGCACCCAGGACTGAGTTTGGGAAGCCCTGACTTAAAGCACCTTGAGAGTCCTTGAAAGCCCCTCTTCTCGCCACATGAGGCAAATTAGCAGCTCTGTGAGTTGCCTGAATAGACGTGCGTTCTAGGCACGTTATAAACGAATATCAACATGAGCAGGTTGCTCTGATTGGGGCGATAGGCCGCCTGCCAGAAACCAACAGCGGATCTGAGTTCATTGAGTACATTTGCCATGAAGAAATACTCTAAACATTTCTTCTTAATGACGACTACAAGTAACATGACATTATTTTATCAAACCCATGTGAATCGCCATAGCCTCTTTATATAAACCTAATCTATTTGGTGAAGGATGGAAAGAAATATAAAAACCTTCCAGATGCACAATGCCAGAACTCCTGTCCAAGAGAGGAGCTTTAAAGGAGTCTTTGGCACACTCCAAATCTAGGCCTAATGCCTTTGAGACTTGATCCGAGGGACTGAACCTAACATTAATCCCATACGCCCCTGCAAAGGCTTTCAAGAGATTGGGATTTGCAGATGAGGATCAACCCTGACCAGCCTGTATTTATCCATCTGTGGGTTAGCTCTGTCCCTAGCTGCACCGATGAGACACTGGGTCTGCTTTCATCCATAGAGATAGATAGAGCTTTGTATCTTTGCTATTATGGCATCTGTTACAGCATGGGCAGTGCCATTAGGCTATCTCCATTTTAAAGTAGTAATTTACAAACCATAGGCAACCCAAATTAAATAAGAAGATAATGCTCTGGTCATTGGCTGATTGCTCCCAACTCATTGGAATCCCCACCCAGTAGACTACTTTAAATGGTGAAAGCACCTAATGGCAATGTCCCTGCTAAAATAGGTTATATCAATCTAGATCAGCGATGGGCAACTCAGGGTCAGAGCTGGCCCTAGCCCTGTTGGGGGGCTCCCCCCACCTTGCGAACAAAACATTGTAGTGCCACCCCTTTGACAGCAGAGAGAATGTTTTAGAGGAAATTTCCTGCATATTTTTAGATCCAAACCCTTTCCATTCTCAAGAGCAGAGTTCTGCAACTGGTGACCTGCTGGTCGAATTTAGCCCACGGGTTGTTTTATTTTGGCCCCAAGTTTTCTGTACAGAACATTTTCTTTGTTGGACAAAAAACACTGGAAAACAACTGGAAATCAGCTCCAAGTGATTTTAATTTTGGAAATCTCTTCCCAAGTATTCCCACGCATAATACCATGTAATCGTATACAAGTGTAAACAAGGTTTGAAATCATTATGTTTAAGTCAAATAATACAGTGCCTTGCGAAAGTATTCGGCCCCCTTGAACTTTGCGACCTTTTGCCACATTTCAGGCTTCAAACATAAAGATATAAAACTGTTTTTTTTTTTTGTGAAGAATCAACAACAAGTGGGACACAATCATGAAGTGGAACGACATTTATTGGATATTTCAAACTTTTTTAACAAATCAAAAACTGAAAAATTGGGCGTGCAAAATTATTCAGCCCCTTTACTTTCAGGGCAGCAAACTCTCTCCAGAAGTTCAGTGAGGATCTCTGAATGATCCAATGTTGACCTAAATGACTAATGATGATAAATACAATCCACCTGTGTGTAATCAAGTCTCCGTATAAATGCACCTGCACTGTGATAGTCTCAGAGGTCCGTTAAAAGCGCAGAGAGCATCATGAAGAACAAGGAACACCAGGCAGGTCCGAGATACTGTTGTGAAGAAGTTTAAAGCCGGATTTGGATACAAAAAGATTTCCCAAGCTTTAAACATCCCAAGGAGCACTGTGCAAGCGATAATATTGAAATGGAAGGAGTATCAGACCACTGCAAATCTAACAAGACCTGGCCGTCCCTCTAAACTTTCAGCTCATACAAGGAGAAGACTGATCAGAGATGCAGCCAAGAGGCCCATGATCACTCTGGATGAACTGCAGAGATCTACAGCTGAGGTGGGAGACTCAGTCCATAGGACAACAATCAGTCGTATATTGCACAAATCTGGCCTTTATGGAAGAGTGGCAAGAAGAAATCAATTTCTTAAAGATATCCATAAAAAGTGTTGTTTAAAGTTTGCCACAAGCCACCTGGGAGAAACACCAAACATGTGGAAGAAGGTGCTATGGTCAGATGAAACCAAAATTGAACTTTTTGGCAACAATGCAAAACGTTATGTTTGGCATAAAAGCAACACAGCTGAACACACCATCCCCACTGTCAAACATGGTGGTGGCAGCATCATGGTTTGGGCCTGCTTTTCTTCAGCAGGGACAGGGAAGATGGTTAAAATTGATGGGAAGATGGATGGAGCCAAATACAGGACCATTCTGGAAGAAAACCTGATGGAGTCTGCAAAAGACCTGAGACTGGGACGGAGATTTGTCTTCCAACAAGACAATGATCCAAAACATAAAGCAAAATCTACAATGGAATGGTTCAAAAATAAACATATCCAGGTGTTAGAATGGCCAAGTCAAAGTCCAGACCTGAATCCAATCGAGAATCTGTGGAAAGAACTGAAAACTGCTGTTCACAAATGCTCTCCATCCAACCTCACTGAGCTCGAGCTGTTTTGCAAGGAGGAATGGGAAAAAATGTCAGTCTCTCGATGTGCAAAACTGATAGAGACATACCCCAAGCGACTTACAGCTGTAATCGCAGCAAAAGGTGGCGCTACAAAGTATTAACTTAAGGGGGCTGAATAATTTTGCACGCCCAATTTTTCAGTTTTTGATTTGTTAAAAAAGTTTGAAATATCCAATAAATGTCGTTCCACTTCATGATTGTGTCCCACTTGTTGTTGATTCTTCACAAAAAAATACAGTTTTATATCTTTATGTTTGAAGCATGAAATGTGGAAAAAGGTCGCAAAGTTCAAGGGGGCCGAATACTTTCGCAAGGCACTGTATATATCTGTTTGGGCTTCTGTAATTATGTTCCGGTCCCCTAAACATCCACTCAAGAAACATTTGGCCCGTGAATTTAGTTAATGATCCCTGCTCTGGAGTTTTCTATCTAATTTCTTACCCATTTATTTTTTTACTCATTTTTCTCCCCAATTTTGTGGTATCCAATTGGTAGTTAAATTCTCGTACAGACCCGGGAGAGGTAAAGGTTGAGAGCCGTGCGTCCTCCGAAACACAATCCAACCAAGCCAAGCAGCACTACTACTTCTTGACACAACGCTCACTTCCCACCCGGAAGCCAACCGCACTAATGTGTCAGAGGAAACACTGTACACCTGGCGACCGTGCTCACCACAGGAGTCGCTAGTGCGTGATGGGGCAAGGATATCCCTGCCGGCCAAACCCTCCCCTAACGACGCTGGGGCAATTGTGCGCCGCCCCATGGGTCTCCCGGTTGCGGTGGGCTGCAACAGAGCCTGGACTCAAACACAGAATCTCTAGTGGCACAGCTAGCACTGTGATGCAGTGCCTTAGACCACTGTGCCACTTGGCGACTAATTTCCTACCAATTTCTTACTCAGTTTATACAGCATCTTGTGTTAACCAAGACATTTGCAGGTGTCAATCAAAGAGGAGATTGATGCCTAACACTAAACCTTCAACCAAAGAACAATATATCTCTGTTTTGGAAAATGTTGGTGATACAGTATATTTCTAGCTGTATACTCAATATGAATCATCCAGAGTCTTGATATTAAAGACAATAAATAGACTAAATGTACAATACATTTCCATGTCAGTTGAGAACTCTGGACATTAAATTGAACTACAATAGTATACAAAACCAGTAATCATCTGAAATTATAGAACACGTATACATTAACAGTGCCTTCAGGAAGTATTCACACCCCTTGACTTTTTCCACATATTGCTTAAAAATGGATTACATAGAGATGTTTTGTTACTGGCCTGCACACAATACCCCATAATGTAAAAGTGGAATTCTATTTTTAGAAATGTTTACAATTGAATAGAAAATGTCAATCTGAAATGTATGGAGTGAAGAAGTATTCAACCCCTTTGTTAAAACTAAATACACTACATGACCAAAAGTATGTGAACACCTGCTCGTCGAACATCTCATTTCAAAATCATGGGCATTAATATGGAGTTGGTCCCCCATTTGCTGCTATAACAGCCTCCACTCTTCTGGAAAGGCTTTCTACTAGATGTTGGAACATTGCTGTAGGGACTTGCTTCCCATTCAGCCACAACAGCATTAGTGAGGTCGGGCACTGATATTGTGCGATTAGGCCTGGCTCGCAGTCGGCATTCCAATTCATCCCAAAGGTGCTTGATGGGGTTGAGGTCAGGGCCCTGTGCAGGTCAGTCAAGTTCTTCCACACCAATCTCATAAAAACATTTCTGTATGGACTCGCTTTGTGCACGGGGCATTGTCATGCTGAAAAAAAAGGGCCTTCCCCAAACTGCTGCCATAAAGTTGGATTCACAGGATCGTCTAGATCGTCTAGAATATGCTGTAGTGTTAAGATTTCCCTTCACTGGAAAAAATAACCTCAGACCATTATTCCTCCCCCACCAAACTTTACAGTTGGCACTATGCATTGGGGCAGGTAGTGTTCTCCTGTCATCTGCCAAACCCAGATTCGTCCATCGGACTGCCAGATGGTGAAGCAGGATTTATCACTCCAGAGAACATTGCTCCAGAGTCCAATGGCGGCAAACTTTACACCACTCCAGCCGACGCTTGGGATTATGCATTTTGATCTTAGGCTTGTGTGCAGCTGCCCAGCCATGGAAACTCTTTTCATGAAGGTCCCGATGAAGAGTTCTTGTGCTGACGTTGCTGACAGTTTTGAATTTGGTAGTTCAACAGCACATGGCCTACCACTTCACGGCTGAGTCGTTGTTGCTCCTAGAAGTTTCCACTTCACAATAGCAGCACTTACAGTTGACAGGGGAAGCTCTAGCAGGGCAGAAATTTGATGAACTGACTTGTTGGAAAGGTGGCATCCTATGACTGTGCAACTTTGAAAGTCACTAAGCTCTTCAGAAGGCCATTCTACTGTAAATGTTTGTCTATGGAGATTGCATGGCTGTGTGCCTGATTTTATACACCTGTCAGCAACGGCGTGGCTGAACTAGCCAAATCCACTAATTTGAAGTGGTGTCCACAGACTTTTGTATATACTGTATAGCCTAAGTTCAGGAGTAATAATGTGCTTAACAAGTTACATAATAAGTTGCATGGACTCACTCTGAGTACAATAGTAGTGTTTACCTTGATTTTTTAATGACTACCCCACACATACAATTATCTCTAAAGCCCCACAACCACAACGTCCTTCCTAACTTAGGTGCCGGAGAGGAAGGAAATTGCTCAGGGATTTCCCCATGAGGCCAATGGTGACTTTAAAACAGTTACAGAGTTTAATGGCTGTGATAAGAGAATACTGAAAATGGATCAACAACATTGCATGTACTCCACGATACTAACCTAATTGATAGATTGAAAGAAGGAAGAATGTACAGAATAAAAATATGTTTGCAACAAGGCACTAAAGTAATATTGGAAATGTTATGTTTGGGGCAAATACAATACAACATTTTACTGAGTAGCACTCTCCATATTTGCAAGCATGGTGGTGGCTGCATCATGTTATGGGTATGCTTGTAATCCTTAAGGACTGGGGAGTTTTTCAGGATAAAAAACAAACGGAATAGAGCTGAGCACAGGCAAAATCCTGGAGACAAAGGGCTGTGAGACAAAGGTTTAATCCTAGACACATGGAAAGTGGGATGTATGAGGGTACGGTGCAACAGAAGATGAACAGCAGAGGGGCCAAGGACTTTAGAGATGGGGAATGGACCAATAAAATGGGGGAAAAGTTGTAAAGACTCCACCTGGAGGGGCAGCTCACGGGTGGACAGCCATACCCTCTGTCCGGGCCGATAGCTGGAAGCCGGGGTACAGTGGTGATCCGTCTGTTGCCGATACCTGGAGGTGGTCTTAAGAAGAGAGGACATGGCTCTCTTCCAGGTACACCGACAGTGGTGGACGAACATCTGGGCAGAGGGTATGCTGACCTCTTCCTCTTGCTCAGGGAAGAGCGGGGCCTGGTAACCCAATGGACACTCGAAGGGCGAGAGTCCAGTGGTCAAGCAGGGAAGGTAGTTGTGGGCATACTCCCCCAGCACAAGTTGCTGGCTCCAGGTGGTGGGGTTGGCAGAGACGAGGCAGCGAAGAGTAGTCTCCAGGTCCTTATTGGCTCGCTCCGATTGTCCGTTAGACCTGGGATGAAACCTCAGAGGACAGGCTGGTCGATGACCCAATGAGGGTGCAGAATGCCTTCCAAAACCTGGATGAGAACTGAGGACCCCGATCAGAGACCATGTCGACCAGAAGTCCATGGATCCGGAAGACGTGCCTCACCATAAGCTGGGCCGTCTCCTTGGCTGAGGGTAACTTGGGAAGGGGAATGAAATGTGCAGCTTTGGAAAACCTATCCACTACAGTAAGGATGGTGTTGTTGGGAGACCAGTGACAAAGTCCAGGGATATATGGGACCAGGGGCGATGAGGAACAGGGAGTGGTTGAAGGCGGCCAGCTGGAGCTTGTCGCCAAGTCTTGTTCTGTGCAGACACAGTGCAGGCAGCGAGGAATGCGGAGACTTACGTAACCATGGCTGGCCACCACAAACATTGGCGGATGAAACCCAGGGTCCGACGGAAGCCGGGATGATAGGTGAGTTCAGAGGAATGGGCCCATTCCAGGACCGGGGACCGGGCCGAATCTGGGACGAACATCCGGTTACAAACATCCGGCTGCACCTACGCGAACCCAGCTCTCAATACCCCAGACTAGTGTAGCTGCTAGACAGGAGGTAGGGAGGATGGTCTCAGGGTTAGCTGGTGTAGTAGCGGAACTATACGGGCTTCACATTCTTGGACCCAGGGCGGTAAGCAATGGTAAAATTGAATCAAGTGAATAACAGAGCCCAACGAGCGTGCCTTGAGTTGAGGCACTCGGCGGTGCGGAGATATTCTAAATTCGTATGTTCGGTCCACATTAAGAATGGTAGTTCTGCCCCTTCAAGCCAGTGCAACAACTCCTCCAGCACCATCTTGACCGCAAGCGCCATCTTGACCGTTCCCCGATTTTCCACGTCATAGTTCCTCTCAGCGGATTTGAGATGATGGGAGAGGAAACCGCAGGGATGCAGCTTTTGGTCCTGGACAGAACACTAGGACAGGACGGCGCCCACTCCAATGTCCGAGGCGCCAACCTCCACCACAAACTGACGGGACGGGTCCAGATGGATTAGGATGGGGGCTGTGGTGAAACAGTGCTTCAGATCCCGAAACACCCGTTCAGGAGCTGGAGACCACGTGAACGGAACTTTGGGAGAGGAGGGTGCAGAGAGGGGGAGGCCAGGGTGCTGTATCCCCGAATAAAGCGTTGGTAGAAATTAGCAAATCCCAGGAAAAGTTGCAGCTGCACTCTGGATGTGGGTTGGGGCCACCGCTCTCACCTTGTCAGGATCCATCTGAATGTTCCCTGCAGCGATAACGTATCCAAGAAAGGAGATAGTAGAGCGATGGAACTCACATTTCTCCGCTTTAACAAATAGCTGGTTCTCCAGGAGGCGCTGGAGAACTTGTCGGACATGGGGAACATGCTCTTGAGCCGACTGAGAAAAGACAAGGATGTCATCAAGATAGACAAACACAAACCGGTTCAACATGTCACGGAGCACATCATTGACCAGGGCCTGGAACACTGCGGGAGTGTTGGTCAGACCAAACAGTATAACCAGGTACTCGTAGTGTCCACTAGCCATGTTGAAGGCTGTCTTCCACTCATCTCCTTCCTGTATCGAAACCAGGTGGTAGGCGTTCCGAAGGTTAAACTTCGAAAAGATGGTCGTCCCCTGGAGAAGCTCGAAAGATGAGGAGATGAGTGGTAGCAGGTAACGATTTTTACAGGGATGTCATTGAGGCCCCGGTAGTCGATACACGGGAGCAGGGTTTTGTCCTTTGTATCCACAAAGAAAAACCCTGCGCCGGCAGAGGAGGCAGAAGGACGCAGCTAGAGAGTCCTCAATGCATACCTCCATGGTCCTGGTCCCCATTATAGACAAGGAATGAAGCTGCCCCCAAGGTGGTGTGGTGCCCGAGGAGAGGTTAATTGCGTAATCGTAGGGTCAATGGGGAGGAAGGGATGTGGCGCAAGCCTTGTTGAAAACCTCCAGGAGGTCCTGGTACTCCGTGGGAACAGCGGAAAGATCAGAGGCTTTCCCCAAGCCTGCAGAAGGACGTAACAGGGCAGGCTGCGCCCCCTTAAGGCAATGTGCGTGGCAGAACGGGCTCCAACCCAGGATAGAATCTGTAGCCCAGTCGATCAGGGGGTTGTACCTCAACACCAAAGGTGTACGAGGAGATGAAATTAGTAGAAACTGTAAGGACTCACAGTGATTACCTGACACTTTCAGGTTAATGGGAACCGTACTGTGAGTGACCCTGCCAATGGAGCATCCATCCAAAGCTCTTGCGTCCATGGGAATGGAGAGGAGTTGAGTAGAGATACTCAGATCAGATACCAGGGTAGCGTCCATGAAGCTCTCATCAGCCCCAGAGTCAATGAGCACCCGGGGAGATTTTGACCGTTCACCCCACAGCAGGATAGCATGGAGAGGAGTATGACTAATGGGGGTTTGGAGACTCCCTGTATGGTCCACTAGTGTAACCGTAACTACTGATAAGTCTGGTCTTTTACTGGACAGGTGGCTATGTAATGTCCTGTATGTCCACAATACAGGCAACTGTTGGAGCTCAGCCTGCGTAAATGTACACTAGGAGACAATCTAGCCCCGTCCAGTTGCATGGGCTCAGGAGGAGATGAGTCACCAGTCCCAGATGATCCCTAAGGGTACTCGGGTGATTTTGGATTCTCTCGGGAATGCAGACATCGGGAACTTCCGGGGTTCTTCGGAGGCAAGGCAGAAACCGTGGACAAGCGAGTGTGGCTGAGAACAGACAGGCAGAAAGGTCGGAACCGGAAGACTAGAAAACTTGAGAACTGGTAACACAAGGAAAAACATGCTGGGACGACTTGACGAGACAAGACGAACTGGCAACAGACAGACAGAATACGCAGATAAATACACAGGGGATAACAGGGAAAATAGGAGACACGTGGTGGGGGGTGGACACAAGCACAATACAGGGGAAACAGATCAGGGTGTGACATCCACCAGACACTGGGAAACAAATGCACCTTTCAGCAGGACAATAACCTAACACACAAGGCCAAATCTACACTGGAGTTGCTTAACAAAACGACATTGAATGTTCCTGAGTGGCTTAGTTACAGTTTTGACTTAAATTGGCTTGAAAATCCATGGCAAGACTTGAAAGTGGCTGTTAAGCAATGTTCAGCAACCAACTTGACAGAGCGGAAATAATTTTTCAATAATGTGCAAAAATTGTACAATAAATATTGTGCAAAGCTCTTAAAGACTTACCCAGAAAGTCTCACAGCTGTAATTGCTGCCAAACCTGATTCTAACATGCATTGACTCAAGAGGTGTGAATACTTATGTAAATGAGATATTTCTGTACTTCATTTTCAATAAATTAGCAAACATTTCTAAAAACATGTCTTCACTTTGTCATTACTGGATATAGTGTTTGTTGATTGGGTGAGAAAAAAAATATATAATCCTTTTTGAATGCAGGCTGTAACACAACACAATGTGGAATAAGTCAAGGGATACGAATACACAGTAAAACGTTCTGTCTCAATAATTAACATGGTGCAATTCAGCTGTACAACCTCAACCTCCAACCATTATGGTTGAGATTGTACCGGTTGAAAGTTGAGATTGTACAGCATGAGACTGTATTCCACCATGTTAATTATTGAGACAGAACGTTTTACTAATGATGCTCACATTATGCGGTTGTTTAAGCTCCCACACATGAAGGCACTTATAGGCGTCTCTCTAGATAAGAGCATCTGCTAATTTACTCCAATGGAAATGTATTTGGAAAGAAGGCCTATCTCTCTTCTCCTACAAGTTATTCTCTCTCTCTCTCTCTCTCTCTCTCTCTCTCTCTCTCTCTCTCTCTCTCTCTCAATGTGACACTCATTCTTGCAATCCCTGCATTCACTGAATCTCCTCTTATCCAGGGAGAAGATAATGGGAATCATTTTCTCATCATGCTCTCCCCTCCTTCCTTCTCATCCCCTGCTTTATGAGGAGATGTTCTCCCACCCAGCAGACTGTGAATGCTCAACCTTGTCCATGCTTGACAGAAATGCTTTCACTCCAGGCAGAACAACAGAAGGCAGCAGCAGGAACAAAGCTGTGTGGTTTATGCGTGACCTGTAACAGAAGTGATTCACTCACAAAGCCCTGGGCCGGGTCATCTGCTGGAGTTAGAGGAGGGGACTAGGGTGGAACCTTGTTGTTGTATTCCCCCCCTTACAGTAAAGTGCATACATTTTTCATACTGGTCCCCCATGGGAGTTGAATCCACAACCCTGGCATTGCAAGCATCATGCCCTACCATCTGAGCCACTGGACGGAAGAGGGGGGGGGGGGCTGGGCAGTGATGGAATCATATTGAATCTCCCAACCGTGTCAGAGGCCGACTGTGTATGTCACCAACGAGGAATGACCTAGTCAAGTTTTTTGTTTTTAATCTGTTCCCTATGGGGGTCTGCAGGTTCACAGTGGCCTTAATGCGTTAGTGGCTCAATGGGTTGTGATTGACAAATGGGGTTATGAAGGAATCATCAATGACAAATGCAGTACTTAAGGTATCTTCCTCATGGATAATTATATTCCCTTTCTTCTATATGTGACATGGTTTGCACTAGACTAGGGTCTGGTCACTTGGCCATGGTGTGTCATACATTAACCTGTAGGCTATAACTAAAGTGTTGTCGAACATTCCTCTATTCTGTCTTATCCTCATTCATTGTTGGGTCATAGCGTTTCTTCCAAGCTTTGCCATTGTTTTCATGATTGTACACCAGGGGGATATATATTCAAGCTGAAGCAATAGAAAGATACATTATTCCATAATAAAGTTAATTATTAATATCTTAATATCGTTGGGGCTTGACTAGGTACATTGGTGGATTGAAATGGCTGTATATGGAATTGTTGACTGCGTTAATATTACAGTTTGGTAAGTATTTGTGTGTATGCACATGTGTTTATATGCGTTTGTGCTCATTTATGTCCTTTTCCATATGTGTGCGCTGTTTGAACACCAGCATGTGTAGCTGCCTCCTCTCCTGCCTGTCTGTCTGTGAAGTGTGCACTTGGAGAGGATGGGGATGCAGTTGCCATGACAATGGGGCTGTGTATTCAGGAGTGCAGGCAGAGCTGCGATTGGAGGAACCAAGCGAAGCGGGCGGGTGAAATGCTGGAGCAAACCTGTCAGCCAGCATCCCCCATTCACTTCCACTCGGTAGATCAGGAAGGTGATAGAGACGCTTGGCTCTCATCAAGGCTTCCAACCATCTTCCACAAAACATTTGACTAAAGGCAAGGACCACCTGAAACCCACCACCTCAGATCCAGCATGGCCACCATTACCTGCACCCGCTTCACTGAGGAATTCCAGATGTTTGAGGAACTGGGCAAGTAAGTTCCCACTGGAGATTTGACCTTTTTTTTTACTAATCCAAAGTGGTATTTGGAATTGCATTTCTGGCCTGTGTGACAATGAAAGATGATCCCTGTTCAGTTTGAGTCAGAGGCATATGTTTACGGACAGTGAGGGAGGCAGTGTTGATTAAATATCTGGTGGCAGAAATGAATGACATTAGGCTTCTGAGGAATCCCTTTATGGTAGGACAGGGGAAAGGTCTTTTTAGCTGATGAAATGTAATTTTTATGAGAGAAGGGGAGAGAAAGAATAAAAAGAATGGTGAAGAGATGAAATAGAGGAGTGAGAGAGAGAGAGAGTGGCTTGGTGCTGAGAGTTTAAGAGGGAACAGGTGGCAGTGGCAAGTCAGGGAGAAAGGTCTCACTTCTGATGGAGCAATGTGAAACGAGAGACATTTCCCGCCTGAGAATTATTTCAGAACTCTTGACAAATTCAATTTTGCTGAATGGAGTGCGTCTGGAGAGAGGAGCATCATCAATCAGAAGACAAAAACCGTAGGTAGCTAACTGTTATCACAGGAAGCTGGATGATGTCACTGAGTGTCTTATTGGAAATTCAGTGGAATGAGGCGAGAAGATGAGACTTTAATATTTTATATCGGTGCTCAGTGGTTCACTTTCATCCTCTACTGGTAACACACGAAACACACATTCTCCTTCTTTCCCATTATCTGCTGCTACGAGACGGCGCAATAATGTCGATCGTCTGATAAGTTCTCAAAGAATTCACACCAGGTCAAAGAACTTTGAATTGTTCACTACCAATCGAGATAGAAAAGAGGACACATTGAAGTTGTTTATTCTCTGTGTATTGTGTTAATAAAATATAATGTTATTTGTCACATGCGTTTAATACAATAGGTGTAGACCTTACCCTGAAATGCTTACTTACAAGCCCTTAGCCAACAATGTAGTTTTAAGAAAATAGAGCTAAGAAAATATTTACTAAGTAAAACTAAAGTGTAAACATTTTTATTTAAAAAAGTAACACAATGAAATAACAATAATGAGGCTATATATAGAGGGTACCGGTACCGAGTCAATGTGCGTGGGTACAGGTTAGTCAAGATAATTTGTACATGTAGGTAAGGGTAAAGTGACTATGCATAGATAATAAACAGGGGGTAGTTCACTATTTCAGATAGTCCTTAGGTATAGGTGTTTGTGTTTGAGATTTTAAATTGTCCTGGATTGTAAATGCTTGATCGTGCTACTTGAAATGCTTGATGGTGCTATATGAAATGCTTGATGGTGCTATATGAAATGCTTGATGGTGCTATATGAAATGCTTGATGGTGCTACTTGAAATGCTTGATGGTGCTATATGTAATGATTGATGGTGCTATATGAAATGCTTGATGGTGCTACTTGAAATGATTGATGGTGCTATATGAAATGCTTGATGGTGCTACTTGAAATGATTGATGGTGCTATATGAAATGCTTGATGGTGCTATATGAAATGCTTGATGGTGCTATATGAAATGCTTGATGGGGCTATATGAAATGCTTGATGGTGCTATTTGTAATGATTGATGGTGCTATATGAAATGCTTGATGGGGCTATATGAAATGCTTGATGGTGCTATATGAAATGCTTGATGGTGCTATTTGTAATGATTGATGGTGCTATATGTAATGATTGATGGTGCTATATGAAACGCTTGATGGTGCTATATGAAATGCTTGATGGTGCTATTTGTAATGATTGATGGTGCTATATGTAATGATTGATGGTGCTATATGAAATGCTTGATGGTGCTATATGGATAGCTTGATGGTGCTATATGAAATGCTTGATGGTGCTATATGTAATGATTGATGGTGCTATATGAAATGCTTGATGGTGCTATATGAAATTCTTGATGGTGCTATATGAAATGCTTGATGGTGCCCCTTGTGTTTAAAGCATTGTAATGTGCTCAACCATCTGAGAGTTGTGACACATCTACAGAAAGGGTCCCCACCCACACTGCTACTCCCCCTCTCTCTCTCTCTCTCTCTCTCTCTCTCCCTTCTCTCTCTCTCTCGCTTGCTCGCTAGCACGCACGCATGCACACACACACACACACACACACACACACACACACACACACACACACACACACACACACACACACACACACACACACACACACACACACACACACACACGCACACACTCACAGGCAGCCAAAGATGCTTACATAATTTCATTTGGGGGTGGCAATCCAATAGTTTGACATGGGCATATTTCATAATACATACAGTACTATATATACACTACTGTTCAAAAGTTTGGGGTCACTTAGAAACGTCATTGTTTTTGAAAGAAAAGCACATTTTCTGGCCATTAAAATAACATCAAATTGATCAGAAATACAGTGTAGACATTGTTAGTGTTGTGAATGACTATTGTAGCTGGAAACGGCTGATTTTTAATGGAATATCTACATGGCCGTACAGAGGCCCATTATGAGCAACCATCACTCCTGTGTTCCAATAGAACGTTGTGTTAGCTAATCCAAGTTTATCATTTTAAAAGGCTAATTGATCATTAGAAAACCATTTTGCAATTATGTTAGCACAGCTGAAAACTGTTGTTCTGATTGAAGAAGCAATAAAACTGGCCTTCGTTAGACTAGTTGAGTATCTAGAACATCAGCATTTGTGGGTTCAAATACAGGCTCAAAATGGCCAGAAACAAAGAATTTCTTCTGAAACTCATCATTCTTGTTCTGAGAAATTAAAGCTATTCCATGCGAGAAATTGCAAAGAAACTGGAGATCTTGTACAATGCTGTGTACTACTCCCTTCACATAACAGCGCAAACTGGCTCTAACTAGAATAGAAAGAGGAGTGGGAGGCCCCAGTACACAACTGAGCAAGAGGACAAGTACATTAGAGTGTCTAGATTGAGAAACAGACGCCTCACAAGTCCTCAACTGGCAGCTTCATTAAATAGTACCCGCAAAACACCAGTCTCAACATCAACAGTGAAGAGGCGACTCCGGGCTGCTGGCCTTCTAGGCAGAGTTGCAAAGAAAAAGCCACATCTCAGACTGGACAATAAAAATAAAAGATTAAAATGGGCAAAAGAACACAGACACTGGACAGAGGAAGATTGGAAGAAAGTGTTATGGACAAACAAATCTAAGTTTGAAGTGTTCGGATCACAAAGAAGAACATTTGCGAGACGCAGAAAAAATGAAAAGATACTGGAGGAGTGCTTGGCGCCATCTGTCAAGCATGGTGGAGGCAGTGTGATGGTCTGAGGGTGCTTTGGTGGTGGTGAAGTGAGAGATTTGTTCAGGATAAAGTGGATCTTGAAGAAGGAAGGCCATTTTGCAACGCCATGCCATACCCTGTGGACGGCGCTTAATTGGAGCCAATTTCCTCCTACAACAGGACAATGACCCAAAACACAGCTCCAAACTATGCAATAACTGTTTAGGCAAGAAGCAGTCTGCTGGTATTCAGTCTGTAATGGAGTGGCCAGCACAGTCACCGGATCTCAACTCTATTGAGCTGTTGTGGGAGCAGCTTGACCGTATGGTATGTAAGAAGTACCCATCAAGCCAATCCAACTTGTGGGAGGTGCTTCAGGAGGCATGGGGTGAAATCTCTTCAGATTACCTCAACAAATTGACAACTAGAATGCCAAAGGTCTGCAAGTCTGTAATTGCTGCAAATGGAGGATTCTTTGACGAAAGCAAAGTTTAAAGGACACAATTATTATTTCAATAAAAAAATAATTATTTATGACCTTGTCAACGTCTGATGAATGTCTGATGAATTAGCTGACATTTTGACATCATGAATGTAATGTAAGTGCAATTTTCCGGGTCAGAGCAGATCTGAACAATGAAAGTGGCAACGATGATTACGGCACTGAATGATCTACGGCCGTGTCCCTTCTGTTTCCGACCTACCCTGGCCTTTTTCCTGATGTGTACTGACAGCAGTACTGAGGAAATAAACGATGTTACAGTGGCCAGGGTGAAGCCCTGTCTCAATCTGGATCCATTATGGTAGGCAGCACACAATCAAGTTCATGTGTCGTTTCGAGACAGACAAGCAATTCCTAACACAGTAACTCAATTAACCAATCCTTCCAGAGCAGAGGCACAGGATTACCATGAGGAAGTGCTGCTGAGAGAAAGAGAGAGAGAGAGACGATGCTATCTGTTTCATCTGGTTTGGGCAGAATGAACTGTCTTGTCTGCCCCCCCCCCCCCCCCCCCCTCCTTTGATCTACTTGCTGTTTCCCTAAGGCCACTTGAGCTACGCACACAGAAGGAAAAGACCACAATGGTTGAATAAAAGAGACGGCAGATTAGGTTTGGTTTGGACAAAAGCTTGGGATAGCACTGACCTCCTGTCTCTGTCTTCAGTTTGAAAGGTGGTGGCGTCTCAGTCATGGGGATTACGTGTTCTTAAACTCCAACCTGATCTGTCTGGGATCGTCGGCCAATGCCTGATTTTGTTGCAATCGTGCTATTGTACAACTCAAAAGTGTTTCGTGCCTACTGGCAAGATGCCAGTTCAAATATCAACCACAGTATTTGTCAGATTTTCCTAAAAGAATGCCCACAGTGCAATTGTCAGGGAATGTATTTTTCCGGTCAGATGAGTGCTATAGCCTCGGTCTGCATTTAGCTGGCAGTTTATCTTTGACCATGAAACGAATGAGACATTAGCCATTTTAGGTGCAAAAACATTTTGTTCAAATGAATTGGAAAAGGAAATTAATATTCACCATAACTGTGCAGTTCAATATGCATTTTTGTCTCCTGCTTTTTCCCAGGGGAGCTTTTTCTGTGGTGCGTAGATGCGTCAAGGTCCTCTCAGGGCAAGAGTATGCTGCTAAGATCATCAACACCAAGAAGCTCTCTGCCAGGGGTAAGTCTTTCTTATCACACTCCAACTCCCCTAAATATGTTTTAACAGTCCTTATGGCGATTGTTGCATTGTTGGGTTATCAGTTTGCAAGAAAGGCATTTCATTGTACTTGTGCATGTGACATTAAAACTTGTCACTTGAAACTCATTTAATCCTCAGTTTTGCCAGAATCCTTTGTTGGGTACTGACTGACCTGGAAAACGCTGCTGGCTCACATTTCTAAAATGGTTTGTACTGGCTGGATATCTGACTGTGGGTTTTTCACAGTTTGATTGGCACATTCATAATTCAGCCCCCCCTCCCCCTCTAGTCCTAAAGAAGGCAGCCCTACTTATGATCATCTGTTCAATGAATGATAGTTGTAACATTATCCAATGGGACGTAAACTACTGTTTTTGATTAGTTTCGTCTGTGATCCTATGCTTGACAGCAGGTTTGGAGTAAAATATTTCTCCCTAGACATCAAATTGATATGGCCTTTACTCTTAGTATTGCTGGTCCGTTGAAATGAATAACCTTAAAACTAGTTGAGACAAACAAGTAGCAGTGAGTTCATAATAGTTCATAATGGTTCATAATGGTCCGTAATAGTTCATAATAGTTCATAATAGTTCATAATGGTTCATAATGGTTCATAATGCTTCATAATAGGTAATAATAGTTAATAATAGTTAATAATGGTTCGTAATGGTTCATAATAGTTAATAATTGCTAATAATAGTTAATAATAGTTAATAATGGTTCATAAGGGTTCGTAATAGTTCATAATAGTTCATAATGGTTCATAATGGTTCGTAATAGTTCATAATAGTTCATTATAGTTCATAATAGTTCATAATAGTTAATAATGGTTCATAATGGTTCATAATAGTTAATAATAGTTAATAATGGTTCATAATGGTTCATAATAGTTCATAATAGTTCATAATGGTTCATAATGGTTTGTAATAGTTCATAATGGTTCATAATGGTTTGTAATAGTTAATAATAGTTCATAATGGTTCATAATAGTTAATAATAGTTAATAATAGTTAATAATGGTTCATAATGGTTCATAATAGTTAATATTAGTTAATAATAGTTAATCATGGTTCATAATGGTTCATAATGGTTCGTAATAGTTAATAATAGTTCATAATGGTTCATAATAGTTAATAATAGTTAATAATAGTTAATAATGGTTCATAATGGTTCGTAATGGTTCGTAATAGTTCATAATAGTTCATAATGGTTCATAATGGTTCGTAATAGTTAATAATAGTTCATAATAGTTAATAATAGTTCATAATAGTTAATAATAGTTAATAATGGTTCATAATGGTTCATAATAGTTAATAATGGTCAGTGGCACCAAGGTGCCTTAAAGCAGGAATCCTTAATGATGAAACTGCCACGTCCGTTTGGGGTATTACAACAACAAAACAGTTACTGCAAACAACGAACACTGTTTTCTTCCCGATGACATCGTTGCACATGCGATAGAACAGCAGAATATGTCCTGCGCTTTTTTTGTGACCAAACTGCTTGACGCTCCTCACCTCCGTTTCGTCTAACTAAACAATAACAATAACAAAGTGGCTGAGGGAGGACAGTGGTTCTGTTTCCCCTGAACGCGGATTCCGCCTTTAACGTTAATTAACAGTTAACAATTAACAGAAACACTGTAAGGCAGTCAGAAAGTGGACGTCTGTCATAATGCATCCACTTGCATTCATTTTGCGTTGGGCTGAGCTGAATTGGCGTTCAGGGGTTGCGCCTGAGCGGCAGCAGCAGTTGAGTGGTGCCACTCGATTGAAACATGTTGACATCTCTGCTACAAGGAGACTGCGAAAGAGTACACAAGTAGCACAGAGGAATGGCCGGCAGTATGTGGGAATTCGTTTATGCAAATTAAACAGTTGCATAATCTTACTGCCACCTATAGTCTTTTGACCTGGTGAGCCGGTATTTGGGTTTATACTTACAGTAGCTACAGCATAGCATTAGCACTAATGAGGGAAATCCATGGAGGTGGTGGTAGACTTACGTTGTCAAGCGCCATTATAGTGGGCCTTGGCTGTTAGGCTGCTCAATCAATTCAAAGGCCGTATTGTGTGAAATACATTTGAGATTTGGGGGAATCTCCTTTTTACGAGCATGTTACAGAGTGGTGGAGTGCAGGGAGCATGACTCCTCATTGAACTAACCCATGTAGCTGCAGTGTATCACTGAGCTGCTGGCGGGCAGACAGGCGGAGAAAGTGCGCTGAACCGGAGGAGTGCACTAGAGAACGAGACAAAAGACAAGCAGAGCTATTCATAAAATATTTCCTCTCACCCTCTCTGTTGGCCTATTGAGAGAGAGAGAGAGGTGTCTTGTATTAACCGGATGGAGGATATTCTAGCCTGAGGTAACTTCTTACTTCTGAGAATGTAATGAACAATAAATCGGCGATGGAAATTTCCTCCACTTTGCGTCTATCTCTTCACTCTGTACTGTACCTACAGTTCTATGTGATATATTTCACTTTGCATCACGACATTTCATTATCTATGAGCTTTTTCATTTTTTTTAACTTGAAAACAAAACATGTAAAAATCTATAATGTTTACATTGCTAACAGCCAGATGAAATTCAAACATCATCACCGTGTATTGTAAACTGTTAATCTTAATTTGGGTATTTAATGGTCAGATTAACAGAGGATTGTGCTCGTTTTTCATACGAGTATTTCTGTATTTTTTTGTGTTTCCTATGGTCCACCTTGATTGAAGTATTTATGTCTATAACCTTTGATGTCTAATTGCTGCTGAGCTCCCTTGCAAAAGAGACTTCGGTATCAGTGGGACTCCAAGCTAAAATTCAAATGACCATACAAATAGAAAAAATACGTAATCATCGTCAGGATTCCTGAACAGATCACGGCAGCAAGCCCTGAACTCTTGTGACCCCGGCCAAAACATAAAGTCAATTCAGAGTTGACAAGGTCATCATCAGTAAGAGAGAAGTGACTGTGTAGCACAGCCACGCACACCCACTCACTGCCTGTGTGTCGACACACAGGACACTGTTGCCTGAGGAGGCATGAAAGCCTCAGCGGCTCCTTTGTATGGCAGCAACTCTCATCTGAAGTCGTTAGGCTGTGCCAGACTTGCAGGGAATGGAAGCACAGCCACGATGACAAGTGCAATCTGACAACCTCCCCTAAACATTCCGACAGGCCCAGGTTCACTCCTCTCATACAGGGGGCAAGCGCCGATCCAGTTTTAATTAGCTAGATACAATATAAGCAGAATCGGCTGGTTTGAGCGTGTTATTGGGTCCTCATCCCCTGGTTAACGATTGATTCTAACAAAGACAGCTTCCTTGGCCCCCTCACCTCAGCTGTGAAGCCCACTGCCTTACAGTGGCGGTCAGTTTTCTTGAGCATGGCCTTATTTCTATTACAGCATGTTGGATGACTGTCATTCATATTCTGTTCATCCAGTTCAATCTAACAGCGATAGATTTAGGCTGCTACATGATACTCCATTTTCCCTATACCCATCATGAGGTTGCTGCAACCTAGCCTATGAATGACAGTTTACAATGTAGGTGCACACAGGTTGAGAGACAAATTTGAGGTGACAGACAGTGACATACGGACAGACAGTGACATTCAATACCGCCTTGCACACTCTTGCCTCCATCTAGCTGATATAGGGTATGCTCATTATTCCAACAGTTGTAAATGAGAGTTTATATTGGACAAAATCAGGTATGTTTATCCCTGTTTTTCTTACGTTTAAGAAACGTTTTCAACAGAATCAGCAGAATGAATACACAGTTCATTTTCATAGCAACCACGTTGTATCCCTTCATACATCTATGCACCTTCCTACTCTCACCTTTTCCCTACACTTGTGGATTTCAATGTATGTGACCATTCAAAAAAATCACTCCAAGCCAAACTGCTACATACAGTCTACATCGTTGTCACCATATTAACTAACGTAACATCATAGTCAGCATAGCTAATAGAACTAACGTGTTAGTAAACCCGCTACAATCATGGAGTAACGTTACAGTGTACAGTCAGTAAGCAGTTACATCGGTGGGACCCAGTGGCAATAAATTGGTAAATCCAAAAATCTACCTTGACAGGGAAGAGTTCCAGTGTTGTGTTAGAAAGTCACAGATAGCTAGCTAACATAGCATCTCTCTGTTTGAGCAGAGTGTTTGCTAGCTAAGTAACATTAAGTGAAACTGAAAATGAAAATAAAATTACAATCTCTCTCTCTCTGTCTATTTCTCTCTTGCTTCTCCTTCATTTTGGAAAATATTAAATTGTTCTAAACTGTTCAACTACTGTCTTTGTCTCTCTTTGAGTCAACTACTCACCACATGTTATGCACTGCAGTGCTAGCTAGCTGTAACTTATGCTTTCAGTACTAGATTCATTCTCTGACCCTTTGATTGGGTGGACAACATGTCAGTTCATGCTGCAAGAGCTCTGATAGGTTGGATGTCTTCCGGAAGTTTAAGTCTAAGTCTGTGTAAGTCTATGGAAAGGGGTGAGAACCATGAGCCTTCTAGGTTTTCTATTGAAGTCAATATACCCAGAGGAGGACGGAAGCTAGCTGTCCTTCAGCTACACCATGGTGCTACCCTACAGAGTGCTGTTGAGGCTAATGTAGACCTTCTTTACCAAATAGTTTGTTTTAATAAATTATTTGGTGACGTGATTATATTTAGTATAGTTTTATCTAAAAAGGATAACTATTTAAGTTTTACAATTTACATTTTTATGAAATTCACTGAGGAGAATGGTCTTCCCCTTCCTTCTCCGAGGAGCCTCCATTGCTGCCTTACTCTACCTCACCATTTCCCACCTCTGTACTCAGTCTGGTCCCGTAACATAGTAAAATGTAAATCCGGGACACTCAAATTAGTACAGTATGATATGTTATGTTTGGTATGTTAAATAAGACAGAAGGTTACTTAAGCCAACAATTAAGGTAGGGTGGTTGGTCGGGGTGGATGTGTATGCATATAAGGCAAATAGCAACCTTAAAAGGTTGCATGTTTGAATCTTATCACGGACAACTTTAGCAACTGATTAGCAACTTTGAAACTACTTACTACTTTTTAGCTAATTTGCAAGTAAATTAAAATGTTTGACAAGCCTTCCCCAAACCCTTTATCCTAAACTTAATCCTAAACTTAACCCTAAAACTTAACCCTAAACCCCTAACCCCTAGCATAGCTAACGTTAGGCACCTAGCTAACATTAGCCACCTAGCTAACATTAGCATGAGCCACTTAGGCACCTAGAAGTCGTAACATATCATATATTTTGCAAATTCGCAACATATTGTACCAATTGTAATTCGTAACATATCATACAAAATGGATGATGGACATCCACAAATTAATACATATATAGTACCAGTCAAAAGTTTGGACACACCTACTTATTCAAGGGTTTTCATAATATTTACTATTTTCTACATTGTAGAATAATAGTGAATACATCAAAACTTTGAAGTAACATATTATGAATTAACCAAAAAAGTGTTAAACAAATTTTATATTTGAGATTCTTCAAAGTAGCCACTCTTTGCCTTGATTACAGCTTTGCACACTCTTGGCATTCTCTCAACCAACTTCACCTCGAATACTTTTCCAACAGTCTTGAAGAAGTTCTCAGATATTTTGAGCACTTGTTAGCTGCTTTTCCTTCACTCTGTGGTCCAACTCATCCCAAACCATCTCAATAGGGTTGAGGTCAGGTGATTGTGGAGGTCAGGTCATCTGATGCAGCATTCCATCATTCTCCTTCTTGGTAAAATAACCCTTACACCACCTGGAGGTGTGTTGGGTCATTGTCCTGTTGATAAACAAATGATGGTCCCACTAAACGAAACCCACTTGGGATGGTGTATCGCTGCAGAATACTGTGGTAGCCATGCTGGTTAAGTGTGCCTTGAATTCTAAATAAATCCCTGACAGTGTTACACGCAGAGCACCCCCACACCATCACACCTCCTCCTCCATGCTTCACAGTGAGAACCACACATGTGAAGATCAAGATCAAGACAAGGTGGCTGGAACCAAAAATCTCAAATTTGGACTTATCAAAGGAAAGATTTCCACCGGTCTAATGTCCATTGCTCATGTTTCATGGCCCAAGCTAGTCTCTTCTTCTTATTGGTGTCCTTTTAGTAGTGGTTTCTTTGCAGCAATTCAACCATGAAGGCCTGATTCACACAGTCTCCTCTGAAGCATTTATTTGGGCTGCAATTTCTGAGGTGCAGTTGACTCTAATGAACTCATCCTCTGCAGCAAAGGTAACTCTGGGTCTTCCTTTCTTGTGCCGGTCTTCATGAAAGCCAGCTTCATCATAGGCTATCTTCTGCATACTACCCCTATCTTGTCACAACGCAACTGATAGGCTCAAATGCATTGAGAATAATTAGGGATAGCCCCCTTTTTTCAATTTTCGCCTAAAAGACATAGTAGCTCAGACCCTGAAGCAAGGATATGCATATTCTTGGTATATTCTTGGTACCATTTTAAAGGAAACACTTTGAAGTTTGTGGTGGAAATGTAAATTGAATGTAGGAGAATATGACACAATAAATCTGGTAGAATAAAATACACCACCAGCTTTGAAATGCAACAGAAAGGTCCCAAATCTAGCCATCACTCTGGTTGTAATTCCAATATATGTGAAGCGTTTCAGACTGATAACTTGAAGTATGAGCAAGATACATGACATTTAGTGTAAAGTCACCCAGGTACATTTGGGCGAACCGTGAAGGGCACATTTACATTAAATTTTTCTGCAAGAATATCATCAAATCTGTAAACTTGGACTTTGATTGAGCTTTTCCAGTATTATTAGCCATATTGTAAGTTCAACATTTGCAAAACACCCAGTTGTCATAACTTCATAACTCTCCATATACTTGCAATTTTTGTCCAAAAGGAAAAGGCTTACTGTCGCACAAGGTTAGCAGCCAAATGTTGTAACAGATATGGGGTTTCTGCATACTCCCGTAAAGCCCAGCTCATTGGCTATCTAGCTAGCTTTGACTGGTTGAAACAACGTTTAGGGTTAGATTTTCACAGATTCTTTTCTTTGCAAATTGAACGAGTGGAAATACAAAATCGATTGTGCATGCTATATAGACCTTTTTTAACAAAACGACACTTCATATTATCTCTGGGACCCTTGGGATGATAAATCAGAGCAATATTTCAGAATGTAAGTACACATTTCACCATCAGAGGTGAATTTATCAAACCTATCGCAATGAAAAAAGTGTTTTGTTGTTAGGAGCTCTCCTCAAACAATAGCATGGCATTTTTCGCAGTAATAGCTACTGTAAATTGTACAGTGCAGTTATATTAACAAGAATTTAAGCTTTCAGCCGATATAGGACACTTATATGTACTGACATTTGTTGTTTCTCTAAAATCTGCGATTGTGACACACAACGCTGCATGATTTACAACTGCCCCGTTGACGGGACTCCTATTTAAGAAGGAAATAAATTCCACACGTTAACTTTTAACAAGGCACACCCGTAAATTGAAATGCATTCCAGGTACTACCTCATTAAGCTGGTTGAGAGAATGCCAAGAGTAAGCAAAGCTGTCATGAAGGCAAAGGGTGGCTACTTTGAAGAATCTCAAATATAAAATATATTTGGATTTGTTTAACACTTTTTTGGTTACTACATGATTCCATATGTGTTATTTCATAGTTTTGATGTATTCTACTATTACTCTATGTAGAAAATAGTAAAATTAAAGAAAAACCCTTTTAAATGGTACCATAAACGAAACGTAACATATAGTACTAATTGGAGTGTTCTGGATTTATGTGTACTATGTTACATCTACCAGTCCTGGTTGCTGTGCTGTATCATCCTCCTCTCCTCTCCTTTATCCCTGGCACACAACTCCCATTTCACCCGGTCTCCCATCCCTCCTCCGCACAATAGATTCTTCTTTTATCCATTCCTTTCCCACTAAAGCCCAACACACTCAGTCCTATTAGGGGTTTTTAAGGATCACTGTCTGTTCAACATTGTGCATTTCACGTTGCCATGATGCAAACTTTGTTAAGTGTCATAATGAAGCACTGACTTTACACTTGGCTTTCCAGGTCTTTTGCTTCACATTTGTTGAAGTGTTCCTGAACAGCATTAGTCACTAAGGTGAGAGTGTTACACAACTCTATACCTTCCCCGTGGTGGGAGTTTGTGCAATGTGCACGTTCTTTGTAATACCAAGTCACTTTGTGTCTTGCGTGGGAGACTTTACTGAGAAAGACTGTGATGAATCAAACGCTCTGATGCATTAATATTAATGAGTTAACCATTCCTGCCTTTGAGAGTCATCCAAGGTTTTTCTTCAGTTGGTTGTGATGCAACCCATATAACAACCAACTGAGTTGCTGAAGGAAAGGCTCCTGAGCCAACTGATGGCTCCGTGGAAGACAACATCAATACCAACATATTTGCTTAACATGGGTGAAATGTACTTGTATTGCTAGGAGGAATGTATATTGTATCCTGACTCATATTTCCAGAGTCAGAGTGTGCCTGAGCTACTGCTCTTCCAGATAAGCACCACTTGCTTGATATTTACAACGCCATTTGGTGAGTTTAAATAGGTAGTGTTGTGTGTTGTACTGAAGTATCAACATTTCAAAACCATTCTATTGTATGACAACTACACTAAATATCCCATCACAAGAACCACAGCATTGTGACACGTACATTGACCACCAGAAGAGTCTGATATTGGCTCGATGTTCTGACCATGTCCTCCTACTGGGCTCTCGTGTGAAGGGCGCACGGTGACACATCATTTAAACAACAACGAGAGGCCGTAATGGACTGCTGGGTGCAGCCTGATTGAAGGGCCCTCAGAGGACCTGGCGTGGGCCTGCTGATTCACCTGAGAGGGAGGAGGCGGAGGGAAGAGAGGAGGGAAGGAGGGAAAAGCGTGGAAGGAGGGAGGGAACAGAGGGAAGAGAGAGGAGCGAGGGGAGGGAGGGAGTGAAGAGAGAGTAGGGAGGACGGGGAGGTGCAGGCAGTAGGAAGGGTACGGAGGGGAAGGAGAGGGTGTCAGACTGAGCACATGCTGACTCTTTACCTACTGACTCTCTACCTACCATGTTTGACTCTCTATTACTGTTGTTTTTTTACCACATTCTTGCCTGCATGCTCTTTTTATACCTCCCGTGCACATGCAGCATTGCCGGGGAAAAGTGGTGGTAGTGGTGTGCAGATGCTGGTGGGCGTCTATTTTAATAAATCCATTGAGAGTATGCACCATCAAAAAATAAATCCATTATTCATTCATTTAGACAGGTCCTAAGAAACATAAGACTAATCAAATGTATTTTCAAAATAATAGAATACCATATTTTGAGTATAATTAGGCCTATGTTACGGGTCTGTGCAGCCATGGTTGCCATCCAAATGAAATCAATAGTTCATTATTTTGTTCATTAACCAGACAAGACACACCTACCCAGTCACTTTCAACAGACATATATTTTATAGTAAGAATATCATGGAATAGAAAGTAATAAAATACAAATAATATTCTTGATTTAGGCTACATTACTCCATGCTACATTACTCCATGTTTCTGATGAGTGATAGATGAGCAAATGAATAGATGAGCTATATCACCTCCACTAATTTGCCCAGACAGAAACCGATGAAACAAATAGCCTATAGAGACGGAGATTCAGTGAAACAAAATCACACTAAGTCACAGGTTTTTTGGTTGGGAGTAGGACTAGGCTACTAAGCGAGTAGGAGTAAAATAATCCATTTGTTAAACTACATAATATGGCATAATGTTGAAATAAATAAGACAACTAGACAAGATGCTCATGAGCAGCACTCACCTCAACCTAGCTAACATTTCCCCAGCCTAATTGTAGCCTATAACCAGTATCCAAATAGAGATTTAGTGAAAACAAAAATCTGACATTGATTGATTTATCAAAACGAGTCCCCACGCTTATCTCAAAGCAGCACGATGAGGCTTTTCCAATCATATCATATCGGTGCTGATGTGATTATCATCTCGTTGACCACATGCAGGTAGGCTATTCCATTCATATCATATCGGTGCTGATGTGATTATCATCTCGTTGACCACACGCAGGTAGGCTATTCCAATCATATCACATCGGTGCTGATGTGATTATCATCTCATTGGCCACACGCAGGTAGGCTATTCCAATCATATCACATCGGTGCTGATGTGATTATCATCTCGTTGACCACACGCAGGTAGGCTATTCCAATCATATCACATCGGTGCTGATGTGATTATCATCTCGTTGACCACACGCAGGTAGGCTATTCCATTCATATCACATCGGTGCTGATGTGATTATCATCTCGTTGACCACACGCAGGTAGGCTATTCCATTCATATCACATCGGTGCTGATGTGATTATCATCTCGTTGACCACACGCAGGTAGGCTATTGCTTCAAATGTTTTACAATGATTGGATGACTTTGGGAGTTTTATTAAGTAACAATTTGATACATACTTTCAATTGGATTAGCCTACTTTATTCCAGTATTTTCCCTGTTCCATGTTATTTATTCCCACAGTAATTCCAGCCTGGTCTCATAGACTAGAAGTAACAGAGTAAATGTAAATCCAGGACACTCAAATTAGGAAATGTTAGGTTTGGTATGGTAACATAAGACAGATTGTGGGTTGTGGTTGGTGGGATGGATGGGTGTATTACGTGAATGTCTGGCAACCCAAAGGATGGAAGTTCTCATCATGGACAACTTTAGAATTTTAGCTGATCAGCAACTTTACAACTACTTAATACTTTTTTAGCTACCTTGCAACTACTTAGCATGTTAGCCACATAGCCACCTAGCTAGAATTCATAACGTATCGTACGATTTGCAAATTCGTAACATATTGTACACTTTGAAAGTTTGCAACATATAATGCAAATTGTAATTCGTAACGTATCATACGAAATGGGTGATGGACATCTACAAATGAATACATACCATATGAAACATAACATATCATACTAAAAGGAACTAACATATGGAATTGTTTTAATATGGTCATACTATGGGTCCTTTAGAAATTTCAATTTGAATTGTAGGACCCCTTTAGGGCCCCTATATATTAGCTAAAATATTGAATTTGGCCTTTACTACTATAGAACAGAGAAACACATTGAATAACACATTCATAAATGCAAAAAAAAGAGCTAGAAAAAAAGAGCTAGAAAAAATAGCTAGATTTACTACTAAAATACCAAAATATATCCCTTTTGCAACGAGCTGTCAAAATGAAGACCAGAATTGACATGTTTCACTATAACTAATCCAAAAACATCTAGTTTTCGATGAAACAATTTAGCAGCACAGTGTGTGCCAATGCCTCCTCAGCATTATGGTTTCATACTAAGCTGTAGGCAAAACCTTACTGAAATGATTACTAGGTTTTTTGGCGGAAGTAAAAGTTTCGGCTTTGATACCGGCAATACCTTTCAGATATAAAGAAAAGGCAGAAATAAAGTTGGCGGTATTGTAAAGTTGGTGGGAAAAGTCTGAAAGGTACAACATTTTCCGTTTCTAAAAAGGACTTATTTGAGTATTTTTGGAGACTTTGTTCATGTTTAGCCATGGCCCCCATACTACAGAACATGCAATGACGAAGTCTACTGCTGGTGCGGTAAGTTTCTCAAACCAAATTAAATCGTAAAAAAATAGCTTCTGGGCCCTTCTATAACGTCCCTTTTACATCAAAAATAGAGATTTTTTTTTTTTTTAAAGTCAACCACTCCTTTAATATGACCTCATGCGTTAAATCACAGGTCACAATAATATGATGCACATAATTAAGTTACTGTCTAATGAGTTGGCGTGCCTCTGTAATTGGCCATGGCAGACATGGCAGACATTTCTCCTTGGGATAATATACATGCAGATGCTTTGCTCCAAAATGATTAGTGAGGATTTTACATGTACTATTTACTTTTTTTTACACAAAGCCTGCCTCTCTACTTGCTATGTAGAGACTGACTTTGGGTTGGGGACCCTCAGGTGTAAGGCTCAGGTGTAAGGCTCAGGTGTAAGGCTCAGGTGTGAGGGTGAACAGAATGGATTGCATGGAGCAGGGAAAGACACTTGGCTTAGTAGCACAGGAGGCCCATTAGCATTCTGATAATATACTGCTAGGCCATTGGGAGTTGGTTGGAACATTTACCCCAAATCAGCTGTGAGTGAGCTTTATTTCTGACTTTAGATTTTATTTTAAAGGCATCACAACCAAAAGGTGTATTAGTTATGGTCAAATCAACTCAAGGCATCACACTATCCAAAAGTGTATTTATTGTGCATCTACATGGAGACAAACTGTGCAGGTCTTCGTCCAGGGTCAGGTCTATGTTTGCCTAGATAAGAACCTTACAGGTTAAAGTCCATGCAGCAAGAGTGCAAAAGGAGACCACCACCCATTGGCTGCGTCGATGTGCTAATCAATACTGTACATATGTTAAGTTGTAAATCCATTCACTGAACAGTGGACACCAATGATACTGTACAAAGTTCCACTGGTATGGTGTGTTGGACATATCCTTTTCTGCGGCTTATGTCATTTGCTGTTTGACTGTTGTTGGCTAATACATGATTGGGAAACTGTTTCGTAAGGTTCATTGTAGTCTCACACTCTCCTTGCACAGTGCCGTTGACCTGTGCTCAGTGTTGTTGAAGTTTTTATTTGAAATCCTCCCTGTTGGAGGATTTATACAGGGTCACAATAACTAAGTTTGCTGTGACTTTTCCCTCTGTAGTTTTTTTCAAACTCATATATCTTATATTTCTATTTCTGGTATTTTTGGTAGCGTTGCTTAGCAACACCATTTTCAAAGTCTAGAACATATCTTTGCTTTTACATTACAGTGGATACAGTACAGTACGGGAGGGCTGTACGGAGGGGAGATTGTCACACACTTAATAAAACGCTGGTACGGCAGCAAATATTATAGAAGTAAAGAATGAGGTGATATTTGTTTCATATCTTATCTGTCTAATGGTGGAATCCCTGAAACCATTACTCATTTATAATGATATAAATGTAGCTGCTACACAGCACTTGGGGTTTTGTGAAGCTTCCGCTCACACAAGAAAAGCCTGGATGATGGAGGAGGCTTGGTTTATCCAATCTCCGATGCGATCCTGAACTTGATGAAGAGGGCAATGCCGTTTGTACGACTTTAGGGCTGATACAGGCCTTCTCCGTCCCCGATTGAGCTCTACAGATTGTGCAGACAGTGAAGGGCTGTATTATTAAATAGAGGGGTAGAAATTAGGAGGGAATAGGGGGTCTCCTCTTCCTCATTTGTCAATTTGGATTGCTCATTAATACCGCAGAAAGCCCTCCGCACTCACACAGGAAGGTAGCGCTAATTTGGCAAAGCGGCACTGTTATTTCACTGGCTGCCCTCCCCCTCGCTTTCATTAGTGGGCAAAGTGGCTCGTGGCGACGTGAACTCTCTCTGTTCCCGAACCTCCTCCTTTGCACCGTGCCCACCATCACCCCCTCCCACCCTCCCACCCACCCACCCACACCCTCCCACCCACACCCTCATTATACATTACCAGCACTGTTAACCGTCAGCATCTACAGTGCCTTCAGAAAGTATTCAATACATGTTAGAATCACATATGACAGTGATTACAGCTGTGATTCTTTCTGGGTTTGTCTCCAAGAGCTTTGCACACCTGGATTGTACATTATTATTTAAAAAAAGTCTTCAAGCTCTGTTAAGTTGGTTGTCTATCATTGCTAGACAGCCATTTTTAAGCCTTGTCATAGATTTTGAAGCCGATTTAAGTCAAACTGTAACTAGGCCATTCAGGAACATTCAATGTCGTCTTGGTAAGCAAATTCAGTGTATATTTGGTTTTAGGTTATTGCCCTGCTGAAAGGTGAATTTGTCTCCCAGTGTCTGTTGGAAAGCTGACTGAACCAGGTTTTGCCTGTGCTTAGCTATAGTCCGTTTATTTTTATCCTAAAAAACTCCCCAGTCCTCGCCAATGGAAAACATTCCCATACCCAGGGCTCCCGAGTGGTGCAGCTGTCTAAAGCACTGCCTCTCAGCGCTTGAGGTGTCACTACAGACACCCTGGTTCAAATCCAGGCTGTATCACAACCAGCTGTGATTTGGAGTCCCATAGGGTGGTGCACAATTGGCCCAGTGTCGTCCGGGTTTGGCCGGTGTAGGCTGTCATTGTAAATAAGAATTTGTTGTTATCTGACTTGCCTAAGCTAAATAAAGGTAAAATGATACGATACAGCCATCACCATGCTTGCAAATATGAAGAGTGTTGTGTTGGATTTGCCTCAAACGTAATGCTTTGTATTCAGGACATAAATGTCATTTCTTTGCCAAATTGTTTGCAGTTTTACTTGAGTGCCATGCTGCAAATAGCAAGCATGTTTTGGAATATTTTTTATTCTGTACAGGCTTTCTTCTTTTCACATTTAGGTTGGTATTGTGGACTAACTACAATGTCGTTGATCCATCCTCAGTTTTCTGCTGTCACAGCCATTAAACTCTGTAACTTTTTTAAAGTCACCATTGGCATCATGGCGAAATCCCTGAGCTGATGTATTGATTCACCACTCAACGTTTATTAATAACTTCACCGTGCTCGAAGGGATATTCAATGTCTGCTTTAGATGTATTTTTTTACCCATCTACCAATTTAGTGCCCTTCATTTGCGAGGCATTGGAAAACCTCCCTGGTCTTTGTGGTTGAATCTGTTTGAAATGCACTGCTTGACTGAAGGACCTTACAGATAATTGTATGTGTGGGGTGAAGAGAGGAGGTAGTCATTCAAAAATCACGTTAAACACTATTATTGCGCACAGGCAGAGTCCATGCATCTTATCATGCCACTTGTTAAGCAAATACAATTTATCCTCCTTTTTAGGCTTGCCAACAAACTGCTTGAATACTTATTGACTCAAAGCATTTCAGTTTTTAATTTTTAATTAATTTGTAAACGTGTCTAAAAACATAATTCCACTTGGATATTATGGGATATTGTGTGTAGGCCAGTGACACAAAATCTCAATGTAATCCATGTTAAATTCAGGCTGTAACACAACAAAATGTGAAAAAAGTTGAGGGGTGTGAATACTTTCTGAAGGCACTGTACAGTAGTTTTTCCTTCTGTATCATCAATACTGGTATTAATGGTCCATTGTAGCTGGTTTTTTTTTTAAATCTACATTTCAAATCATTTCTGGGTGACAATTAAGTACCTTACTGTGATCCCTTTCAATTAAAATGGTCAAAAATAAACAAAAATTGCTTCTTAGCATAAAGCTATTTCTCAAGCAAGAATGTGGTCTAACCTCATTGAAGGAGCCTAACGGGAGGGATATGTGTCCTGAAACATAGATGTTATTGATGGAGAGGTTTGAAACTCCCTTTGTTATTCGTCGGTGATGTCGCCAGGCAGGCCAAAACGCCAACTTGAAAAAAATGAGGACATTTCAGGCCTTCTTTTCAAACATCTCTTAAGGGAAAAGGGTATTATAATAATATAAGGGTATTATAACAGTATTATTCAGTATTTAGTACTTTATTAGGATCCCATTAGCTGTTGTCAAAGCAGCAGCTACTCTTCCTGGGGGTCAACACAAAATGTGAAACATGACATAATAGAGAACATTCATTGACAAGAACAGCTCAAGTACAGAACTAGACACATTTGCTTTGCCTAGAGGTGTTGCTTCATCTGTTTTTTTAGAACCAGGTTTGCTGTTCACTTGAGCAATCTGAGATGGGAGTTCCATGCAATCATGGCTCTATGTCTTACCATCTGGATACTGTGAAAATGTCTGGTGGGGTAAGTGTGTGTGTCAGAGCTGTGTGTAAGTTTTTATTTTCATTTGAAATGTGTATTTTTTATTGAATGTTTAAAACGTACAATGTACTTGCAGTGAAGCCGCTCAACAACTACATCACATTAGTCATCTGACAGACTCCCATTCAGAGTGACACACAGAAGCATCCAGGGTCAACGCCCTGCTCACTGGCACGTCGACAGATCCCTCACAAGGTCAAAAAACGGGGACCTAAACCAGTGATCCATCAGCCCCAAGCTCCCAACTGCCCCCCCCAGTTGGGAGCACACACACACACACAGTTCCTCAAGAGCTGCCCCTCAACCATCCGAGACCCCCCCCCCCCCCCCCCCCCCACAGCCTCAGAAAAAGAAAAATTCATAATAATTATTAAAAAAAACAAAAAAACATTATCCACCCCCAAGACACCCATCAAAATGAGCAAAAGAGAATAAAAGAGAAAGACAAAGGAAAACAGAAAACAACAATGCAAAAATCAGACTTCAAGGACAACTGAAAATGTTTGAGTGCATGCACGACACTATTTACCTGTGTGTGTGTCCGTGTATGTGCACATGTTGTGAATTTGAATGAGAGTGTGTGTAAATGCATGTGTACAAACACCTGCACGGCATCAGCCTCAGGCAAACCGGCATTAGCTGTAAAAACACTGCCCCTTAGTGTCATACAAACTTACATGTTGTTATGTTTTATTTTGACTTAATTAAAAATAAAGCTTTTGTCTTTGACCGTCATTCTATCCCCCGCCCAGCAACTCCACTCCCACTTGTCTCCAATTCCACATCCCAACCCTCAGCTTCCCTCAGCACCTCCCACCTATCTCTGCTGGCCACCCTCTTCAGGTTTCTACATTTCTACAGCTAATGCACAGTTGTCAACATCCTGGTCCTCAAATGAAACTGGTATACTTTCCTGTTTATGCTATTTTTATACCTCCACCAGTATAAAATCCTTTATATTGGGCAGACAGACCAGTTCCCTACCTCTTCCTGCTTCTTCCTGCCTCCGCCATTTTGGGGATTATGCTGTAATCAATTGGTTGTACTCTTGGATTGAGCAGACCTTCCCATACAATTCTGATAACTCCATGAAGGACATAACTCTACCATTCCAATGTACAATATAATTTAAAAACAAAATCCAATTTTCAAACATCTTTCCCATAAATAAAGGTATTTTATCAACTAGCATATATGAGTTCAGCCATAATATTTGTTCTCTTTTCAGGGGGGTAAAATTCGAAATAGTAGCCAGCTCTGCAAAGCTTGTTTGAAAAGGCAAAAAGGCAGTTTTTAAACAATGGATGAGCGTTTCTTAAAAGTAAAAAGTAAAACTTTTGAATAAGTGAAGCTTTTAGAGAGGTTTAGTGTTTTCATATTTAATGATCTCAACCCACCCAAATCATTATATAGATAGGCACACTTAATTTTGTCTGGTTTAGCATCCCAGATAAAGCTAAATATTCTTTGCTCATATGATTTGAAAAACAAATCATCAGGAGTAGGCCGCGCCATAAGTAAGTGAGTAAACTGAGTTATGACTAAGGAGATAATCAGGGCAATTCTTCCATAAATAGACAGGTATTTACCATGGTTGCAGGATCTTGTCTATTTTTACAAGTTTTCTATTGAAATTCATTGTGGAGAGCTCATTTATACCTTTTGTGATATGAATTCCAAGTTTGTCTACTTCACTGTCAGCCCATTTTATAGGTAAACTGCAGGGTAATGTGAAGTTGCACCTGTATCTTTTAAAGATCCAATATGTAATATTGTACACTCATCATGTAACGATCCTCCTCCTGTGAATGACTGGACCGAAGCGCAGCGTGAGACGTGTTCATGATATTTTATTAAAATCAGAACACTAGAACAAAAAAATAACAAAGAGGAAAACAAACAGTTCTGTGAGGAAACCAACAATACAGAAAACAACTACCCACAAAACCCATGTGGGCAGGAGCTACCTAAGTATGGTTCCCAATCAGAGACAACGATAGACAGCTGTCCCTGATTGAGAACCATACCTGGCCAAAAACAAAGAAATACAAAAACATAGAAAAAAGAACATAGAATTCCCACCCTAGTCACACCCTGGCCTAAACAAAATAGAGAATAAATGCCTCTCTATGGCCAGGGCGTGACATATCATGATTAGGTTTTTGTCCACAGAGTCCAGAAAAGTTATATAGATCTTCAATGAGACAGTGCAGGCATCTAGCTTGTGGACTTAATATAAAACTTGAGTCATTGTCATACATGGACACCTTTGTTTTTAAACTGTGTGTAAGTTGTCTATGCAAACCATTTGGAATGTTCAACACATTAATATTACACAAAGAAGAAGTGATGCAGTCAGTCTCTCTTCTACTTTTCGCCAAGAGAGACTGGCACGCATAGTATTCATATTAGCTCTCTGATTACAGTGAAGAGCAATATGTGCTCCTCTGTTCTGGGCCAGTTGCAGTTTTTTCTAGGTCTTTTTGTTGCCGCATCTGACCACGTGACCGGGCAATAATCAAGCTAAGATAAAACTAGAGCCTGCAGGCCTTGCTTTGTGGAGTGCGGGGTCAAAAAAAAGCAGAGCATCTCTTTATCACGGACAGACCTCTCCCCATCTTTACAACCATTTAATCAATACGTTTTGACCATGACACTTTACAATCCAAGGTGACATCAAGTCATTTAGACTCCTCAACTTTCTCAACAGCCACATAATTCATTATCAGATTTTAGAGGTCTAGGATGATTTCAGAGTCAGAGTGTTGAATAGTCAGATGCACAGAGTTGCAGGTGTCATTGTAGTGTACGGCCAAAATCTTAGGCTTCAAGCTCCAATATGCAGGACTAAGTGAAACAAAATAATGGAAATTGGTGACATCTTAGCCATCTATCTGCAGGTAACTAGCTCCATAGACAGTCCATCATCAGGCCACAGAGCTGCTGCACCAGAGCCAGACCAGCTCTGGCCTGACAGTTGAAATATTACACAGTTCTGTACATTGTGTTTGACATGGAATCTGACAAAAGGCCCATGTCTGGGAAAGAAACATGCTCTATCCTGCATTATGAACCTGTTTGTGTTTTTTTCCCCCGTTTCAGATCACCAGAAGCTGGACAGAGAGGCCAGGATCTGCCGATTGCTGAAGCACTCAAACATCGGTGAGTTCTTTCGTTTTGGAGGCCAGTCATGCTGGCTTCCTCATCCTATTCTCACTCTTTTAGTGTATCTCAGAAGCACTATGATCCATTCATATAATTTTTTTGTTATTCTGTCTCATTGATTGGCTGACTCCACAATATTTGTTTTCCAATGTGTTACATTATATGCATTCTTTCACACTACCTAACATTAAGTAGTGCAGACTGGGACACTTAAAAAAGATACGTCACTAATCTTGGATCAGATTCTTTTGGCAGCATAGTAGACTTATAGTTCACTTTTGATTGCGTTGATGTAATCTGCCTCCATTGAGCAGAATCATGCGCCCAGTGAAAGTACGACAGCCATCCAGAGAGACAGACAGCTAGCTGACTGTTATGGTTCTTGTGCGTACAGCCGGGGAACATCACTCTGTGGCACCATCAGAGCCGGCTCAGGACCACAACGTGTAATTTACTGATTAACAGGCTGAGAAGCACTTTTCTACTTTTCCCAGACCCATAAGTGTTTAATAATGCATCCCACTCGCTGCCATGGACAGGATTGACTGTCCTGGTACCCCAATGGTGGAACGAGGTTCCTCCTGATGCTAGGACAGCATAGTCCCTGCCCATATCACCGAAAACGTCTGAAACCCTACCTCTTTAAAAAAAAAAATCTTAAATAAGACATCTCAGTTTTATCCACCCCCCCATAAAAAAAAGCTTTCACTTCTATTTTTCTACTAGCACTGATTTTGCTGTTGCTACTTTATTGAGTAAAATTGTACTTACTATGACTGTGATATGTGGTTGTCTCACCTAGCTACTTTAAGATGAATACATTAATTGTAAGTCGCTCTGAATAAGAGTGTCTGCTAGATTACCGCATTGTAAATATAACTGCATTACTAATCTAAAGATGTTTTCAACCGTTTGAAGTGTGTGAGAGAGAGAGAGAGAGAGAGATAGAGAGAGAGAGAGAGAGCGAGAGAGAGAGAGGGGAATGAGAGAGGAAGAGAGAGAGAGCACGACTTGACTGTACTGTACAGTATGTCGAACCCAGCCTCCGAGTGGTCAGAGAGAGAATCAATACGAGTGTGGCCTGTGGATGCCCTCGGATAAGGTTGTATGCTGTTTTGTGATCTGTCAGGGATAGAGGAGAGAGAGAGAGGGGGAAGCTGAAACATCCAGCCTTCTATCAACATAAAACTGAATTCCTACTGCTCCTAAACAGACAGACTGGGAGGAAAGGAATACATTATCTGCTGTCATCTCGCTGAAGATTTGCCCCTGTGGCCGTGTATGCATTTTATAGCCCTTGTGGGAAATTTGCCTGCACAGACTGCAGCTCAATAGAATAAAGATCATCAGCGTCAAGCTCTCCCCTGATAATGTAGTCAAGTTCCCGGGTTCTGTACAGTATAGGCTCTGACGTGAGTTAGCTGCCTTTTTCTGAATCAGCCGGATGCATTGAGACACACTGCCCTCATCCTGTGCTCTCTATCCCTGAGCCTAACCGACCATCACAGGCTATTAAAGAACTGGCCCACATCCAGCCTTTTTCACGTGCTCCTACGTCCACCATGCTGTTTGAGACGGTGCAGAGCAGCAGTGAAAACCTCCCAATAGACTTTGCAGCCTTCGGATTGACTTGTTTTGTTTATCGGCACATTCTTTGCATGGCGGCCTTCCTCTGCCGAAACCGGGGGCGGTTATTCGTCCAAGAGCCAAAGTCCGCCCACATAGATCCAGGAGAGGAGAGAACCAACGTGTTGGATGAATTGGCTCTGATACTCATAATTCAGGCTCACCACGCCAAGGGCTAAGGGCCAGGTTTGGTACGTTTGGTTCTCAATAGAATAGGCCTGTGTTTTTTTTTTTTGTTGTTAGTTGTGTGATACCTGGGAATGGATTTTGTAGAAGACCCACTTTAAACCCATTACGACAGTGACACCCATATAGCGGTTTGGAGATATCCTAATGGCTCATGCTTATTATGCTTGGTGGATTGACAGCAGTCCCTACCTATACGAGGATGTTGCCACAAATGAAGGCATTGTGTTCTTGCTAGGGATAATTGGCGTATCAGCATAGAGGCTCTCAAGCGTGTCATAAAGCTTTCCTCAGTGTGTTGTCATATTGCTCTGTGGGAGAGACAAAGTACTTCAACCATCCCGTCCCTATTCAGCTAGAATTCCTTCTTGAATTGCGGTGGTAAATGCGGTCCCTTGACATGACAAAGCATACCTTTTCTGTTTTGTTGAACTGTTAGTTAACACGAAGACATATGTAAGTCTGTTGTACTGCAAAACATCTATTTGTATGCATTGTAGAATCTACAGGGGGGCAGGAAAAATTGGCTTGTCCCACTGGATGTGTAGAGGTGTAGTGAAATGTTTTTGGGGGATTTAGAGAAATCTATCTGTTATTTTGAATGCTAGACAGTTAACAAAAGTATTGAATATATTATATAGATCAATAGAAACAAGGGCTATTCAAATATAGATATATATTAGATATAGATATAAATATATATATATATATATAGATATAAATATATATATATATATATAGATATATATATAATTATATCACTTTTGTGAAATATTTTTTACAGGACTGATGACCGTAGATTGTACCCAACATTTCTCATTGGTGTTACTACTTCTACTGATGGCATAATGTTATCATAATGGTCAGAAAAATATATATATAATGCCATGCCCAAATGCCACCGTAATTCAAGAGCGTCCCAAACACATCTATATTCAGATAGCCTAACAACAGCCTGGACAAGTGATTGGTAAAGGAAAGCTTCTTAAAGAGGCTGACATCAAAGATTCCCATCGAGAGCTCTCAGGAAATACCTTGTTTGGGACGACCTAGGCACAACCCCTAACAGAGGGAAGAGTGTTCTCTCTGCTGATATGGAAAGCCCTGCCAAGGGAACCAAAAGCAGACAGCGACAGGCCAAAAGCACCACCATCGGTAAGTAACACCAGATTGGCCTTTTCCTCTTGCCATAACCCTCTTTGTGAACAAAACAGCAGTTCAGGGTCACAAGGCTATCAAAACCGATGAGGACATTTAGGATGTCACTACTTCCATAAAACATTCCCTCTCCACACCTCCGTTAGTATTTCTGCACTTTTTAGGAAATAAGACGTACTTTAAGTGTAGACAAAAACTACAAGCAAAACCCAGCAAAAGGAAGTGGGGTGGTGGGGGGGGGGGGTTGTTTTAGCAATGTTGACAGTGGCGAATGCAAATCAAAGTATTTTCAGGCAGCCTTTGAGCGGAATGAACTGAGATGGCTGTTTCAGGCTTATGTAATGGTGAGACTGTTGCTATGTATCCGGTGTTGGCAGGTGAAGGTATCTGAACTGCAGTCTTCCACTTTGTTCCCCTTTCTATCTCGGCACCCACACACAAGCGCACGCGTGTCCTCTCCCTCTCTCTCTCTCTCTCTCTCTGTCTCTCAGTGCGTACACGCCCACACACATGCACACAGAGCAGCACAACACTGCCTGCTGGGGGAGGGGAGGAGTGTGGTGGGTACTGGTGGGTAGACGAGAGAGAGAGAGATTCTCTCCATCGTGGAGACAACATATGGACAGCAACAGGACACCAGAAGCACTATCTAAGCTTGACTAAAGTCATTCATGAACAGTATGTACCACATCACTTCAGTCAGGCCTACCTATAATCAAAACCTAGATATTCTCCCCAAAAAAAGTATGTGAACACCTGCTCCTCGAACGTCTCGTTCCGAAACCATGGGCATTAGGGACTTGCAGGGACATGCTTCCATTCAGCCACAAGAGTGTCCGTGATGTCTGGCATTGACGTTGGGCGATTAGGCCTGGCTCGCAGTCAGCATTCCAATTCATCCCAAGGGTGTTCGGTGGGATTGAGGTCAAGGATCTGTCCAGGCCGGTCAACTTCTTCCACACCGATCTCGACAAACCATTTCTATATGGACCTTGCTTTGTGCACAGGGCATTGTCTTGCTGAAACAGGAAAGGGCCTTCCCCAAACTGTTGCCACAAAGTTGGAAGCACAGGGTCATCTAGATGGTCATTGTATGCTATAGCTTTAAGATTTCCCTACACTGGAACTAAGGTGTCAAGCCCGTACCATGAAAAACAGCCCCAGACCATTATTCCTCCTCCACCAAACTTTGCAGCTGGCAGTATGCATTCAGGCAGGTACTGTACCATTCTCCTGGCATCCGGCAAACCCAGATTCGTCCGTCTGACTGCCAGATGGTGAAGCGTGATTCATCCCTCCAGAGAACGCATTTCCACTGCTCCAGAGTCTAATAGTGGCGAGCTTTATACCACTTTAGCCAATGCTTGCCATTACGCATAGTGCTCTTTGGCTTGTGTCTGGCTGCTTGGACATGGAAACCCATTTCATGAAACTCCAGACGAACAGTTATTGTGCTGACGTTGCTTCCGGTGGCCGTTTGGAACTCGGTGAGTAAAGCAACCCGAGGACATACGATTTTTATGCGCTACGCGCTTCAGCACTCGGCGTTCCTATTCTGTGAGCTTGTATGGCCTACCACTTTGCGGCTGAGCCGTTGTTGCTCCTAGATGTTTCCACTTAACAATAACAGCACTTAGAGTTGACCGGGCCAGCTCTAGCAGGGCAGAACTTTGACGAACTGACTTGTTGGAAAGGTGGCATCCTATGACGGTGCCACATTGAAAGTCACTGAGCTCTTCAGTAAGGCCATTCTACTGCCATTCTACTTGCATTGCTGTGTGCTAGATTTTATACACCTGTCAGCAATGGGTATTGCTGAAATAGCAGAATCCACAAATTTGAAGGGGTGCCAACATACTTTTGGCCATATAGTGTATTTTGGGGAATGTAAGACACCGATTTGACATATGCAGTGGACTGGGTGATTGAGATGTGTGATTTAGACGTTTGAAGGTTATTGACTATGCATTCTATGTGTGAAATATTTGCACTTTCAATTTCTGCATAGGTTTACTTATTTTCTCTCTTTTCTCCGTCCAGTGCGTCTCCATGACAGCATCTCAGAGGAGGGGCATCACTACCTGATCTTTGACCTGTGAGTAATGCACTGCTGTGAATTTATCGACTGCGTCATTCCGTCTGCTCTCACGCACACAGTGGGGATGATTGAGACGAACGACGCAGCGTTTTTTCTAGTTTGGGTGGTAGCTTGATGTGAGTCTTGATGTGTCTCCTGCACACACTTATCAGAGCAGCCCGTATAAGACGGAACCACAGTGAATCACTATCTACCATTAATGCAAGTAGAGGTCCTGAATTCAAATAGCTCCTTTGTAAGCTATACAGTGCAGGCTGTGGTTTGGATCGAACTGCTAATTATGGCTAAAAAGCTACGTAGTGTTGAGTGTACTCCGTTTGAGTGCACCGTAATAGTTCTATAAAAGTCAATATTATAAGCATTTTAAACACTCAAATGATGTAATACCTTTCAACGCCTCTCAAAGAACTGTTGATTTCAGTCTGCAAAACAGTAATTACAGTCCCCTGGAGGCGTTGAATGCTTTTCATTACATAAACTGGACTTTGTAGCATTGGTAAAGTCTTACGCCATTGTAACTTCGAGAACTCTTCTTGAATCTGTTATGAGGTGTCTTCGTTTACCTGCCTCTTCCCTGTTAATGTCTCTGAATGAAAAACAGCTTTGTAAGTGTGAGAAAGTGAGCAGCAGGACAAAGTGTTGCATGAGACGATGTTGATGACAATGCAAGGTATTCTTAACTGGTTTGAAACAGCTGGGTATTGTCAAGGAGCAGTCGCATGAGCACAACTCCATACAATATGTTCTCTTTGCTTATTGTGCCCTATCGTTTGCTATAAGGCCCAGTGCAGCCCCCCTGTGTTTTATATATATTTCCACACTATGAGGTTGGAATAATACTGTGAAATTGTGAAAATGATGATAATGCCCTTTTTAGTGTAAGAGCTGTTTGAATTTCAGCCTGTCGTGGTGGGATGGAGTTTTGGTCTGCCTGGTGGCATCACCATGCTGTGAATTTGTTAATAGACCAATAAGAAAGAGTTCCAAACCTCTCTGCCAATAACAGCTAGTTTTCAGTTTCCCCCTCCCGACTCCGTCCACTCCCAGACAGTCCTAGCAAAATTCTTGCTTGAGAAATTGGTCTTGCTAAGAAGCTATTTTGGTTTCTTTTTGACCATTTGACCACAGTGAAATACTTAAATGTTACCCAGAAATGATTTGATACGGACATAAAAATGGCTGAATTGAGCCTTTAGTTCTGTGAGATCCGCCACAGATACATAGTGAAAGTTTCAAAAGGACACAAATGAGAGACTAGGACAATACAAACTAAATTACCTTGGATAGTCTTTAAAGCTGACACATTTTGGAGCAAACTGCTTTGTCAGAGCCCAATCACTTTGTACTAGCAGGTTCATAAAATAGGCCCACAAATACAGTGCATTCAGAAAGTAGTCAGTATTCACTTTTTCCACATTTTGTTACATTGCAGCCTTATTCTAAAATGGATTAAATAAAAATGTTTCCTCATCAATCTAAAACTCAATGCCCCATAATGACAAAGCGAAAACAGGTTTTTATGTAAATGCCTTATTTACATAAGTATTCAGATCCTTTGCTATGAGACTCGAAATTGAGCTCAGGTGCATCCTGTTTCCATTGATCATCCTTGAGATGCTTCTACAACCTGATTGGAGTCTACCTGTGGTCAATTCAATTGATTGGACATGATTTGGAATGGCACACACCTGTCCCACATTTGATAGAGCATGTCAGAGCTAAAACCGAGCCATGAGGTCGAAGGAACTGTCCTATGAGCGCCGAGACAGGATTGTGTCGAGGCACAGATCTGGGGAAGAGTACCAAAACATTTCTGCAGCATTGAAGGTTCGCAAGAACAAAGTGGCCTAAATCGATACTTACATCGAAGAAGTTTGGAACCACCAAGACTCTTCCTATAGATGGCCTCCCAGCCAAACTGAACAATCGGGGGAGAAGGGCCTTGGTCAGAGAGGTGACCAAGAACCCGATGGTCACTCTGACAGAGCTCCAGAGTTCCTCTGTGGAGATAGGAGAAACTTCCAGAAGGACCACCATCTGCTCAGCACTCCACCAATCAGGCCTTTATGGTAGAGTGGCCAGACGGAAGCCACTCCTCAGTAAAATGCACATGACAGCCCTCTTGGAGTTTGCCAAAAGGCACCTAAACGACTCTCAGATCATGAGAAACAAGATTATCTGGTCTGATGAAACCAAGATTGAACTCTTTGGCCTGAATGCCAAGCGTCATGTCTGGAAGAAACCTGGCACCATCCCTACGGTGAAGCATGGTGGTGGCAGCATCATGCTGTCAGGATGTTTTACAGTGGCAGAGACTGGGAGACAAGTCAGGATCTAGGGACAGATGAACAGAGCAAAGTACAGAGATATTCGTGATGAAAACCTGCTCCAGATCGCTCAGGACCTCAGACTTGGGCGAAGGTTCATCTTCCAACAGGACAAAGACCCTAGGCACACAGCCAAGGCAACGCAGGAGTGGCGTTGAGGCAAGTCTCTGAATGTCCTTGAGTGGGCCAGCCGGAGCCCGGACTTGAACCGTATCAAACATCTCTGGAGAGACCTGAATATAGCAGCGATGCTCCCCATCCAATCTGACAGAGCTTGAGAGGATCTGCAGGGAAGAATGGGAGAAACTCCCCAAATACAGGTGTGCCAAGCTTGTAGCCTCATACTGAAGAAGCCTCGACGCTGTAATCGCTGCCAAAGGTGCTGCACCAAAGTACTGAGTAAAAGGTCTGAATACTTACGTAAATGTGAAATGTCAGGTTTTTTTGTTTTATACATTTGCAAAAAAAATATCTATGTATGTAGACCGATGAGAAACATTTAAAAAAAAATCTATTTTAGATCAAGGCTGTAACGAATACTTTCCGAATGTACTTTATCTGACTCACCAACACCACAGGAACCAGCTCCCAAGTGCAACATTTCTCCCATGCAGCAGCAAGACAGGCAAGGTCCTCTGCTCTGGAATCCACTCTTTTAGTGGAGCCTGTCTGATAGATGGATGGCCTCACACCCACCTATTAAATGGGAGCATGGACTTCATCATACTGACAAATTGACAAGGCAATTTTCCCACACTTTCCCACACTGAAGGCTGCTTTGATCTTTGAAATGTCAGCACCCACGCCCTTGCACTCATTGCAATACATTACACACTGGTATGTGTTGCCCTAAGCCCTGAGAATGCATATTTTAAAGGATTCATACTCTCATAGTCTATACTTTGCAACAGAGAGGCAACGGCTTGAGTTTTGTCAATGAATTGCCTTTTCTCGCATCAGAAATGTACCATTGAGGTTCCATGTCAACATGTCTCAGTGGCCGATATGAAGGGTACAGGGAAGGGTGTATTTCTCTCACATTGGCTCCATGCTCCAGTCCACCTGCATCCTTGAAACCGGCGGCCTCACAATCCTCTCTTCCTCAGAGTGACAGGCGGGGAGCTCTTTGAAGACATTGTGGCTCGAGAGTACTACAGCGAGGCCGATGCCAGGTCAGTCAAACCACCTCACAGAGCGACTAGGGTTAAGTGCCTTGCTCAAAGGAACAGCCAGATTTTTCACCTAGCCGGATCAGGGATTCAAACCAGGGACCTTTCGGGTGGCTACCTGCCACCCACCGCATATACCCAAGCACAGACGCACACAGCATACATCAAAACACAGACACGTGAGAATAGCAATGTAGACATTTCAACGTAATAATTTGAGCCGTAAAATGTATTAAATTAGGTGGATTATACAGAGGTCACCGCACTCCCAAATCCAGAGAGATTAGAGAGGACCTAAAGGCATAGATATAGAACCCTGACATATATTGTCTAAAGGCTATACAATCCCAGGCTATACAACCCTTTTTTGTGATGTAGTCAGTCAGAGGCCTTTCTTTTTTCCCCTTTAATTATTGGAGTGTTCATTTGGATTGAACAGCTTTACCTGCATAAGCCCCTTCACGGATAGAGCATTTCCCCACTTCACCTAGCCAGTGAAAGCAACTGACTGGGCCATTGATTTGCAGTGACAGAGCGACAGGGCTACAAAACAAATGAATGAATAGAATCAAATGGAAACAGATGGCTGTGGAGGTGTAGGAGTGACCTCCAATCAATGTACACGTTTCGCTCCGGGCGTAGTGTATCAGTCTCTCTCTCTCTGCGGACCGGGATCTCACTAATCCACTGCTTGATTGACAGCTGAGTGTAGTGGCTAATTAGCCTCCCACTGACAACCAGCCCAACATGAAGAAATTCATCAGACAGATTTTGGCCCATACTACTGTGTTGATCGACAGCTTTAGGAAAATGAATGGCCAAATCTAACGCCTCGGTGTGTCTTTGTAGGTGCAGAGACCTACCTCCCCCCAAAATGATGTGTGGATTAATGCTGAAGCAAAGCCCATTTTCAAGAGCACTCAATTTAATGCCGCCGAACTCCCAGCCCACTCAGTCGTTCTGTTTTCTCTCTCTCTCGTTTCATAGCCATTGTATTCAGCAGATTCTGGAGGCAGTGCTTCATTGTCATCAGATGGGAGTCGTTCACAGAGACCTCAAGGTAAGATTTAATAAGGAATCAATTAAAAGACACAGACGATATTCGGCACAGTCCCCGACTGTTTATCCACTGCAATACACTCACTTTGATGACATTGTTGCAGTTGCTACATGGATGTAGCCAACTGCCGATTAAACCCTTTAAGGACACATCCATGTAGTCAATGTGTGCTCAGGCTTTAGACAACAGACCATTTGGGCTGCGATTAGAACCTTTGTGTTCCTGCTGAATGGTTCTGTGAGGACCACCTCTGTGAAATGGGACAGAATTGCACTGTGGTTACAGTGGAGAGGGAGCGTGGGGATGAGATGGGATGTTAGCAAATCTGTTTCCAGCCATCACACCCCCCCCACGCTGTTCTCACAAAGAGGTCTGATGGGAAGAAGAGGAGGAGGTGGAGGAGGAGGAGGAGGGATAACTAGTCATAAAACATATGGTTGAGTCAGCAGCATATGGGACAATCATTAACTTTGTCAATACCTCTGCAGTCCTCAAGTCATATTTTATTCAGTTCAGGGACATTTTCTTGGGGACATTCAGCACCACAATGTGATAGCAGGGCAGTTCAGGTGGAGCTGGGACTTGATGGGTGGTTGGTTAGGGAATCCACCTGTCACCTCCTCTGGTCCCCACAGTGAGTCAGGTGTTACTAAAGACCCCCTGACCTGCCTCGCCTCATGGCTTCGTCCTCCTGTGTGTCATAACTCTCTACAGTATCAACTGCATTCTTAAACTGCTCTGCTATTTTCTCATGACGACTTAGCGCCGTACTGATTTGTAGACCAAGAAAATCATTCGTTAAAACCGAATTTGATACTACCACGTGCTGTAGCGGTCAATCAGTATACACACTTATTTTCTCACCATCGTGTCCCATTAAGACGGATTTAGCTTGCAGGCCACAATCACCTGAGATGGCGACTGCAACTCAAAGTCATGACCGGGGTTGTGTGACTCTGAGGGCACACCCTCTTCCTATCCACTCCGTTTGATTCTGTCTGGATGTTACTGCTGACCTGATGGCGACCATCAACTTCCTTCACACAACACATTGACATGACAGACAGAGGAATTCGGCAGTAAGCAAGAGGAGAAGCAGACGTATGTGAACAGAATATCAACAGCCCTTACAAAACATTCAGGGGACATGCTGCTAAGTCATGTCCTCTGCACACAGTTTGACGATTGTAGAATAGGCATTCATTACAGTGCAACAACCGTCAATCCATTGTTCTGTTGTCAACTTGTCATGTACAGCACGTGCACTTCATATCTCAATGTCAGCTCGAGGGACCCATAAAGGAATGGGGTTTCTAATTTACATGAGAAGCGGCAACAAACCCTCACACCATCTCCATCATATCGGACAGCGTTGTGTGTGCTACAGAATCTGCTTTGTTGTTGTGTCAATGAAGGACAGATAAAGCACAGGATGGGTTCCCATTTATAATCACACGTGTCCAAGTGTCGCTATCATAACCTCACACCCTTTCAAAGGTGCATTTGGCTGCGTTTACACAGGCAGCCCAATTCGGATCTTCTTTCAACTAATTGGTCTTTTGACCAATCACATCAGATCTTTTGGAATCAGATCTTTTTCAGAGCTGATCTGAAGACCAATTAGTGAAAGAAAGATCACAATTGGGCTGCCTGTGTAAACGCAGCCTTCTTGCTCAATCTTTCAAAGGTTCATTTTTTAAAATCTTTCTTACAGACTGCTTCAGCACTCACACTGTTATAAACACACTAACAAATTCCCGTACAAAGAGATACCCTCCTCCTGCCCCCGAGGGAAGATGGAATGATAAAATGGATTTCTGTGTGTGTTTGGGTGTGTGTGCGCGTGTGTGGTGTATGTCTGTATGTATCAGGGGGTAGATAACATCTCATAGCAGTAGCAGAGTGGGGGGGGGGGGGGGGGGGGGTGTCATTCCTCCACCTGTGTGGGAGGCTGGATTTATCAGAGCTCTGCAATGCCGCAACCACAAAAGAAACTAAACACTATTCAATCAGGCCCAGAATCATGTCTGTCTGTCACCCTATTCCTGCTTGTGCTCAGGTCTCTTGTCTCTTCTCACTGACTGATTGGCTATTCTCTCTTTGTACCCAGCCTGAGAACCTTCTGCTTGCCTCCAAGTCCAAGGGTGCTGCAGTGAAGCTGGCAGACTTCGGCCTGGCCATCGAGGTTGAGGGGGAACAACAAGCCTGGTTCGGTAATGGCTTATGGCTGACATTAGTCGTAATTACACGCACAAAAAAAATTATAAACTGAAATGCAAATAAGGAATGGCTAATAAAACAGGTCTACTTATGCAAGATTTAAGATGTATAATCAGCAGGGAAACTGCATAGGGGGTCACATAGAGTCATCAAAGAAGAAGAATGGGTTTTCTGAGCACAAAGAATTCCAGTCGCAATCTTCAGAGGGAAATAGATAATGAAATGACTCCCGTGGAATCCAATCAAAACAACTCTTTGCCTCGAACATCTTCAATTTACAAAAAAAAAAACAGCTACTCTGGAGAAATAGCAACCACTAAAAACAAACGGACATATCATGAAAAAAAACACCATCAAGGAAGAAAAAATGACTTCCGCAGCACCATGACTACAACAGGGGAAACAGAAGACTTTGCTGCTTGTTTTATTTATGAATTATCATCCAGGAGTAGAAATGTCACCACAGCGTCATCCAGACTCGTTAGTAGTGAGGCCTACTGTGTAAAACCGTCTTGTTGGAATAGGTTAGGTACAGCTCATTTTTCATCACTCTGCTCTAACTAACCTAACTGACTGACTGGTGCTGCCTTGTGATTGGTGCCCTTAGGTCCAAAACAGGGCCGTGCACAGACCTTTCCAGAGGCAGGTGCTCAAAATGGAAAAAAGCACCCCCGACTTATTTTTTTATTTTTGTTATTTCTGCAAAAACACACTCATTCATCGCAAATTGTGAGCAAGATAGTGCCTTTTAAAGAAATGACGGTCACAGAAAATCTATGATTTTTAATCCAGCCAATCCCATGAGCCCCTGGCCCCTCTCTTAACCAGGATGGAAGTCTCTCTGCTGTTCCAATGCTGTGGTTTTCTGTGCCTGCTTGAGGATGTCCTCAGTCATTTCTCACAGTGCCTCTCTTTCAGAAGTTTCTTCAGCCTGCCCCACGGGACTGTGCTGTGTTCAAAGACACACGGAGCAGAACGTCCGGTGAACAGGTTCCGGGTTCCATAGCCGCAGGCAGAACAGCAGAAACTGGATCAGCAGCATGACTAGGGCTGTGGCGGTCACAAAATTTGCTGCACGACCAGGTGGACTAGGGACGGGGACAGCCAGGTAGTCCTGAGGCATGGTCCAAGTCTTCCGGGAGGGGAGAGAGAGAGAGATGGGAAAATTAGAGGGAGCGTACTTAAGATCACACAGGACACCAGATCAGACAGGAGAAATGCACCAGATAGGACAGTCTGACCCTAGCCCCCCGGCACATAAACTATTGCAGCATTGACACTGAGGACTGAGACAGGGTGGATCGGGGGACACTGTGGCCCCATCCGACGATACCCCTGGGCAGGGCCAATCAGGCAGGATATAACCCCACCCACTTTGTCAAAGCATAGGGATGAGAACAGACCACCAACTTACTACCCTGACACAAGGCGGAGTATAGCCCATGAAGATCTCCCCCACCACAAGAGCCTGAGAAGACGCAAGACCGGACAGGAAGATAACTTCAGTGACTCAACCCACTCAAGTCGAGTATAACGGGGGAATAAAAGCCTGGCTAGACGTGATGCATGCCTCCTAGGGACGGCATGGGAGAGCGCTAGCAAGCCAGTGACAGCTCCCGTAATAGGGTCAGAGGCAGAGAATCGCAGTGAAGAGAGGGGCGCAAGCCAGGCAAAGACAGCAAGGGTGGGTTTGTCACTCCAGTGCCTTGCCGTTCACCTTCGCACCCCTGGGCCAGACGACACTCAATCATAGGACCTGATGAAGGGATGATTCTTCAGTAAAGACTTAAAGGTTGAGACCGAGTCTGTGTCTCTCTATTGGGTCGGCAGACCATTCCATAAAATTGTTGCTCTAAAGGAGAAAGCCCTACCTGCAGCGGTTTGCTTAGAAATTCTACTGTAGGAATAAGCAGGCCTGCGTCTTGTGACCGTCGTGTACGTGTAGATATGTACGGCAGGACCAAATAGGAGAGATAGGTAGGAGCAAGTCCATGTAACGCTTTTGTAGGTTAGCAGATAAACCATGAAATCAGCCCTAGCCTTAAACAGGAAGCCAGAGGAGAAATATGATCAAAAAATTTCACACACCTTCACGAGTGTGGTCTCAGTAGTATGATGGGGTCTAAAACCAGACTGTTTTCAGGAAGGCAGTGAGTTGCTGAGCAAAAGCATTTTCAAAACAAATGTTCGGAGGAATGGGAGATTTGACATATGCCGATAGTTTGCCTTTTTCAGGAGATCATCCAAGTAGAGGAGTGCTGTAGCATCCCCTGAAAAATCAAAAAAGAAGAAAAAAAATCACAAAAGTGTTGATGGACTGGGCCTTTACTAGTCCTGTATTAGCGACGGATATAGCCGTATGTAGCACAGGCAAAATGTATAATTATAATCCTGCACCACCCCGTTGACAAAAGAAATGATCAAACGATGATACTTACATTATGTTCACCGCTTGCAAAGATCCACTGTCAAGGACGGTACAGCATGCGTCTTCAAGATTAGCTTCCTGGCAAGACCCATCGAATGTTCTCCCCAATTGACAGAGCAACTTCGCCCGAAATGTGGACTGCACACACATGACCTGATCTTGATTTTCTGTTCGGCCTGTCCACCCGAAATGAAAAGTTGCCACTGCTGTCGTATGTCTTCATTCTTTAGAAAATAGTGTAGCGTTAAATTTACACTGATTTCCAGTAACAATACAATGTGCTTTTGCCGGCATGCTAGCAAGTAGCTTGCTAGCCGACAGTCACGCCACACATGAAAGGTTACCAGTATTTTTGGTAGTGTGTTCTGCTTGAGCTTACGGTTTGTAAACAAAGCCAATGCAAGGCATAGGCGCGCGTGTTGTTGGTTTTAAGCCAGTGCATATTTAAATGATTAAACAATTGGTGTATTACATTTCTATCATCATGTTCAACTTAATAAAAAACATGGCTTCCCATCTCAAGAGGTTAAATAAAACAATGACTATAGTAAGTGCCTATTAAGTGCCAAATAAGGTATAAGGGTTGAACGTAACAGGGTTGACGATTTCATCTTAGAGCTAAAATATGTAACTTTTTGGGTGACCCGACCAAATTCACATCTGTCATTCTCATTGAAAGCAAGTCTAAGAAGCGGTAGATATGTTCTATGTGCGCTGTTTCTATGCTTCCTGTTCTTAAGTTTTGTTTTTGCCTCTTTTACTTTTGGTTTTGCACACCAGCTTCAAACAGCTGAAAACACTATATTTTTGGTTACGGAAAATATATTTCACAGCGGTTTAGATGGTACAAAGATTCTCTACACTACACTTGCTTGTTTTGCCACAGAAACTGAAATTATGTGAACTATTAGAATTTTAGCAACCAGGAAATGGTGGAGCTATTTCTGCATAGTGCATCTTTACTAAATCAGACATGAATCCCTTTGTGACAGGGGAAATGGAAGGTTGTTGTGTGCAACAGGGAGGAGCAATTGAATGCAAGCTTTTTTTAAAAATTTTTTTAAATATGACATTTTTAAAACATTTTGAGCCTGTATATCTATGGGTAACCGTTTTGTGAAGTGTTATGATCAAACAACTCAGTTTACCGCCAGAAAAGAGTAGAACCAGCTCCACCTGCTTTTACACAATGTTTTGACTATTATATGTTCAATGTTTCTTTTGAAAAAATAATTTCTAAAGGAAAGGTTTGACCATATTACAACGAGAGTTCAGTTTGCGTTGTCACTCATCACATTAAGGAAATAACAGTCTTCAGAAATGACTTTGGAAAAGCAACAATATAAGTAGATCTTTACAAACTTCAGGGTTAAGCCACAGAGGGTGCACGGATGCAGAAAATGCAGAATTTTTGTACTTTAGCAAGTATTTTGTTCACATTAAAAATCTGATTGATCGAAATCCCTTTTTGGTCTATATTAAAGGGCACTTCACTGAATTTAACAGCCTTTTAACATTTCAAAAGGAATTCCTTTGGTTGAATGACCCATAAATGTTTTAAAACTAGGAACTAGGAATGTCTTTTAGTTTTCAGTTCATTTTTAATGAACCAGAGGACACTTATCCAATACCCACAATTCATTTTTAAAGATGTACATCTCTTCGATCAGGATGATTTTCTAAAACCTCTGGGGGATGCCTGGCTGGTTGATATATTTTTTTATATTTTCTAAGAACTGCTGGTGGAGCTGTCAGATCCAGCTCTGCTGCTTCATTATAATCAGGGTTGGGGATTAGGTGATGACATGTAATCAGTTACATGTCATTTGATTAAAAACTTAGTTGAACTGTAATCCGTTACGTTACTAACGTATTGTAATCTGATTACAGATACTTTTGAAAAAACGAAATAATTACTCATTGGATTACTTTTGCAAAAAAAAAATACGTTATGAAACCTTTCTGTTTTCTCAATGACATTCAATTCAGGATGGAAAAAACAAGTCAGAGACCACTATGATGATACAACAAATGCCTATAATGGCTCCTTTGGATCCTTTGTCTTTTAATGCCTCTTGAGGGGAAAGTAACTGAAAGTAATCCGATTAACTGAAAGTAATCCAAAAGTAATGTTACTGATTACAATTTTGGACAGCTGACTAGTAACTGCAACTGATTAAGTTTAAAAAGTAACTTACCCAACCCTGATATAATTATTATATACACATTACACAGTCATGGAAATGAGTCTCGATATTTCAACCTTTCCTTTGTTCACGGTGTGTCAAACCCCAGGCTGATTCCATGGGTCTGGAGAATAAATGGAGGAATGTATTCTTCTTCACTGTTTTGATGATTGATATATACAGTAATCCATAATCTATCCAAGTAGCAAGCAACCTTGTTAACTGTCAGTGATAATCATTTCACATGATTATTAGTGGATCTGCTGGGACACGTTTGGGACAAAACAAGGCTGGAACATGAGAAGATGACATGAACCCTTAAAATGAGAGTGAAATAACGGTCTCGTCACCCCTCATAAAGAGTTTAACGTCCAGACTTACTGTAGAACGTTAGACACCCGTCTGGTTGAGGTAGGTAAGAAGGATATGGACTGCATACCACAGATGAAGCCCAATTGAGAGAAATGTGAGGCAGGCGGCCCCAGGAACCTGTGGATGATGTTAAGTTAATTACTCTCTCGTTAACATTCCGGGGGAAGATAATAATCAGAGCAGGTCTCTCTAACACTGTGCTCTGTTCTTGGTTTGTGACAGAATACTAAGTGTATTTTCTACAGAGTTCTCAAGGAAGATTTCTGTCTTTTCTTTGTTGTATTGTGACCAAGGTTGAAGTATTCTATGCATTCAAGAATTTGAAGATGGTCATCGCTCATCACTTTACTGCACTGTATTACAGTATATAATGGATTGATATGGTTAGCGTCACTTCACACATAAAACAACATGTGCCTTTGATCGAAACATATATGTATTGCATAGCATTACGATACCAGTATTTAGATTGTTATTTTCAGCTACTTTATCACCCTGTTCTTGGACTTTCACTGAGAGTATCCCTTCTGGAGCTTTATAAAATGGTCCGTTTGGATCCTAGATGTTATTCAAGATAATCCACGATTACTGCCTGCGGTTTATCAATCCTCTGTCTCACAGCCCATCCAGGCAATTCATAAACTTAATCTTCAATGGGAAAAAGCACCTCAACATTATTTCCCATTGCTTGTTGCCTAGCATTTGATTTCAACAGAGCTGTGTTATCTGTGACCATTTGCCTCTGTCTGGATGTGATGCAGGCTTTGCAGGGACACCTGGCTACCTTTCTCCTGAGGTCCTGAGGAAGGACCCATATGGCAAAGCTGTGGACCTGTGGGCTTGTGGTAAGCAGGGCGGCTTTCAGATATCCACCTCTTTCCTTGTTTGTTTTTGTCTACGTCTGAGTTGCTTCTCCCTACAGAAAGCATGACATAGACTTCACACCTGATGTGATGAGTTTCCTCACTTATACAACTTTGTCTTTATGTTGTCTCAGTTGGCCAGACTGGGGATTGCTTCAGATTCTAACCTACTAGAGTTATGTTGACCAAAAAAACTATGATTTAGTGCACCAGTTTATTTATGGGGGCCTGTTGGTTTCATCCCAAGGTGCAGAGATTAGTTCTCTGTCAGAGCAGAGGAGAGAAGGCAGCCGCGCATTGATCTGATCTGAGCTCTCTCTACACTCTTAGGGTTTCAAAAGGGTACTTTTAAGTTCCAGGTAGAACCCTTTTCAGTTCCAGGTAGAACCCGTTTTGGTTCCAGGTAGAACTCTTTTGGGTTCCACGTAGAACCCTCTGTGGAAAGGGTGCTACATGGAACCCAAAAAGGTTCTACATAGAACCAAAAAGGGTTCTACCTGGAACAGCCGAAGAACCCTTTTTGGTTCTAGATAGCACCTTTTTTTCCTAAGAGTGTATGTCTATGTACATACTGTAACACAGGGCCTCTGTGTCAACAAGGTGGCAGAACTCATACTTCAATTGGCCCTCCTCTGGTCAATTTTTTTATTGATTTATTTCTCCGTTATTTTATATTTAGATAGACGATCGAAATTATACCCGATGTGTGAACAACTTTTACCCAGAACGTAGTACGTGTATATAATCAATATCATATGAATCATATGTAAACATGATATAAACTTTGACAATATGTAGTGGTACAGGAACTTTTCACATTGCGCATTTGTCACATGCTTCCTCAACAGCAGGTGTCGACCACAGGAGGTTGGTGGCACAGTAATCGGGGAGGACGGGCTTGTGGTAATGGCTGGAGCGGAATCAATGGAATGTATCAAATACATCAAAAATACTATTTTCAGGTGTTTGATGCCATTCCAGTTGCACCGTTCCTGACATTAGTATGAGCAGTCCTCCCTTCAGCAGCCTCCTGTGGTGTAGACGAACAGTGAAATGCTAGCTGACAGGCCCTTCCAAGCAATGCAGAGAGAAAAATATAGAAAATATTACAACACAAGGAATAAATACACAATGAGTAATGGTAAATTGGCTATATACACGAGGTACCGGTACCGAGTCGATGAGCAGGGGTACTAGGTAATTGAGCTAGCTATGTACTGTACTGTACATATAGGTAGGGGTAAAGTGACCTGACAACAGGATAAGTAATAAGCACCACTGCAGTGTATGTGATGAGTCAAAATAGTTATTGCAAAGTGGGTCAATGCATATAGTTTGGGTGGCCATTTGGTTAACTATTTAGTAGTCTTATGGCTTGGGCGTTGAAGCTGTTCAGGGTGCTGTTGGTTCCAGACTTGGTACACTGCTACCGCTTGCCATGCGGTAGCAGAGAGAACAGTTTGTGACTTGGGTGTCCTGGAGTCATTGACAATTTGTAGCTGCTTCCTTTGACACCACCCTGGATGGCAGGGAGCTCGGCCTCAGTGATGTGCTGGGCCGAAAGAACTACCCTTTTGAGCGCCAAGGAGTTGCCATACCGAGCGGTGATGCAGCCAGTCAAGATGCTCTCAATGGTGCAGCTGTAGAACCTTTTTGAGGGTCTTTTCATGCCAAATCTTTTCAGCTTCCTGAGGGGGAAAAAGCATTGTCATGCATGTTAATTAATGGACCATGTTAATTCCTTAGTGATGTGGACACCGAGGAATGGGAAGCTCTCGCCCCGCTCCACTACAGCGCTGTAGATGAGGAAGGGAGCTTGCTCGGCCCTCCGTTTCCTGTAGTCCCACGATCAGATCTTTGTCTTGCTGACGTTGAGGGAGAGGTTGTTGTCCGACATAATCTAGAATGAGCAGTTTAACCTTGTGGTTAGATTTTTTTTTTTTAAAGGAGAAGGCCCATCGCTATGCATAGCTGTATTTCTCTGCCTTTTGATATTGACCTTGAGATGCATGTGGGCTTCATGGCCAATGGGTTCATGGCCAATGGGTTCATGGCCAATGGGTTCATGGCCAATGGGTTCATGGCCAATGGGTTCATGGCCAGGCTTTGGGGGAGTGAGAGGAAGTCACAGGATACGTAAGGTTGATGGCTAAGGGGGGCGACAGTGTGGGAATGAGGGAGTAGAAGAGAATGAGGGACAGAGGAGGGGTGTATGGAAGACATACAGTCAGGTCCAAAATTATTGGCACCCTTAATAAATAGGTGAAAAACGTATAATTATACAACTAACAATTTTGTATGCAAAACTATATTATTTTATACTAATACAATTTCTCAGATTTCTTTTTCTTTTTCTCGCAAAATCTAAAAGATAGTGGTCAAAATGATTGGCACCCTTGCATTCAATACCGTTCGATACCTCACCTTGCAAGGCTAACACACTGAGCCTTTTTCTAAATTGTCTTGAGATTGGAGAACA